>NW_004955422.1:4233121-4252914 GCF_000276665.1 Chinchilla lanigera
GGTGATGTTGGCTGCCTTTCCATTTTCTTGTGCTCTCTGGTCTAGGAATTACGCTCACCTTCTTGTTTTGGGATGAAGAGCAAGAGTTTTGGAGCCAAACTTCTATGATTTGTTTTAAATTATATTTCTTAATTGCTGTATGAACTTGACCAATTCCTTGAAGTGCTGTGTAATTCAGTGTTCCTATCACCAACATTTTTATCATCACCACCACCCTCACCTTCATCCTCATTATTATCGTTATCATCACCACCACCACCTATTTCCTCCCCCTATTCCTTCAGTGGCTTTCCCTTACAGCTGGACACTATGCCCCTTTTGTCTGTAGTTCCTTTGCTCCTTGTATGACTCTGCCTACTAGGTTGTTCCAAAGCACCAGATTGGATTTTCCTTGCTGTCTGGGTTCCTCCTGACTAGACATCCTGTTCTTCACCTGGATGCAGGCTGTTTCAATTCACTTGCATCCAAAGTTAGCAGATGGTGCTCCCTACGGGAGGAGAGAGTTGGGATTTAACATGCTCAGAGAACTGAGCCTGTAGATTGCATAAAAGTGAAATATTTGCTTCTAGTAACCTCTGTAAGCTTATTTAGATTAGGTTTAAAGAAAACTTAGAGACATTATGTATGCATAATGAAAATGACAGCTATTATTTTCTGAACATATATTCTGGACTAAGCACAAGGCTGGGTTTTAAAAACACAAATCTCTTTGCAGTCCTTCTAGAAGATATTCTGAGGAGGAAATATGAGGAAACTGCAACTTGCAGTAGCGACAGATTCATAAGGGACAGTGCTAGCTCATGCTCTTTCACTGACACAGTTTTCTCCCATAGGTTGGTTTGATCATTTTTCCTGACCTCTGGATGCCCGACACATGTGTGTAAAGCATATCACAGTCTTAGATGGTAAAGACAGCTTTTTTCCAGTTAACAAATTTAATTATTTCCTTACTGTGAGAATAATACATATTTAGTACATAAAATCTTGAAACAATAGATAAGCAAGTTGCTCAAAGTCAGGTTGATTTGAAAAACAGCAGAGTCAAAGTTCACCATCCTCCAGAATCTATGTTCTCAACCACTGTTTTGTATGAAATCAATTCCCTTGCTGGTCTCCTTTCACTCACCAATAGGGTCAAGTTCATTATTATTTAACAGACTGGTACATCTCATTTTGGGGCACTTGTTTATTTTTCACAGTTCCATCTGTCTTTAACAGGTTAATGGAGAGAAACTTCTCTTAGCCAAATAGACAGCAGTCTTAGGGATAGTAACATCCTCATGATAGAAAATATACTGGGTAAGCCAATGATGTAAATGGAATTGATGCCCATAAATGATAAATTGGATCCTTTTAAAGGGATCTGCAAAGTCATGTCTAGCTGGATGACAATGATGTCATAGTATATGCATGTTGGTAAATTATTTATATATTGTTTGGCAGTGGGATGTCCCAGGTCACCCCACCCCCTTTAGTTGGAGTTCACCAAACCCTACTCTGGCTGATGGGAAATGTTTGCTTGTTTTGAGATACAGATTTTAAGATGATTCTGGATAAATACATTATTACATTAACTTTCCTTGGTAAATGTAGATTTCTTTTTTATTTATAATCAGTTGCTATGGAAGACTTAGGAAATGTTATAAAAATATGCACCAGGGCTCCAGAATCTTTAACTATACTAGTAATGGTTACATTAACTGATAAATAAAACACTTTCCCACCTCTTAGATTCTTTAAATTCCTCCATCAGTCAAAACAGTGGGAAAAATTTCAGGACTTGAAATCATATTTAAATTTTTTTTCAGGAAATGTTGCCAATTTGCTTCCTGTCATTTTCAGAGAGTGGAGTGATCTTCCTAAATTGGTGACTGTAAGATAATATTCATGACAAAGTAAAATCAGAAAGGAAGCTGACACTTTTGGAGACAGCATCCAGATGTTATAATATTAGAGATTGGAGCTTATTTCTTATACCTGAGCTGGAATAAAGTAGAATAAAATTCCCTATCACAAAATACGTTCAGTGGAGGTTAAGAAATCTCTAGTTACAGTTTGATGGTGGCTTATGAGAATAATATTGCATTCATTTTCTCTAGCCTATGAGCCTGAGTGGAATGTAGACAGAAGTAATGTCATGGCAGAGCTCCTTTGGGGAGGTATGTTATAGTAGAGAACACACTGGGGGTAGAGCCCAAAAGACTTCCTTTCGATCCTTGGTTACCCCTTTTACTGATGTGTGACATTATCATGTTATTTAATGTCTTTGAGCTTGCATTTGCTCATCTATAAAATGGAACTAATAAAATGTTCCTCAGAGGTTTACTGTAAAGATTAAATTTTAATGTATGTATATTGCCTCCTGCTCAATAAATCTGTGTTCACAGACTCATATTCAAAATTTGGAAATTCAGAATTTGGGAAAGTTGTTTTCTTGAAACCCACCTAGTAGCAAAACCAGCACTGTCTTAGCTTGATTTTATTTGGCAGATGAATTTTACCTCATCCCATGCAACTTCTGTACACATTGTCTCAACCAGTGTGAACATCAGTAGGTTTTGGTGCAGAAATACAAATATGTATGATTACCTGTGATGTCTCAGATCCTTTCAGGGTGATGCATAATGTACAATTTAATATCTTTCTAAAATGTAAAGGAATCCTGAGCTCTGAAACATATGTGGCTCTGAGGATTTCTGATAAGGGATTTAAGGCCTGTATTTATTTCATGATTTCAGATGAACAAGCATGAAAATAACTTTTATATATTGGCTTATTCCACCTAATATCACATGTTGTCATTCTGAGAAAATAATCTTTAGGATTTTTTAAGAGATATTTTTACATAACTTGGGAATCCTGCTTAAGTTCTTAGAAAAGATCTTAAGACCTAGAACACAGTGAGTTTACAGGTAAGATAAGATATTCTAAACTCTGGCTTAGTTTGATTAGTTAAAATAGGATTTTCTATATTAACCATGATAATTGCTAATACACATCCATTAAGATGTGGTGAAATCCCAATAATCATGCATGAACTTTAAGATAGTTTGGTAGTAGATGGAAGAAGGAACCTTAATACATTCTTATTTTCTAGAAAATCCTTGGATTGGGTATCTCTTCAAAACAGTGCAATTTTTTAGGACTTTATTTAAGAGGCCTGACTCACCTTTTGTTTTCTCATGAAATAGAACAGAAAAACATTCGCTATTTAAAAAGACAAGTCATTGTTAATAACAAAATTCAATTGTGTGGCTGGATACAAAGTCAATATTCAAAAATCAATATCATTCTTGTACACAAACAGCAAACTTATTGAAGGAGAAATTAAGGAAATCTCACCCCTCACAATAACATCCAAAAAACTGAAATACTTAAGAATCAATCTAACAAAGGAAGTAAAAGATTTATATATTGAAAATTACAGTACTCTGAAAAAGGAGATTGAACGAGCTATAAGACAATGGAAAGTTATCTCTTGCTCATGGATAGGAAGAACCAACATAATGAAGATGACCATACTTCCAAAATTGTTATACAGATTTAATGCAATTCCAATCAAAATACTAGTAGCATCCCTCACAGATATAAAGAAAATACTCCTAAAATTCATTTGTAACCAGAAGAGACCTAAAATAGCAAAGGCAATCTTGGGCAACAAAGACAAGTCAGGAGGCATCACAATCCTTGACATGAAATTATACTACAAAGCTACTGTAATAAAATCAGCATGGTACTGGCAAAAAAACAGACCTGAAGATCAGTGAAACAGGTTGGAAGATGGGGATATATCTACAAACACACTCAGCCACTTTATCTTTGATAAAGGGGCCAAACATGCTCACTGCAAGATAGTCTGTTTAATAAATGGTGCTGGAAAAACTGGCTCTCACGCCAAAGACTAAAACTAGAGCCATGTCTATCATCATGCACAAAACTAAAGTCAAGTGGATGAAAGATTTAAATATTAAAGCAGAAGCACTAAATCTACCGGAAGAGAAAGTAGGTCAAAATCTTAAAGACATAGGGGTAGGCTCAGCCTTCATGAACAAAACCCAAACTGCACAGGAAACACTTCAAAGAATCATCAGCTGGGATCTCATACTATTAAAAAGATTTTCTACTTCAAAAAAATCACCAACAAAGTGAAAAGACAACACACAGAGTGGAAAAACATTTTAGCTAACTCACTCAATCAAAGGACTTTTATCTAGAACATGTAAAGAATTGGAAAAACTCAGACCTCCCAAATTCAAAGACCCAATCCAAAAATGAACATTTGATGTGAATACACACTTCGCAGATGAAGAAATGCAAATGGCAAATAAATACATGAAAAATGCTCAACCATTGGTCATTTGAGAGATGCAAATTAAAACAACACTGAGATTTCATCTCACCCCAGTAAGAATGGCTATCATCAAGAAATCAACCAACAATAAATGTTGGAGGGGCTGCAGGGAAAAAGGAACACTTCTTCACTCTTGGTGGAAGTGTAGACTGGTACAGTCATTATGGAAATCAGTGTGGAGACTTCTCAAAAAATTAGGAGTAGAGGTCCCACTTAACCAGTTATTCCCCTTGTGGGCATTTTCCCAGAAGAATTAAAAACATCATACCACAGTGATATATGTGCACCCATGTTCATAGCAGCACAATTTGTCATAGCAAAATCCTAGAAACAATCCAAATGCCCATCAACTGAGGAGTGGATAAGACAAATGTAGTATTTTTGTACAGTGGAATACTACTCAGCTATAAAGAAAGATAAATGTGAGGCTTTTATAGGTAAATGGATGCAACTAGAGACCATACGCATAAGCAAAATAAATCAGACCCACATATGTAAACACTGTATTATCTCCCTAGTGTAAGAACCTGAAAGAGTAAGGAAAATCTGAAAAGTACAATAGATATTGTGAAAGGGAAAAAAACTGCTTAATAGGAAATAACAACTGGGATGAGAGAAAGAAGAAAAGAAAGAAAGAAAGAAGGGAAAATATATATATATATATATATATATATATATATATATATATATATATAAACACATATAAATACACACATGATAGCCAAGATAAATATACTGCTAATTTCTATTGGTTTATTGAAAGGAACAGTTAATGTTTAATTGCTTGATCAATCTTGCATGAATATATCTGGTAATCAGAGCAACTACTTTGAAGATGACAATAAGTAATGTAACAACTATTGTTGATTTCCTATCATCTTGTTTTAAAATTCTGTATCTTTTTTATAATTTTTGTGTTGTTTTGTATTTGTCTTTGTTATTTTGTTTTTGTTCTTTTCTCTTTAAAATAAAAAATAAAAAATTAAAGTACAAGTCAACACGAGAGAAGTGCAAATCAAAACTAGAATGAGATACCATCTCATCCCAGTTAGAATGGCTATTTTGAAAAAAAAAAATAATAAAGTTGGCAGGTTGGCAATGTTATGGAGAAAAATGGAATACTTATATACTATTAGTGGGAATGTAAATTAGTACAACTATTATGGAAAACAATATGAAAATTCTTGAAAAAACTAAAAATAAAGCTACACTTTTAGCCTTGAGTTTGTGCAATTATTGTGGAGGTGTAGGAAGGTTGCAAACACACATGTACAGCCAAAGGTGAGAGCCACGCTCTGTCCAAGGTACTGAAGCAGCCTGGCTGTGTTGCCAAGAGCAGAAGCCACTTGCTGAACTGTAACAAAACCAAATGATCAATTGCTTGCAGTGTCTGCAGCTCATTTAAAACAAATTCCACGTTTAATTGAGCCTGTATCAAATAGATCAACCTGTACAGAGAGAATGTTTTTGTAGCTTAAGACTTGCAAGAGAGACTTTCAGTAGTTCTCCATCCGCATGGTGGATGTATCAGTGTAATTCACAAGCTACTAAAGAGAAATTATTTTGTAGGCTACAGAGTAGCCGAGTAAAAATGAAAGTAATTTATTTAATTGTACTTTGCAAAGTTCTTTATATTATTTTTATGAGTGCAACAGAAACTTTGAAATGCTGCAGAAAAAATAGCAAATAAATTTACATGAAAACTGACTTATTAATTTTTCTTCCATGTGGAAATGTGCTTTATAGTGTTTAGGACAATGTAATTTCAGAAGCAATGAAAGTATCTTAACTCATAAAGAAAGCAAACCAAAGTGGGATCTGAGAAAACATATCCTGAGTCTTTGAAGAGAGGAGGGGTTTGGTAAGTTAAAGTCCTTGCATTCAGCTCTCAGCACTCTCGGCATAATCATCTTCTGAGATAGAAAAATGAAGATGATTAGAGACAGTAGAATGGGTCTTAGGTAAAACTGGAAGGTGGATGAAGTGTGTTTTGATATTGTTAAATACTGGTGCAGCACAATCACAAGTCTCAATTTGTTTCCCTATCCTTGATCAAACCAGCCCTCCAAGAAATGTTTGAATTGGCATCTTTGTTTTTGATTTATAGAATGAAAAGCCTTTTGTGTTTCATATGATTGCAGACACTACAGAACAGGAAGTTTTCCAGGCAAGAGGATTAACTTAGTGCCCAGGAAATTACCCAGTGGACTTGCTAAGAGTGTGTCATTTATAACACAGAACTTTATGAACCCTTTTTCTATGGAAAAGTTTAGTAATGACTGGAATCTTGCATTCTCTTTTGTCTCCCACAATCTAGTTTTTACAATCAGAGGAAGTGTGACTGTTGATCTTAATTGGCAACTTGAGTAGACTGAGAGATTCCTGAAGAGGTGATTGGACCTGGTGGGGGTGGGCACAAGTTAACCTCATCAATGGGTTAACTGATTAATGAATTCATAGCCAAATGGGCTCTTAGGAGGTAGGGACTAGTTAGAGGAGATGAATCATGGTGGTGTAACTGGTCCCTGGCCCTTTCCTCTCATGCTGTTTTTCTCCTCTCTGCATCTTGGATGAAGTGAACCACTTTTCTCTTCCGTGCTCTTCCACCTTGATATTCCTGCCTTGGAACCAAGTAACCATGGACTGAGACTCTGAAACTGTGAGCCAAGCTAAATCTCTTCTTTAAATTGAAGATGTTGGGAATTTTTGTCACAGAAATGGAAACTGACCAATGTGGGAAGCTTCTAAAAATGCAAATATCATATTCTTACTCCTATTTAAAATTGTTTAATGGATTTCCTTTCTCCTCAGGGAAAAAGTTGTAGGGTTGTCACCTGGCCTATGAGTCTCCATAATAATATGACCTCTGTGTACCTCTCCCCACTCTCTCCAGTCTGGACTTGGTTTTATTTATTTTGTTTGTAAGATTTCTCTTTGTAAGAAATATTAAAATGTGACATGCACACAGAAATTCACATTACTCTTTGAAACAGCTGCATTTGCATATGTTCATATCTGTTGGAGCACTGTTAACCCTTATTCTCCTGGTTAATTAATTCACTTCTTTTCTTTTTTTTTTTTTTTGTACCAGGAATCGAACTCAGGACCTTGTGCTTGTCAGGCATGTGCTTCGGCCTGCTGAGCTATACCCCGGTCCAACTTTTTATTTTCTTTTTCATTAATGTGTAATAGTCATTACATATTAATGTGGTACAGTGTGATATTTCAATACATCGATGCATTGTGTAATAACTGTCAAATCAAGGCAACCAGCATTTATGTCTCCTTATCATTTCTTTATATTAGTCTGTTTTAGTTCTTTGAAAACTGCAGGCTGATAGAGACTATATTTTGTTTATTGCTCTGTTTTTAGTGCCTGGCACAGTGCCATCTTGTACATTGTACAGTTCTAATTAGCTTTCTTTGGTCAGAGTGTCCACTGCATAGGTTTAAGGTTCTTTCTGAAAGTAATTTTTGTTTGCATAACTGTAATGCAGATGAGTCTGGTGCTACATCTTCCTGGTCTTGGAGGCTCCTTCTTCTTTCTAAATGGTCAGCTCCTACTTGATGCTCCTAAACATGTTTCACAGAGAAGTAGTTGACACCTGTGCCAGGTGTGCTTCGACACCTGTGTCGAAGTTAAACACATTGGTTTGGGCTTATTAGAGGAAGTAGTTTCCCCTGCCAGGTATGAGAGAAAGAGTTCCTTTTCTACAGAAGGGAGCTCAGATAGCATAAAGAAGATAAATAGCTCTCAATGAAAGGGTGAATAAAACTCTAGGCAGTTTGAAATTCCTTTGGAAGAACCTGGGAGTTCAGGATTTTCTTTTCTTTCCCTTTTTCTCTTGTCTGTCTCATATTTCAATTTTATTGCCCCTCTTTTGGTGCCTGTGGTGCTGAATTATGATGAGCCCCAGACTTGGCTTAACCTTAGCTATTTCCTGACACACACTTTCTTTAAGGTAGAAAACGACTTGGATGACTTCTTTCTCTGCAGTCATGCTGATTATTAAATCTTTTATAGTAGCATCATCTAATTGCTTATTATGCTTTCTTTTCATGAATGTACTGTGCAGTGTGACTATCAGGGAGAGCATAGGTACCATCTTTAGCTGAGATTCTATCAAAGGCTGGAGCAGAGACCCAAACACTGTACCTATTTAATTAGAGAAGCGTTCCATGAGTGACCATCTCCTCTGCAGAGATATGTCCCTGCTGCACAAGGTTTCCAGTTCTGGTTCAATAGTTTACTAGCTGTGTCTCCTAAAGGCAGTTACCTAAACTTAATTTCAGTTGCTCATCTGTCAATTGGGGGAACAGCAATTTCAATACCATAGGGCTATTTTAAGTACAATGTGATGTAATAGAGAGGATTTTTCCTAGCGCTCAAATGACGTTAATTTCCCTGCTTTGAACAGCAATGGAGATCATCTTAATGCTCCCAGAGGGATGCTCATAATTCCTGATGACAAAGTTAGGGATCTAGACTCCTTTTTAAATATTTGATTTCTTGACATTGTTTCAAGTTGTGGAGGTTCTAAGGTCTGGGGCTCCAAGAGAAAGTATTTAGTAGCAGAGGGACACACTCTATTTGAACAAAATGTCTAAATCACCTGAATTAAGAGGCAAAGTAGGAGATAGTGTGTTATTTAAACACGGTGGCTGATACAAGCTGAATGATATCTGCATGTTTAACAATATAAGTGTCCTTGGCCCTTGGTTGTGATGGTTCTAAGAAATCGCCTTTACAGTAACTGAGAGGGTTGAGATGGGCCTTGATCCTCGAACTAGGCCTGGTTATTAATATTGAGACCAATATTCTGTCCCCACTAAATAGGCTTATTTCTGAATGAGCTTCAGCTGGTGGTATGAAGGCTTGTTGAGGCAAACAAGTCAAAGGCTGTGTTTCAGGGACTTAAAATGCATGTGTATGTGAACCTGTTGGGAAGGATGTGAGGAAATACTGCACCTATAGCTCAGATATACAGAGATACCCAGCACTCAAGGAACTATAGTGTTACTGCTAAGGGCTCTAGCACTGGAGCTAGACATATCTGTGTCTACCCAATCCTAGATCTACCATTTGTTTGCCAAACATGCTTGGTAAACTACCCATGTTAGATTAGGTTTAAGGATAAGAACATTTATTCTATTGTGTTTCAAGAAATCTTGAGGCAAGGTAGGCTGTAAACTGAGTATCTCAGGGCTCTGGTTCCAATTCCCAGTGATTCCAATTCTCTTGGTTCTGCCCTTCTCAGACAGTTGGCTTAAGCTTTGGAGTGGTAGGAAGATGGCAAGAGCAGTTCTAAGTATCACACGCAGGCAGGAAAACCTCCAGAAGAAGAGGAACACTTTTCTTTCTGCATCTCTTCTACTGGATTGAGAATGCTTTTCTGAAAAGAGCCCCAGAAACCTTCTCTTCACATTGACCCCGATAGGATTACATACCCATTTCTAGACAAAGAGTACATATAATTATTATATTTAATGTCAATGAAACAAGATCTAAGCTGGAATCTTGGGATAAGGTTCATTCTTAGCATTTTTTGACAGAGTGGATACTTGAACAGAACTGATACACTGCTGAGATGGAAGAAAGAAAGGAGTCACAATCCACAGTATACAATGCAGCTTGTTAATAGCTCCTTTGAACTTCAAGCTTTCCATATGTAAATATGTGCATTACTTATTGAGGAAGGATTAAGTGAAGCAACAAAGGTAAACCACTCAGCAGCAACCATTTAATAAAATAAAATGAAATACTTGACATTTGAGATGCCACACTTAATGGCTGTCTTGGTGACTTTTCTCTTGTTGCTGAGACAAAATACCCAAAGCCCAAAGGGATGGAAGGAAAGGTTTATTTAGCTTACAGTTTGTGGAGGTTTCAGTCCATACTTTACTGGTTCTAAGGCACAGTGGCCCATGGCAGAGGGCAACAGTTCATGGAGGTGGAACAGCAAAGCAACAAGAGAAAAAAGGGAGGAGTGGCAGAGAGGAGCAAGCCTCTTTCCCTCGCTTATATTGTAAGCAGGCTACCCACACCCAAGGGGGCATGTAGCACTCACATAATCTCCATGCCCTCCTCTTTCACAGGCTCGGGATGAATGCAAAGTAAGCACCCTGGCTCCCTGCTGAATCACATAGTTAACCTTCTAAACTTCTCAAACTGACACAGTGAACTACATCCCAGAAGGGTAAGGGCATGTCCTTTTTACCCCAGGCTGCAGAACAGCTGAGTCACTTAGCCAAACCTCTAGGCTCCTCAAATTGACACAACATACCAACCGTAACAGTGGCAGAAAGGGTGATTCAAAACTCTTACTTTTCTATGTGGCTATATTTCTGAGAAGCTTTCTAAACTTGTCTTGACTTGCTAAGAAAAAAATATAATCTTGAGATTCTAGATAAGTGCTGTAATGGTTCTGCTTGGTGGTGGAGGTGGACTTGAGTCCAGATAGTAATATGTCTATAGATGGCCTTTGGTTCATGTCTTACATAGATAGACTGAATTTCCACTAGGAAATGGGAGTGTTTTAATATAGTGGGCACACCCCTGTGGCCATGTGAACTTCCTATGTGTGTGCATGTATGTATACACACATACATGTGGTTTTTATCTGCTAAGCTACTTGGCTGAGAATTTCAATTATTTTTAACATACCAGAAAAGTATAAGGGATATGTTTAAAAAGCAAGATTGAAAACATGGTACGGCAGTACTCTCCCACACTGCACAGTTCTTGGGATGTGATGCCCATAAGCAGCACGTGAGTGGTATCCCCCAGGGCTGCATCGGACCCAGGTCATGTGACTTGGCGTCATATCCCTCAATGACAGTGACTTCAGGAACACGGTACACATTTGCACAGATAATAGCATGGGTGGGGAGAGCACATGTTTTATACTCATTAACTTAGCTCTCTTGTAGTTAATTACTTCCTCATGGAATGTGTGGAATGTGGATTCTTTCCTTCCTTATAAAAGGCAGAGTGATTTCCTATTTACCACTTCATCTGGAACAATTTTATCAGCACTAAAAGGGGCCTGTGATGTTCTGAAATTGACTACTCTTGGAAGGCTAGGAGACTCTTGCAATCACAAGTTAATCTTATCCTTTTTTTAATGAATAGGGAAATGTTTTGACAGCTTGGCAGAATGTATCAAGCCTGAGAATTTGTGACACTAACTTCTGGCCTGAGACTGCTTGGTTCAAATATCAGCTAGTTGACTATCTGCACCTTTTGCTTATTAAACACACTTCCTTCTTTTAGAATTCTAGTATTTCTGTATATTTGATATAATTCATATTTTAATACCACTATGACCTCATATGCAATGACATGCTTTTTTTCAGCAGCGTTTTCTTCTTTGTTCTTGGTAGGCTAAGCAGAAATAATTATCTGTACCTTTATTATAGTAATTGTTTAACTCTATAGGATGTTTATCTTGGTCTTCTACCAGATGGAATACTTCATGAGTGTAGTGTGTAAGTTAGGTAATAAATATCTAAGTAATAGGAGCTTAAATCATAATGACATATGAATTATTTAGCAAAAAGTTATAAGGTAGCAGTGAGTGGCTCAATGATAGCATTAGTGACCTATAATTTTTCATCATCCAGAGTGGATTGATTCACCTTTGTTGTGTTTGTAACCTCATGGTCAAAATGTAGTTGCTGCAGCTCCAGGTAATGTGTCTCTAGCCTCTGAAGCATGGAAAAAAGCGTCTCTATTTATTGACAAAAAATTCAAACCAGAAGCCCATTAGATGTTTCCTCACGTCTCATTGCCTAGAACTGAATAGTCCTAATTAAAAAAGGTTGGAAAAGAGAATATTTAGCAAGGGGGGAAGGAATTATCATGACTCATTCAGAACAATTAGGATTCATCGCTTACAGTTGAGCACATTGACTCCTGAACAAAATAGGGACACTGTAGGAGAGAAGGCATAATGTAGTTAGGAAAGGAAACTAATAGTGTCATTTATGGGCAGGGTTTGTGTCTAAGTTTTTGAAAATGTCTGAGCCTGCCTCAAAACCTGCAAAGTATTAGAATAAGTAGAACTCTTTTTGACAGGTAAAATGAAGTTCAAAGAACAGAAGGCATACGATTTTCCCAAGACCACATAGCCAGTTAGAAGAATAAGTGGAACTCAATCTCACCTGTACTAACTTCTGGCCTGGAGCTCTTATTAGCAGAGCCACATCCTGGTTTTGGTCTTATTCTTACAGAGAAAATTATGCAACTTCTTTCCCTTCTGTTCTGGTGGATTCTGATAGAATGGCTCAACTTATGCAGGGCAGCTGTGTATCTTCAGATTTAGAAAGTGATAACTCATGTTATGGCTTATATCTAGATGTCCCCTAAACCCTCATGTGCTCATAGATCTGGATCATGGGTGTGTGATGTTAGTTTAGTCCACTGGTTGCTTTAGCATAGTTCTGGGTGTGGACAATGGATTTACTGAAGATGGAAGCCCCATAGTGGGTGTGGTGGCACTAACCAATAGGCCTGTAGCTTGGGTGGAATAAAAAAGGAAAGAAGGAAGACTCTCTGCTTCCTAATTACCATGCCATGGACCGTTTCTCCTCTGCTATGCCTGCCAGCTGTGCTGCCCTTCTTGGAAACAGCCAACTATGGACAGAAACCTCCTCAAAATAAAATAAACCTTTCCTCCTTTAATTTGAGGTTATTGAGTATTTTGTCCCAGTAATGAGAAAGTAACTTAAGACAGCACATTTAATTGTTTCTTCTGTAAGTTTCAATTGACCAAACCCTTCTTTGACCCACAATTATAGGGTAAGATTACTGGTCTATAATAAAGAGCAATTCAAAGCTATAGATATCTATTGTTTCATGTACTTATTAGGGTTATTAAGTAAGAAATGAATACACTTCAGAACTTAAAGAACTAATATTGAGACTCATTACATGCAGGATGTGGTGCTAACAATTTTAAATATAATTCAGATATTATTAACTTCATTTTACAGGTAAGAAAACTGAGGGTTACAGAAGTTGTAACTTGCGTAGGATCATAGGACTATATAGTGGCAGTGCTGGGATTCAAACCTTGCAAAATAGAACTTTTCACATTTGTGCTTTCTGTATTACCTCTAACTCCTATTGAGTGTTCCAGCAATACAATAATCAGACTTTAATGAGTTCTTACTCTTTCCTAAGAAGCTCTTAGTAGTGAGACAGGGGTATAGTATATGTCTGAATAATGTTTTGCTTCTTGGTTATTTGGGAATTAGCATTTTAATATTTTACATTAAAAGGGGGTTTATGTGCTTTATAGACTGCAATGTTTTATATGACTATCCATTATCATTATCCTAATGTCAGAATTCAGGTTGCCTTTCTTGGAATTTCAATGAAAAGCCTTTAAAAATCTTAGTGCGCTATTTTGAATTTTCTCACATAAACATAAAGAAGTAAAACATACATTATGAGATGTTTAAAGATTCCAGCAGCTATTATACATCATAATGCACATTGAAGTTAATTCCAAAGCCTTACCTATAGCTCATTTTATTTTATGCCGTGGCACCTTGTTTATAGGGTAGTATATTTATGGGTTTGAATAACTTTAACTATTCTGGTCTTATGTAGATGTTTTCCCTTTTCCTGATAAAAATTTAAAATGACATTTAATGTTTTAAGAAACATTGTAGTTGAGGTGCAAAGCTGTTTTATTTTGTTTGTTAAAAGTTTGTTTTTTTCATAACCATTAATATCTTACTGACTTGGCTTGCACTACTTTCGTTCTTGTATTTTTATGGTTTTGGCTGGTAGAAGTTTTTAGTAAGAATGCACAAACTACTATTTAAAACTTTAATTATAGATCTTCATCTAACACTATCATAGCAATATCAAAGGACTAATTATTATCTAACAATTATTATCTAACACAAGTCTTTAATCTTATTACAAATGGGGTACATCTTCCTGTGTTGAAATATTTCTATTAAAAGATAGTTCTCCTTAGACATCCTGCATTTTGGAAAATTTTGTAAGTAAGACATTGGCAGCCTATGACTGGGCCATCTTTTTGAGGATTTTTATATTGTACTGAGACTGGACTTGGAAGATAATATAGTGTCCCCCTCTAGTGCAGAGGGCAATACAGGCTTATGGCCTCAGGAGATAGATGTAGTATTTAGAGCATAGACAAATCAATCCTTCTGCCCACTGAGAAGAACTAGGTTCCATGTTAGTCTCCTCAGATGCAGTCCTCCTTAGATTGCCTTGTGGAATTGGGTCTTGGGAACTAGAACAAATATTGCTTTGCTTTTGCCATGAACAGTAAAGTCCTTTGTTTCTGATTCTGAAGTTCCTGTCTTCTGTCAAAATATAGGAAACTCTGGCAGTCTGACCTATTAGCTTACAGGAGGATGAAATCTCCAGCGTTTCATGGCTTTTGACAATCCCCAAGCTAGTGTCTATTTAGCCTGTCTATTTAGATAAACAATTTTAAGACAAGCTAGTTCTTAGTTTTCTAAAATTTTCAAGAGGATTTAACCTTCAGAAAATTTCTGAGACTCACATGGTAAAGAGCCTTTAGTAAAGGATCAAATTTTATCATATTTGTATCAGCTTTAAAAATAAAATAATGTAAATATTTGCAATAAAACTGAATTGTACTCCCCCCCCTTGGAATTCTTTTCTTCCTTCTCTTCCTGCAGGTAGTCACTATCTTGGTTTTGGTGTATATCCTTATAATTTAAAAGTTTATACTTTCATTATATATACATGAAAAAGTATGTGGCTCTCATTTGCACTTTATAATATTAAATTTTTCTGGTAAATTTTTATGTTAAGAAAGCACTTAAAATTTTTTTACTAGTACAAGTTTGTTATACGTAATGAATGCAATCAGCATAGGTGATAGGTTTTGCGCCTCACTCTAATTCCTGCTGAGCCAATATGGCGCTGACCACTGGAGGTCATGAGCTAAGCCCCACCCTTCTTCCTCTGAGTCAAGTTATGACTTCCTACTTCCCATTTTGTAATATCCTGTTTCCTTTTCCCATGCTCCTGCCCAATCCTGGTCTGCCATATCAGGTGGTCTGCCCCCTAAACCCACCTCCAGCCTGGGCCTATTTAACCTTTGACCCTAGGCCAAGCTGTCAGAAGCTCCATGTCTCTCTTTCCTACTGTGGTCTTCTCTGCTCCCATAGTAAAGGCATTTTATTCCATTTTACTTCTCTCTACACTGGAAAAACCTATCAGTAGGGAGTTATATATATATATACCCTTTGTACTTCTCCTTCCTGTCTTTTCCCTTCCATTTCCTTCCATCCCTAGATCTCTTCCTATCTGCATAAGGTCTACCTCTTTGTTTCCTATCATCTCTTTTATACTTTTGTCTTTAAATTATTTATACTTTGGGTTTCTCATATAAGAGAAGCCATTTGATAGTATTTAACCTCCTGTATCTGCTTTATTTCACTTAACATTATGATCTCAGGTTGCATTCATTTTCCCACAAGTGGCTCAGATTTATCCTTTCTTTGGTTGAGTATCACTCCACTGTATGTATACACTACCTTTTCTTTATTCATCTGTTGATGGATAAATAGGCAATTTCTAAGATTTAGCTATTATGAACTGTGCTGCTATAAACACAGGTATGCAACTGTAACATTATATCTTTAATGTTACAGTGTTTAATGTTTAAGTCTATCACTGTAACATTATATCTTTAAGTCTTTTGGGAAGACACCCAGAAAGAGTACAGCTGGGTCAAGTGGAACTTCTACTTTTAGTTTTTTGAGGACTCTCTGTGCTGATTTTCATAGTGGTTGTACTAGTTTAAAGTCCTACCAAGAACATAGAAGTTTTCCTACAACCTTACCAGCATTTGTTGGTTTTTTTGAGTTCTTGATAACAGCCACTTTTATAGAGTAAATGGAACTCAGTGTTGCTTTGATTTGCATTTTCCTAATGGCCAAAGATGCTGAGTGTTTTTCATGTATTTATTGGCACATTACATGATTTGATTCATAGCATATGAGTTTTTCAACTATCTTTTCTTACTATTATGCTTTGATGTATTCTTGTTGATAAATAATAATCCATTACTTCTCATCCATTTATTCATATTACTGTATTTTGCTCCATTATATGAACACAACATTTTAAAAAAATTAGTGCTATACATATTTCTAGTACATGAAGTTTACAGTCATCTTGAGGAGTGGGTATATGTACATAGTACAGCTTGTTTCTCTGTTTAAATCTCCTTCCCCTTCCCACCCACTTACTGATAAACATTTGAGTTGTGTCCTGAAGTTTTAGATTACAAGCAATGCTGTAATGAACATCTTTGTGCCTTAGCAGTTCTGTAGAATTGCTGATTGATTATGGCAGGATCGACACTCAGTCTGTGTAAGAAAACAATTCTTAAGGGAAGCTAGCTTCCATGCATGAGAGTCAAGTACTCTGAGACTGCCATGTGGTGAGGAAGTGCAAACTATTTCGGGAGGCTACTGGGAAGAGGAGGAGAAGATGCAGGGAAGAATGGAAGGCTGGAGGAATGGAGTGTGTGTGTGTGTGTGTGTGTGTGTGTGTGAGAGAGAGAGAGAGAGAGAGAGAGAGAGAGAGAGAGAGAGAGAGAGAGAGATCCTTCTAACCTTTCTATTTCAGGCATACTAGCTAAAGTGCTGGATACTGTATATGAATGAACCAGCCATCTGGAACATTCCAGACACCAAAATGTCACATTCTGTCCCCACCAGGCCTTGCCAAAATTACAGAATAAAAAGAAAAAAATGACGATAGTTTTGAGCTACCAAGTTTAGATAATTAAAATGTACACTTTTCTCATAGGTACTTCTTATTTTGCATTGACGAGAAGATATGTTTTATATATTATGGATACTAAGCTCTAGTGCTGTAATAAGTAAATACAGCTCATCAAGGTACAAACTGAACTGGTTTTATTTTTTCCATATACTGTTTTGAACTGAGTATATTGAGGGTTCTTTTTGCTACTGGAACAATATCTCAGCAGGTCTATTACTTTTTAGTCACATTCTCCATTAGAATTGTCTCATTATATTTTCTGAGATCTATGCTTATGCATCAGAAAATATGAATCTCATATTTGATTGAAAAATCCTCTAGCTCTCTTTTGAAATTAGGGGAGGCTTGCTAGTCTAGGAGTTAGGATTGGTGTGTGTGTGTATGTGTGTATGTGTGTGTATGTACGTGTACAGGATAGTGCCTAATTTTGCACACCATAGGATGCTGTGGCAGGCAGGAGCAATAGGAGAGGCAAATTTTGCCCTGCTCCACTGCTCTTAAGGTGTTGAAGACTTACTTCTTTTATTTTTGGCTCCAAATGGTGTTTGAACTTGCTGTCAGTGGGGTCTACTTGGCGGGTGATGCCTTAACATTTCAGCTGATGAAAGCTTCACACTCAGGCAGTTTCTAAGGCACTGATTGGATGTCCACTTTTGACTGATTACATCTTCCACCAACCTGGTTTGGCAGCTTCACAGAGCATTTCTTTGATGTGAGCACCAAAACCTCAAGTCTGAATCCTCTGAGAAACTTGAAGTGGCAGAGTCTTCTCATTTCTTCAGTGTCTCCAACCATACCATCACCCTCAGTCCTTTCTTCTCCCACCTCAGTAGTGCAAAGACAGCCACTGGATTCAGAGGTTAAGTGAGATAAGTAAATATTTCATTAGGAATAAAAATATCAGTATGTTGCACAGGTATCTTTAAACTTTACTGATCATTGTCTCAAGTCTTTGCTTCCCAGGGCTTGAGAGAGAGAGAGGTAATCCCTCTTTTCTGTCTTAGTGAGGGGAAGAAGGAGGAAATACTGTCAATTTACAAGTGAAAGGCAAACTATCAGAAGCATATGAGTTCTGACAGTGCCAGTTCTGTACAAAATGCATCCTCCAGCAATCTCCAAAGGGAATTACTGGCCCAGATAGCTGGAGATTTATGATCATGAATGTATAGTTCTTGAACCTGATTTTATCAGCCAGGCCATGATTCCTAATAGCATCCTTTCATATAATTAACTAGCTCTTTGCACTATATAATATATCTTTTATCTATCTATCTATCTATCTATCTATCATCTATCTATCTATCTATCTATCTATCTATCTATCATCTCTCAATCTTTCAAAAATCTATTGTGCACTGGCTTTAATGTAGTTTATTGTGTCTTTGGTCTTGCAGAAGGTTTAATTTTGATGCAATCAAGTTTATGTGTTATCTAAGAATACATCCTTCTTTACTGTAAACTTATAATGACATTATTTTCCCCTAAAAGTTGCAAAATTTGAATTTTGGTCTCTCTTCTATTTTGAAATTTAAATATTTCATGCATGATCTGATAAAGGGAAGTAATTTACTTTATATAGAAAGTCAAATGTTCCAATGCAAGTTAATGAATGGTTTATTCTTTATCCCAGGGATCAAGAATATCAATTTTGTCTCATATAAAGTTTCCATGTGTGCATAATTCTGTTTCTGGCATCTTTATTCTGTTCCATTAAGATACATAAAAGCATAGTAATTAGAATAATGTAGTTTTGCTATATTGGTCTTTTTGAAGCAAAACTACACTGTTTTAATAGTTGTGGTTTTATACTTCCTAATATCTTAATATCAAGCTTTTCATCCTTCTTTCTTTCTCCCATAATTGTCTTGTCTGTTCTTGGCCCTTTACTCTTGAATATGAATTTTAGAATTAGTCTATCTGTTCTGTAAAAAAAATTATGCTGAGATTTTGATTAGCTGCACTTTGGATTTATAGGTTAATTTGGTTATGAACTAAGTCTTTAATGTTAAAAAAATGAAGTAAGTACTTGCCAAGCAGTTTAAGTCCATAAATGTTTCCATTTAGTGTATAACTAAGATACCTTTCTTACTGTGCAATATTTTATGTAAAGCTACCTGTTGACCTGGAAATGCCCAAAGCAAGTTTTCCTCAATATTTATTTATAAATTAAAGACTGGGGGGTCATCTGGAGATATTTATGGTAGGCATTCTGTAACTTAGAATGTGTTTTGGGTTCTCAACTTCATTAGCTATAAATTTTCAGTTACAAAAATATTCTTTATTATTTAGTGTGAAACTAGTGGGGAATAAGACTACAGTAGTTAATTTCTAATTCCTGAAGCTGCACTAAGTCAACATTTTGTGTTTTTATTTTATGAAAAAATAAAACAAAATTTCATAACCAAATAATAAGAGTTAAGGTAATAACGATGATTTGTTGTGTATTGTTATCATCAAAATAGTTACTCAGAATACAAGATATAAACCAAAAATACTCTTAGAAAAAAAGAAACAAACAGATAATGACACAAAACTTTCTTTTCAATGAACTAAGATAAACTAGTAGGATAAATGGAACACATATGTTTTGTATGGTCTTTTCTCAGTAATCATGGTATCATAGATGTTGTT
>NW_004955422.1:4254620-4282252 GCF_000276665.1 Chinchilla lanigera
GGGGCACTGGGGGCCCTCCCTCTGGGGGCCTATGAGGCAGGAAGCTAGCCAGCCGGAAGACCGGCACTCCCCACCCGTGGCTCCCCGTGCGCCTGGGACCCTCCCACCGGGAGCCTATGAGGCAGGAAGCTAGCCAGCTGGAAGACCGGCGCTCCCCACCCGTGGCTCCCTGTGCGCCAGAAGCCCTCCTTCTGGGGAACTACGAGGCTGGACGTGAGCCGCTGGTCCGAAGACCAGCGCTCCCCGCTCGAGGCTCCCCGTGCGCCCGGGACCCTCCCTCTGGGAGCCTACGAGGCAGGAAGCTAGCCAGCCAGAAGACTGGCGCTCCCCACCCATGGCTCCCTGTGCGCCGGAAGCCCTCCTTCTGGGGAACTACGAGGCCGGGAGTCTTTAGATGTTGTTTCTGAATGATGGGATCAGTTATGCATCTAGATTTTAAATGCTAGAGATTTATATTCCCTGACAAAAATTTCTCTCAAAAAATTGAAAATAGAGGATGGTTTTGATTTTATTTTGTCCTTCTTGATATTCTTCATTTCTTATATGGAATATACCCTTCATATTTGTTTACATGTATTCCAGTCCCATTTGGGAATATCACGTAGTTTGGCTTCTATGTTCCCTATTTTTTTTTGTTTTCCAGTACTGGGAATTGAACTCACGACCTTGCGCTTGCCAGACAGGTGCTGTGCCGCTGAGCTAAATTCCCAGCCCCTATGTTCCCTATTAATGTGTTTATCAATTATGATCAATGTTGTACTATATTAGGTTTTTAGGTCAAAATGAGGAATAGATAAATACATAATATCCATAATCAATCTTAAATTGGCTTTTCAGATTTTCTTCCAGGGAATTCCATTTTATCCTTTTGTATATTCATTTTGTTCTAGGGGGATATCTTTCCTTAAATTGTTTTTCCTACCAATTGAAATCCTTTTCACACATGTCAGTGATGGTACTTGCTCTGAGGTCGTGTTCTGCACATCCTCAGGTGTGACCACTCCCTCCATTCCTTATGTTCATAAAACTCTTAGCCTGTGTATCTATGCCATAAACCTTTTCCAGAATATAGATTCCTTTAAGGAATATCTTCTTAATCATTTAAAAACATAGATCTTAGTGCTCAGCACATTGTCTGGTAGGGAAAAAAGTAAAGTAAAATGTTAATTGAATGTCTATTTTATGTGGCCGATTTTGATATACCAAGGTCTGGGATTTTTATATTCCCTTTTGCTTGTTCACAATGATTTTCTCTTCTCCCTTGCCCATTGAATATGCTGCACTGCAGGGTTAGGAAGAGGGGAGGAAGAAGCCACCCCTTTCCTGGGAAGTTTCTTAGGTGCACTTACAGTTTCCTTACTGTCAGCAGTGTTTCTCTGGTGGGGCACCGATGATGACCTTCTGGTGATCAACATTGACTTCTACCAGCTCATGCCTACTGTGCTCTCCTTCCATCCCAAATACCTATTTTGGATGAATCTCATTTCAAGGAAGCTCAGGGATGGAGGAAGTAACAGTCAATCTGAAGAAGGAGGCACGTCCTTTGAATTCTCACTACATTTCCAGAGTACAGCTGTGTCCAAGAACTGGTTTAATTGTTGCATTTGCATTTTTTTTTCAGGCAGCATCTTTGTGTTCTCCCAAATTCCAAGGGTTAGTGACAAAGCTCTCCAAATGTTTTTCCTAAGTTTTCTCTGCACTTGGAAAGGTCCAAGTATCTATCATGTTTCCTTTTATTTTGTACCAGGAATCGACCTCAGGACCTCATGCTTGCCAGGCAGGTGCTGTGCCCGCTGAGCTATATCCCCGACCCCTCTATCATGGTTCTTAAGCAATGCTTGATTGGCTGATCATGCCTGTGATAGTTAACTGTGTCAGTGTAAGAGACTCCCAACTAAACTGGATCAGCATGGTATTAGATGCGGCTGAAGAGATTTAATGAAGACAGAAGACCCACCCTGAGTGTGAGTGACACCAACCAGTAGGCCCGCTGCCTGAATGAAATAAAAGGGAAATGGAAAAGGCTCACTTTGATTTCTTTGGGGGAACTCCAGTCTTCACCTTCACCTTGGACCTTGTCTCCTGGAATTTTGGGGGAGCTCCAGTCTTCACCTTCACCTTGGACCTTGTCTCCTGGACTTTTGGGGGACACTACAGTGAGCTGTAGGCCTTTGACTGGATCCTTTGAATCTCCAGAGAACAGACAGGCCTTTTGCACTTTTCTGCACTTGGCTCTGTGAGCAACCATTGTAAGCCAATCTTGTAAATTCCTACCTATTTGTATATCTGCATGAAATCTCTTTCTCTAGTAAGCACTGACTGAAACAAAGCCTATAGAGCTGAGATTTACAAGAGTCATTTTGAACTATTTTCTTTACAAACCTAGGACCTTGCTTTAGTGTGGGAGGAACAGGTATCTGTTGTTTTTAAATCTATGGCTTCAGCCCCACCCCAGACAATAGGACAAATGCCATTTTAATATTCTCTTTCAAAGTGATCAGATGTCCATTATTTGCAAAATTCTAATGAAAGCAGTCTCCTATCATATTACTTCCCTAGCCACCATAAAAAAAATACTTATCATCCTTGCATTAAAACATCAGAATATTTTATAAACCTGATCTGGTTTGAGTTCTTTCACCTTAGCATTAACTTTGTTGAACAATTCCTGCCTCAATATCCTACAAGATGTGTGGGACTCTTTATGTTCTTTTGGTTAAGAAAAAACCTCAAACTGGCTGTCAAATGCTTCACAGTGAACCAAACATTTAGATTATTCAGTAGAAATTTGGATGCATTGTATAAAGCACTCAGCAAAGTGGAAAGCTCTCTGACCACTTTCAAAATAATACAAGCAAACAGCAATTAGGGATATATTCTACTTCTTTCCGTTTTTTTTTCATGGCTCACCAGGACATAATGCGATCTCCCATGCATATTGGGAGGGAAATGGACAGCACTTAGATTGCTCCTTGTTTTGATATGTGACTGTCAGGTTGCAGATAATGTGCCTGCCAAAGAAAATTGCCTGCCGGTGCACCTGAAGATGGAATTTTAAAAAATGTTCCTTTCTCCCTCCTTTTCTCTTTCCATTTACTCAGCATTACGTGACCTTGCTGTTAAGCATATGAAGGGAGGAAGGAATTGTTGATGGTGGCCCCAGTATGATGAATTTGACCAAGAGAAAGTAGACAACATAATAAAGAAGTGTCTCCAACATTTGCTTAAGGTGTATTTATCAAGTTCCTATTGGGCACAAAGATCATAAAACATGGTGACTGCCTGCTAGAAGCTTTTAATCTGGTTGCCCGGATACAATATACATACACAATACATACATTTAAAGTTTAGATCATTGATGGGAGAGTCGATCCATACCTTAAGCCTGCAAAAGATAAAGATACAAACAAGAAATGGGTAGAAACTACAGAGACATAGCTCAGGGCTAAACATAAGTTTCTAACAGAGCTGACCAAAGATAGGTTGAACCACCTTGTAGAGGAATGCTTCATGTTCAGTGTTTAAGCCAATCTGGGTGAGCATTTATCAGGTGTGTCTGTATAGACCTTTACAGCATTGGATAAATGGTTACACTTGTTGCTAGAGGATATGTACCAAGATGCCAAGTGGATGTCTGTCAGTGCTGATGGCTGAGACTGCTGAACCTTACATATATTATATTTCTCCTTTGCATGCGAAATTGTGACAAATTTTAGTTTATAAATTAGGCATAAACAACAATAACCAGCAATGAGATAGAATGATTACAACAACGTTCTATGATAAAAGTGATGTGCAAATACAGTCTCCCATGCTCAAAATATCTTACTGTGTTGTACTCACCCTTTGTAGATGATGAGGTGAGAAGAGGCAATGTCTATGTGATGTCTGAGTGAGACTCATGACTTGGAACCATTGTGACAAAGAGGTTACTATGCAAGGTTTACTTGAACTCAAGTACTAAGTGATATCACAATAATCCATCTGATAGCTGAGATGGCTACTAGGTGACTAATGGGCAGGTAGTATACACAGCGTGGATACCTTGGACAAAGGATGATTCTCATCACGGCTAAGAGAATAGGACAGAGTGAGAATTCATCACATGAGTTGGAATGGTGCACTGTTTAAAACTTAAGAAGAGTTCACACCTGGAATTTTCCATTCAAAATATTTTCAGATCAGGAAGCTGAGGAATAAAATGTCCTTAGTGCATGAGACCTATAGAAGATATTACTCTGTCTCATAAAGATACGTGGATCAATGCATGTCTGCTTCTTGCCATTTTACCTACTAGATGTGTCCTAACTGCTCCTGTGAGGAGAAGCCAATGAAACTTCAGAGGGCAACAATACTTGCTGAGGTCCCCCAAGAAGTGCTTTATTGGCTGACAAAATCATGGCAAGAGACAGCATATGATTTCTACTACTCTGATCTTGTTCTTTCAGTTTACTGCCCTCTCTGCACTTGACAGGTGGAGAATTAGAGTTTGAGGGTCAGAGAAGACAGTGTTTTCAAAGTCACACTTTGATGACAAACTTGGGCCTAGACCCTAGCTGATGAGAGGGAGTTTAGAGCCCAAGAGGTCAAACTCTTCCCATTGTTAATAGGTCATGCACATCTCAGAGAGCACGTGACTAACCCAGACCAGGCTGTTAGATCAGGAAACTCAAATCTTATTCCTCTGGAGCTCTTTTTGGTGACTCCCAGAAGATTCTCCTTCACCCTGAGACATTTTGCAGTTGGTTTATCAGCGTGGTCTATGGATTCCAGTCCTGCCCTTGAGCTTCTCTTTCCTCAAATATGAAAGGAAGGTGAGGGAATATCTGCTTATCCCGCTTGTGAAAACCACCCAAGACTCAGGTGGTGCAAATGTGTGTGAGGGTAATGCACTCTACAGATGTTGGGATAGTATATTTGCAATTCTCACTCTCATTGTAACTTCTCCACTCAGTCCCATATGAACCAGTTGGCATGCAGGTAGATCAGATACAAGTTGAACTCTTGAAGAAACAACACTTTGGTGGACTCCTGCTCTGGTGCACATTAAAAGCACCTGAGAGTTAAAAGAAGGTACTGATGTCTAGATATTACCCCTGGATGGATTAGATCAGAATTTCGAAGGGAGGGGCTCTGGCATTTATTTATTTTGGGATGAGTGGGTGGGGTCTTCTATGTTGCTCAGGCTGGTCTTAAACTCAAATATTCATGGTCTCAAGTTACCCCCCTTCCTCAGGTTCTCAAGTAGCTGGGACTGCAGCTGTGTGTCACTGTCCTAGGCTTACTGGTATATTTTTAAAGCTTCCTAAATGTTTTCATGCATAGAAAGGTTGAGAGCCACAGTGCTGGTGATTGCACTCTCCTGTAGTCAAGAAGAAATGATGGAAGATTGTGTTTCCAGGGTTACTTTGTTCCTGTTAAGATTGAACGGCTAAATCTAAGCCACCATGGATCCCTCTGTGAACCCCTTCACCTTATGAATACAATTCTTCACATTATAAATTTTGTGCTACCTTAATGTTATTTGACTTTTTAAAAATAAACTCCTGTGAGGCCAATGATATTGACTCCATTTCACCAAATGGAAAAACCAGTTCCTATCTAACTCTGCGTAGACTTAGCTGTCATTTCGAAGAAGAGTTTACACCAGGTGAACAAGGAGATGGTCTTATTTCTTCCCTTGTGGCGAGTGTTTCTATTGTGTGGTAATTTTTGGAAATTCATTTTGATTTGGGTGTTATTACACCCAGCCAGACCCATCGTCAGTGGCTGTATGGGTTGTGTACTATTCCCACCCAAGAGGTGCCAGTTGCATTGCAGTTTGTGTGAATGGTGCCACAGCACCTGTGCCATAAGTTGGCTGGGTAGCTGTGTAGCTGTGTGTGGTGATCCCACACATCCTTACAGCAGGTGCTTTGCTGATCCATGGCTACCTTCCTACGAAGATCTAAGGGATGTTGGAACAACCCCAGAAACAACCCTTCCATGATAGGTCAAATGCTGAAATAACATTAAATCAGTGTGTGATCCGTTAACACACACTGATAACATTATCTTCTCTAGGCTTCTCATTTCAAATGCGTGCACCCGAGGGAAGAAGAAACTATTTGAGGCTCTTGAACTGATTTTCTCTTACGTGCTATGGATTGGTAATTCATATAGAAAAAGCATTGGCACTTTTCCTTCACACTGCCTCCTGTGATACAGGCATTATTATTCTTCCCACTTTACAGATGAGAAAACTGAGGATCAATAACTGAAGCTTTGTCAATTCAAATGACCCAGCAATTAGGAGCTCGAATTTATTATTAGTTTTGTTTCCAGATCTAAGGCTTTTTTGACTGTCCTCTACTGCTGGGAATAAGGTTTTATTTTTATCCTCTTTGACTGTGTATTTTTTAGAAATGTGTGCATCCAAAAAAAAATTTGCTAGAGTAGGCCCTGATGCTTCAAATCTATCAGCATCCAGTTGTATCGTTTGGGGTAATTTTTCAAGTTCAGATGTGCCTTCATTTGAATCATTTATGCTCTATTTTCTAAATAAGAAACTCTACATGATGGACATATTTTTTTCTTCTTTAAAATTAGTATGAAGGCTGAGGAAATGGCGTGTACTAAAATGTTAGTTTTCACTGAAAAATTTAAATATAGAAACACAGCGAGGCTATTTATGCATTTTCCTCCTCTTAAAAAACATAGCCTTTGCTTAAAGAAAATAAATGTTTCATTCATAGACTATATATGGGGGAGTAGCAGCGATAGCATGGATTTTCAAGAGGCCCGAGTTTGAATACTGACTTTTCCTCGCTTTGGGAGTCAAAGTAAATTGCTTGGTAACTTTTAGCCTCAGTTTCCTCATTTGTAAAACTTGCCAGATAGTAATTTGAAAGCAATTCTAAAGCTCAGAACACATAGGAATCTCTCAGAATGATGATTTAGTTTTATCCCTTTTGCAGGAGGAGTCTGACATCCATTAGGTAATATAACACATTCATTGAGAGGGGTAGGTGATATGTTCACCTGGAGAGTGGAAAGGAAAAGGAGAGATGGGCCGCATCAGTGTTGGTTCATTTCTTCACTCACGAATTCAGCCACACAGAGTGATCTTTGTGAATCTCAGAACTTATTACTGGCTTTTTAAAAATTCATCAGAAGGCTTCTGTGACCTACAAAATGAAACTGAAATCCCTCAGCCTGGCTTCAGAGAGCCTGCGCCTCCCTGGTCTTATCTCCTTCCTCTCCCTGTGCACGCTATAGTGAGTGATATCCTCCTTTGAGGCTGTTGCGCTGGTTCAGGCTTCTGTGCTCCCTTTTCATGAAAGCCTTCTCCAGCATGACCATGCCCAGAGTCCTTCCTCACTGTGGTGGATTAAGTAATGGTCAACTTGGAATGCCCGGCTGAACTGAGTGAGTGTGGGGAAACTCACTGGCGGACTGTTGCCAAAATGACCTAAGAGGAGAATGAGAGGGAAAGCTCGCATGTTGCTGATTTTCCCGGAGAAGCTTGGGTGGCACCCAATGCAAATTAGCCTGTTTGCATTGGAGGAGGAGCTTGGGTCTTTGCTCTTGCTGGGGTTGGCTGCTGTTCTCTTCCAGGGAGCTCTGGATTTTGCTTGAGCATTGCTTCCTGGCTCCCATGCAGGTCCCTCAGCCTGCTGGCACAGATCCTTCACCCTGCTGGCACAGGCTTTCTAGCTTCCACCACTGACCTTTGGGCCTTTCTGGTGCGGATCTTTGATGCGGACTTGCATGAGACATTGCCGTGGGCTCCATGCCTTAGGCTGGACTTGTGAGGGGCATTGCCTTGTGATCCAGGCCCTCAGTTGGATTCTTTGGGTCTCTAGCACATGGACAGATCTCTTGCACTCTTCTGTATTTGACTGTTTGGATGAATACTATGAAATAACCCTATGAATTTTGTGTCCTATATTAAATATATTCCCTTGCAAAACCCTAACTACAGTACTTCTCTGACCTGCCTGCCTCCTGTACAACTCATCCCTGCTGCCTTTGTCTGTTACAGCAAGTAGTCTTGAAGCTCCCTAAATGTAGGGCCAGTGTCTTCCTTGCTGTCTGTTGCTTGGTACAGTTCTTAGTATACAGGGTCTGCTTAGAGTCTTGAGCTGACATTATAGTGGAATGTGGTAAATTTTTTAAACAGAGATATGCATGAAGGTGTCTTAGTCCATTTTCTTTTCAAAAATTTTAGGAATGTTTTTAGTTTCTTATTACTGGTATGTGTTGCCATGGATAATAATTCCATTCACCTTGAGGAATTGGGGCACATGCATATTGCATCTTGATTGTTTTGATTCCTCATCCTCTCCTTCCCTTCTCTCCTTCTTCCCAGCTCTACAAAGCATACCACACTTTGGGTAAATTACAAACAATAGACACTGATTTGGCTGACGGTTCTGGACGCTTGGAAGTCCAAGCTTGAGGAGCCTCGCTGTTCAGAGGAAGGCTTCTTCCTAATTCCATGCTGGAAGGTGCACGTGACAGTAACTGAGGATGAGGTGGGGCAAACATAAGAAATTGTCTCTTGCAATAACTCATCCACTCGAGCGATAATGACATTAATGCATTTATGAGAGCAGAGCTTTCATGACGTAATTACCTCTGAAAGGCCAACATCTTATTACCATCATGGCGGCAATTAAATTTCAACATGAATTTCGGAGGGGACAGTCACACCAGAGAAGAAGAGCACCGGGAGTTCAGGGAAGAAAAACACCCAGATTCTTCATAGACCAGCTCCATAACGTGGGAAAATTAATTTCTAGGAGCCTCAGTTTTTTAATCTGTAAAATAACAGAATATTATCAAGAGCGAGAGGCAGGAGGATATCAGATTTGAGTCTAGCCTGGTCAACTTAACAATTCAGGGAGCCCTTGTCTCAAAATAAAGACAAAAAAGGCTGGGGATGTAGCTTAGCCTGAAAGTTCTAAGTCAACCCCTGGTACAAGAAATTAAAACAAAACAAAAAATGGTATTGACTCTGAGCTATTGGGCAAATTAACTATAAATCTTCAATGGCTTTTATAAAGCACTTAGAATGATCCCTAGTATGAAGTAAATACTCAACACATTGTTGACTGATGTAGTTATTCTTATTTTGAAAACTTTTTTTAAAAAGTGTGTTTATTTTTTGTGGTTACCGTAACAAAGGCATTTTCATATACATAGCCTCATTCGAAGTACACAATGATCCGCTGCTATTTTTTTGTTTTTCCTATCTTACAAACAGAGCAGACAAAGTTAAGAGAAGTGAACTGATTGGAAGAGAAGGTCACAAGATTTGTTGGTGAGCAGACTTCAAGCTGGGTGTGTTTTCCATTCCATTGTGGTTTTCTCCTTGATATTAGAGATCAACCTCAGAATGACTGACATTTTCATCCCTTGGCTGATGGCTTTTTTCCCTAAAGCATCCTGTGGGCATTCACTTGCCCAGGTATTACCACTGCACTAGGTGCCAGGTGAGTTTCAGAGAAGAAGATACAAAGAGAAGACCCAGACAATCGGGATTCTCCCCGACAATGGCAGGCTAAGGTATGGTCTGCAATGGAGAATTTCCAGCCTTATTTAGTAAACCAAGTGAAACAAAGCTGATAGATCTCACCCCTGTCTGTGCCTTCCCTTCCCTTGGAGGCCTGAGTTCCTGAGCTCAGAAAACAATCACAGCACATTCCTACATCCTGCCGCCCCCACCTGAGCCTGGAAACAATGCGTAGGGCACCACACACCTGCCAGATCACAGAGCCCATTGTCGCAGCCACATACTCAGCCGTTCTCACTCCCCCAATCTCAGGCTCCTCTCTGCATCACCCCACTTAGACTCATCCCGTTAACCCCTCTACCATATCCATAAAAGCTGTAGCTCAATACACCGGACTCAAATTCTCCTTTGGAATTACACCAGGAGGTCCCACCTGGAACCCCCAAATTCAAGCTGGCTGTATTCTTTACTGGGTCATCACCATTGATCTAACAGATGCCTATAGGGTTGCTGTGATCATAAAACGGGGTAATAATAGCTAACATTTGTTAAGAAAATACCATCTCCATGTATTACCTCAATCCTTGCAAGAGCCGTATGAGGTAGTTTCTCTTGTTCTCCCCGTTTTACAGAGGAGGAGACTGAGGCACAAGAGATTATTTGTCCATCAGCCAGTAGGAGGCAGAGTTAGAATTAGAGTCTGGTCCCTGTGCTCTAAGGTAGTAGTTGGTAAATGTTTGGGCAGGGGGGTTATTCCCTGCCAAGGCTCAGTGTCTGCTCTGCATGCCTGCTTTTGTAGCTTTTCTTTCTAGAAGGGAATCTGAAATGGGATAGACTTCAAACCAGCAGTGAATGCTCAGGAGTGCGCAGCTTTTTCTTCTAGACTGGTGAGGTCTCGGGGCAACAGGAGGACAATGAGGAAGTAGGCAAATGGGTCCATGGGCCACTGCGGCTGGGAGGTGAGAAAGGACCACACTAACCCCCTTCGTGGGTTCCCTTCCAGGGGCTCTTCTGAAGCCCACGCTCCCAGGCAGTGCTCAGGGCCACCTCAAAGCTGACTTCCTGGAGTTTAATTTATAGTCAGCCAGTGAGTGGAGCTAAAGCTTCGTGAGAGAGCAGCTTGTGCAGCAGACTGCTCCGGAATTCCTGCCTGGATGTCTCCCTCAGTGTGTGTCCAGCTTCTTCCTTGCCTCAAATAAACAGTCCTGCAAGCAGCTTATCTCAGCCTGGTGGTGCAGAGGGTCACACTTCCAGACAGCCTTGTGGTGCTTCACGTTGCCCTCGCCTCCTCCACCTTGTTCTGCTTTCACAGCCACGGCCCCTGGCATTCTCAGAGCTAAATCCCTGTGGTGTCAGCCACGTTTTTCTTAAACTCCCTAGCCTGGAGAGAAGGGAGTTGCAGAGATTTTTCTTTTCTTTTATTCACTGGTGCAAATAATGAGCACATCCAGGTTTTTTTTACTCCTTTAGCCAAGCAGGTTGTTTAATGCTGAGGGAGGACTGGAAACCCAAATGCCTACAGGAGCCAGGCAGGAAATGCATGAGGGGGTGGGGGAAGTGAGCCAGGTGAAGAAGGGCGGGGATTACTCTAGACTGCAGGGTGCAGGTGCTTTCTCACCAGGGGCCAGCAGTGACGTCGCTGCAGTCATCAAAGTCTGCTGGAGAATGGCCTGAGCCTTTGATATTTCAAGAGAAAGCATGGAGCTGATGCATGGGTGACATTCTCCAGTTTTACAAAAACACTTTCTGGGCTAAACAAAACACTTGTGTGCTTGCTCAGCATGCAGGTAGAAGAGCAAGAGAGAACGAACCCATTTGGACAAGTCCTTTTACAGTGGCAAGTCCACTCACAATCTAAATATCTCCTGGAAGCCTCTGGCTCCAATGGTACATTTGGGGAACACGTTCAGGCCATAGCAGTCCAGTAACAAAACTTAAAAAAATAAATAATTGGAAAAACATCTTGGGTTGAAAGACCCTGGGATTTGAAGTTAAATGGCTTCAATTTAAATCCTGTCTGAATTACTCATCAGATATGATGTATTGGACAAGTGATTGGACCCCTTTCAATCTCATTTTCTCATCTTTAAAATGGTATTAATCATACCTGCCTTCAAAAATGGTGTTTAGAATTAATATTTGTAAAACACCCAGCACCATGCCTGGCACACAGCAGTAAATGACTAATAAATGCTCTTGACTGGTCCAGTGATTGTAGTTACAAGGGAACAACACTGTATGTCAGCTGTGATTTCTAATCTATTCTTCCAAGACTGAAGTAGTAGAATGCTCAGCTTCAGGGTGTGGGGGATTACCAGAGAGGATTCTTATGGAGCTTTGTTATAAAAAGAAAGAATGGATCAGATCTAAAATTTCTCCCATAATTGTCCTCCTACACTGATTTTTTAAAAGCACATGCTTTTAGCCACTCTACCATGCTGCCTCCCTATGCATATTTTTTCTCACTTCTTTAAAAAAATAACTTTGGATTTTGAAATAAAGACGCACAGCAGTTGCAAAAATAGCCTAGAAATTTTCTGTGTACTTTCACCCCAATGATAATATTATGTATACCATATGTCCATTTCTTCTTTTTCCTCTTTACACTTACTCACACTTACTCTTCTCACTTAAGATTAATAACACACACACTTTGGCTTATAACAAATTAATGGCAAACATGTATTCAATGTCTTCATGTTCTACACTCCCATGGAAACAATTTCCTTATCATTGGGCTAGCAAGAGTGTTTCAAATCTATCTGTGGTTTTCATAGTTTTGTTATTATCGCGTGGTGTAGAAGGCTATTTCCAAACTCAGGATTATTTTATGAGGTTAGTTTACCAGGGTGGAGCTGCTTGGTCAGAGGAACTGGGTGAAGAATCTTTTTTTTTTTTTTGGTTTTTCTCAGGTACCAGGAATCGAACTCATAACCTTGTGCTTGCCAGGCAGGCGCTGTGCCGCTGAGCTAAATCCCCAGCCCCTCGGTGAAGAATCTCTTGATACCCTGTGTTTACTGGCAGGTGCTAAAGGTGAGCTCTCTGATATGGACTGGAAGAGCAGTTGCTTCAGAAGCACTGTGGGATTCCAAGAAGGTCTTTGAGCTGAAAAGGCTCTAAATGTTACCACAAGTGACTGCTTCCCAGATCCCTGTCGGGACTCAGTCAAGTGAGTCGCCGCTCAGTTCCTGGCTGAGAAGCTGAGGCCCCCCGGGGCTTTGCTATTCCTGACAAGCCTGCTTGTTCAGGGCCGCCACGGAGACCTGCCGCTGAATACTGTGCCCACGCTCTGGGCTGTCTGTCCTTCCCCATTTCAGGCCATTTCCCTGAAATCTGAGTAAATGATTGATCACTTTAAAGCAAGGAACAAATGGACTTGCTGGGCAATCAGACCTCCTTCCCGCCAGAGTGCATTTGTTCACTCACTGGTGGCTGCAATGTCATCAGCATATGACAGTTGGGATTTTCTGTGCGGTGACAGGCAGAAGGAGCTCAGCGGTGTGTCCGGGCTGTAGGGAGTGAAAGGCAGAAGGGAAGCACTTCCAGGGTAGGGACTGGATGTTCGGTCCCTTATCCAGGAGTAGAGTTTCTGTGTAAGTAGAGAGGGGTATGGGGCACACGTGCTGCGGCAGGGGAGGGAGAGTAGAACCGACTCGGTAGCTCAGTTCCCTCGCACGGGTGTGGCGGGGTCATAACCTGGCACTTTGCGCTTTCCCAAACTGAAAGTGGTAACAATCTCTTAGCCACAAATAGTGACTAATTGCACCTTGACCTCGACGTTACCACATTTGTGGAACACCTACTGTGTGCCGGGGACAGGGATGGGTGTGTCGCATCACCGACATTTAACTTCATAGCAGTGTCTCTGTATTGACAGTAAGGAATCTGTACCTCAGAGAGGATTATAGCTAGGTAGGGGGCTGGGTATGAATTCAGATACATTTATGCTGTTGCATTTGCTGCCTGAAGTTTGTCGTTGGCTCTGGTAGGCTGATTTTTGCATGAATACTCTTAAAACAAAATCAAAAACAAAAAATAAAAATCCAGGGTATCTTCTATCAACAAATGCTGCCTCCCAAAAATCCATGTTTTTCTCTCTTTTTCTCTTTTGACAATACTAAAGTTGGAACCCAGGGCCTTGTGCATTTTAGGCAAGTGTTCTACCACTGAGCTACATCCCTAGTCCTACTTAATGTTGAGATAGGTTTTCACTAAGTTGCCTGGGCTGACCTCAAACTCATGATCCTCTCACCTCAGACTCCTGAATAGCTGGAATTACAAATGTGTGCCACTGAGCTGGGTTTATAGTTCTCTTTCTTTCATGAACACACTGCTAGACTACATTTCCCAGCCTTCTGTGAAGTTTGATGTGGGCTTATGGGCAGAAGTGATGCATGTCACTTCCAGTTGTTCTTCTTTTGGAGGCTGGCTATAACGGAGATCCCCTGGGGTGAGAGAAACTACCTTTGAAGAAGCAGTCTGTCAGTACTGTGTTCAGCAGAAGTACTGCTAATATTCTCCTCCATTTGGTCTTGAGGTTTCTCTCTGGAGAGCAGCTCTATCCTGTAAGTCCCACGCTGATGGGAAAGTAGTCGTGGTGTTCATGTACATGAGTGCCTTGCTTGGAATACTTCTTTTATCCTGAGAGTTTTCCTAGTATCTCTCTGTGTGTGTGTAACCCATGACCAGTATCCCTGTCACAGGAAACGTTTATTCTGGCAGATGCCTTTGTGGCTGTGTCTTATCAAAGTCAGGTTTTTAAATCAAGGTAGTCACTTTCCAGCCCTGACCAGAGCAGAAGTGAGGTTCAGGTTTATTGTTTAGGTTGTACGCAGAGGGAGCACACTGAAACACGTAGAATACTAGAGCTCTGTATTATGTATTGATCCCAGAGAGAATGGCACTCTTCCAGGGGCAAGTGGGAAGGAAGAGCCATCTGGGATTGCCATGCTCACACAGTGGGTAGGAATCAAAAGACAGTGAGAGAACTGTAGGCCTAATCCTTTATTAGGTGTTGCTTAAGTAGGTTTCCCAGGCGGGGGAGTTCTACCTGGTGGGGTTATAGCAAGCAGGCACACATTCAGTGGAGTCCACTGCAATTGAGAGGTCACTGTGCCATGCCTGCATGGTCCATTAGGGGCGTAGGGGTCAGTGTGCAAGTCAGGTAGTTGTACTGAGCTGTCCCATAGGGCAGTGGTCACCAGAGGCAGCTGTATAGGCAGATATCTGGACCAAACATCTTGAGGAGGTTGGAAGAGGTGGAGAACTGGAAACTGTCAGGGGTGACTGCACTGTGCTTCTGATGTGAGAAAGCTAAGGGCATTCAAAATGAATGGTGAAGCCAAACAGAATGGGAAGAATTCACTGCAGACACGAACTTCCCCCGTTCCTGCTCTGTGATTCCTTCATCTGCTTCCCTCATAATTTTGTAAATAACACGTGAACTTCTTTAGTATAAGCTACCATACAATTTAAAATCTGCTTATTTACAGGTATGAGAACTACCAAATCCTACAGAGTACCAAGTCTTTTATTTTAAATATTAAAGAGGATTCAGTGGGGTTATTCTGATTATAGGTTGGGAGTAGGCTAAGCATGTTCGCTGACAAAAGTGAGTAGCTTCCCCAGGCTTAAATACACGGCAAGAGGCTGTGTCTCGTGTGTCTCCTCTCGGGTGCATTTATTGGAGGTTCCAGGATACCAAAGCCTAATGTAAGCAAATGCATGGAGCTCCTGGGTCTTTGCTCAAGATCAGCCTCACCTTTCCTCACAGAAGAAATTTTTTCCCCTGGAAATAGCAGTTGAGTTTTTATTTGCATTTAGGAAATCCCCAGCTTTCCTTGGTAGTGGCTGGAACTGAGATCATATAAAGTCACAAAAATTGAAGGATTCTATATAACAGGGCTAGAGGATGCAAGGACTTTGTCTCACTTTGTGCATCTTGAAAAACTTGAGTATTCACGTAAATTTGGGAGAGAATGTGGTGTTTGTGAGAATCCTGCTGTTGCTGTGTTATGTGGTAGGCTGAGAGGTCTACCCAGGAGGGGATGGTATTAATGAGCTTATGGATTGCAATCAAAGGGCTGGGTTTGGTGAAGACTTACAAGGCCACTTAGCTTTCAGCCAAGTTCCTGGCTGGAATTATTCCTGTGTACCTTTGCTCAAATGTTATTGTATCTTCTAAGAATTTTCTGATAGCCTCTTTGTTCTCCATCCCTCACAGGCAATTTGTCATGTCCTCCTGTATGTTCTGCATTACACTCAGTAAACACATTTATTATAACACATAGCAAATTAATTGCTCTATTACTTTACTGACTTGCCAAAAGTTTATTGAACACTTACTCTGTGTTCGGCCCTGTGGAAGATATCAGGATTGCAATAATGAGTTCGATGCAAGTAGCTCACAGGGGACACATAACTGAATCAATAATTGTAGGGAAGCATAATAGATGTAGGACTGAAATGTGCGTGCTGAGGGTAGATTGCGGTTCAGAGGAGAGATGTGTATTTGACACTGTGGGTGATTCCTGGGAAAGTCACCTGGATGTGACCCCTGCTTTTTTTAACATAAACCATAAAAGAATTTGGAGCTGGTTGGGACGAGGGGGCTATTTAAGGCATGAAGAACAAAGGAAGGAAAGAACAAGATAAATTCACAAAAACTATTAAATAATTGTGTGGGACATGGGTGTGGGGAAAGGTAGGAAACATAACAGACCATTGGATGTTAATTTAATTAATTAATTTTATTTTAAAGGGCAAAGAACAAAAACAAAATAACAAAAACAAAACAACACAAAAACTATAAAAATGATACAGAATTTCAAAACAAGATGATATGATTTTTATTTTTTGTGTTTTCTGGTTAGATTTTGACTTCTGAGATATACTTTGTATACCTCCATATTCCTGGACTACCCACCATAGACTCCAATACATTTCTTTTGGATGAAGGGGAGCTGGCCAATGCCAAGTCACCAAAGCATCTGCTGATCTCAGCTCTCAGAGCTGCAGGCTGGCGTTCATCCGTGCAGGGCCTCAGGACAAGCGGGGTGGCTCATGCTACTCCAGCTGTGACACAGCTGGAAGCTTCTTTGCAAATGGCAAGAAAAGGAGCACTAAATATTTAATGCTTAAAAGTTAAATATTATTATAAAAGTAATTTAATATAAATGGCTTTCAGCAAACCCTCATTCATATTTCATGACTGCAAGTGTCTGATTTGTAATGTTTTTGAGCAATTAATTTTAATGGTTATGTACTCTCAATTTCTCTCTATGTTCTTCCCCTTAGAAGACGCTGGTGTCCATCAGGGAATGTGAAAAGCTAGACATCAGATGTCACTGCGGACAGGAAAAGACAGAGTCCTGCGGTGAGGTCTCCAAATGGCAAGGTAATAGGCATTCAGGGGTTGCCAAGTAGTACATAAGCAACAGTGCACTCAGTCTCTAAAGTACAGTGTTGACCGTGTGACACGACTCCTTTATTACCTCACTGAATACTTCCACAGTTAGACATCCTCTGCTCTCCAATTCCATGCCACCTTCATTGCGTTCGCTCATAGCAATCACGATTGTGATAATATCCGATGCTTACTGAGTTCTTCTCATGTTCCAGACGTCATACCGAGACTATTATAGTTGATTACCCTACACACGAAGAAACGGTATTTCACTCTCTATTTTTCAGATAGAGAAACTGAGATTATAAGAATGAAGCCAGTCAAACTCCTGTAAGGTTTTTTGCTTTTTTTTTTGGTCTCTTTGGATTGTGAATTCTTTATCATTAGTGTTCTTATCATGTCCTCCCCTGTAGCCCCAGAAATACAGTGAAGGGATATAGATATTTAGTGCTTTGCAAATTATTGTTGAATGAATATATGAAAGACAAAAAGAATCAGTGCCACGAAAATATTATTATTATTTTTATGTTGAGTACCTGCTGTGTCACAATGATTTTTTTAAATGAAAGATTCCTCTGGGGTTGAAGGGGTGGTGGATTTTTCTCTAATGAAAAGCTGCTAAAGCTGTACACATTCTCTTGTGAGCTTAGCAACTGGTTTGAAGTGCTCAAGGGTGCTCTGTATCTTCATTTTTCTGTCACTTTTGGATTTCATCGGTTCTTGAGGGGTGTGTGTGTGTGTGTGTGTGTGTGTGTGTGTGTGTGTGTGTAGTACTGAGAACTGAATTCAGGGCCTTCATACTGAGCTATATCCTGAGGCCTTTCTATTTTTTATTTGTAACCAGGTCTCACTAAGTCACTAAGTTGCCCTGGCTGGGCTGGAATTTGCAATTTTCCTGCCTCAGCTTCCCAGAGTGCTGTAATTACAAGTGTGCACTATTCTGTGTGGCTGTTTTTTGATTTTTGATCTTCAGCTTTGATCTAAGTTCACCTTCCTTTTCACATTGACAAGTGTCACCTTTTGGTAATATAGAACTTTTGATATTATGGAAACCCCAATTTTACATGGTGTGGAGAGCTGTAGAAATTGCATTGTTCTCTAACTCTTGTACTATATACTCTGAGAAAGTCCTCTTATCTTTCATATTCTAACCTGCACTCTTTTTTGCCTTGAATAAATATATCAGGAACAGATGTATAACATATGCAAAGTTATGCAAGTATAGTCACTTCTCCTAAATTAATCACTGGGGTCACACAGACAATTTGCTATTTGTAGTTTTTCAGAGTGCCCCAGTTCACCTAGTAGGAGAGTTTAATGAAGGCCAATGTGGAGCTTGTATGGGGTTTGGCTGGATGTCAGAACACAATTCAGACTCCCAAGTTCTGTGTCACATCCAAGGGGAGGCATGCCATTCTGTTCAGTGGACATTGGCTGCTTAATTTGAGCCAAACTCTCCCTAGATGCTGGGGTTTTTGGCCTAGACTCGAAAGGATGAATGGTGAGATGGCTATGACAGAAAAAGACCAAAGCAGGTAGGGGGAAGAAGCAATGCTTTTAAGAACTTGCAGGGGGTGGGGAGAGCTAGATGGGCTAGATGGGAAAAACAAATTTACGGATAGGGACTTGGGATTCAGGATGCTGAAATAACTCACCCAAAGTTACAGAGCTATTTGCTTTCTCTAAGAGACGGTGTTATGTTATAATTGCCTAGTGAGAAAGAACTTGGGCTTTGGAAGCATAAGACCTGGGTGTGAACTTGACATATCTTATTAGCTATGTGACCTTGGTTCCACTAGTAACTTCTCTGAGCCAGAGTTTTCTCACCCTGTCTTGATCCTGCTACTTCAGAATGGAATTCACATTCAGAATGCTGCGAGAATGGAATTTGGTACTGATCACTTTGCTAGCATCTGGTGAATACCAATTAAAAGCCAGCGGTTAGAATCTCCTAGTATGTATTTTTCAGTAAAAGCCCAACATAGGAGTAAGAATCAGGAAGCAGAAAATTCCATAGGGTCCTAAGTGATAGACAAGACATTTGGGTTAGTACTTGTGGTTCTCAAATCTGGTTGCCCACTGCACATTAGCATCATTTGGGTAACATTTAAAAGCATAATGATTTCCTAACTCTATACCTAGAGATAATTATCTTTGCAACCTTGCAAAACTGTCCAACTAGGTTGAGAAACATTAGACTGTGATCCTAGGAGACAGATGAATTTGATAGTGAAGTGTTGTCCTTTGAATTCATTTTCTCAGTGTCAGATTTGTAGGACTGCTAGTGCATGTATATAAATCTTGGGCTTCCTAGTAACCTCTTCTCACGTGGCCAACCTGGCTTAACTTCTCCAGAAGAGCAATTCTCAGCCACAACATACTTGTCTACATATGTCTCAATCAATGTAATCCATGCTTTATTACCATAACAAAGCATAAGAATTTGCAGATGGTTTATTGCAAAGTTACTAAGAATACATGTAGTGTGGTGAAATACAGTGAGTGCTTAAATTCAAACAATTATTATAGTAAAAGACACATTGTCATTAATTGCCCTCAAAAGACTCCACTTCGAACATACATATTCCATTATTCTTGGCACTCTCTGAAGCAGTTCTGGAAGTCCTCTTTCATGAGTGTCTTTTCTTGGCTGTCTTGATGCCTGAATTGATTCAAAACATTTACCTTCTGTGGTTCTTTCAACTCGAGAAGGGCCAGAATTTGCATGGTGTCAGATGCCATGAATAAGGTGGATGAAGACATACCATAATTTTTTATTTGACAGAAATTGCCATAAATGGTTGATCAATAAGGGTGATCATAAAATACAGTGAATGTTTAAATTAAAAAATTATTACAGTCAAAGATACATTGCCATGAATCCCTCTCAAAATACTGCCCTTCATTATTCTTGGCAAAATGTCATTTAAGTTAAAAAAAATAAACATTTACTATGTCTATTGATTGCTCCTTGATTAGAATAATATGAGGTTATTTCTGTTTTTCTTCTTTGCCTTCACAGCCAGCCAAGGGAAAGGCATAAGCCATCATCTCTTGGTCAGATAGCTGCAAGGGACGCTTACACTTCTTTCACATCTATTCTTCTCTCTCCTTTCTTTCTCCACCAGCTGCTAGTGTCCTGTTCTTAACATGCAAAGCAGATTGTATCATTCTCCTGCTTAACTCTGCTGGCACCTTCCCACTGTACTCAAAATAAAATACAAGCTCTTATCCTTGTCCTCAAGGCCCTGATAAAATGAACACCATCTCTCTTTGACATGCCTTTTTCTCCCCATAGACCACTACATTTGAGCTCTTGAAAGTGCTGAGCTCCTTCCCACCTCAGGGAGATTACATTTTTCCTCTGCCTAGATTTCTTTTAACTATCTCTTCACAGGCCAGGCTTGAATATTACTTTATGGGAGAGGCCTCTCCCGCCAGTCACTTTCTATCACATCATCTTGTTGGCTTTCTCCATAGCAATGATCACCATCCTTAATGACCAATCTTCCTTTTTATTTGTACATCAATGTACAGAAGCTATTCTCACTGCAATAATGGATCTGCCATACAGCATAAGCCTTGTTGGACTTATTTACTATTTTACTGCCAGCACCTAGCCCAGCTCCTGACACGGAGTAAAAATTCAATAAATATTTGTTGAAAGAAAGAATGAATAGTTCGATAATTCTGTCACTCTTACTCATACATTGTGAAATACTTTTAGAGAAAGAAAAAAGAGTAAAATGACAACTAGCTTGTAAGGTGCACAGAAACTGGATAGACCTGGGGAGAAGTCATTTTTCATATTATTTGCACCATCCTCACCCTGTTCTGGCCACTGAAAATATCATATGAAGGGCATCAAATTCCTCGCTTTTATGAAGCTTATAGAAATGATTAGCAAATAAGATTATTCTAGCCAGCGTTAAAGTGTGTGAAGGACTTATTCCTGACAGAATGATATGGTCAGTAATGATAGGGGGTTACTGCAGAGAGTCAAAGAAGGCTTCATGGAGAGGAGGCATTCATGAGGACCCCAGGGAGTGTGCTGTATATGAGAATCTTGTGTATGTGAAATGAACTTTCAAAGTCACTGCTCCAGGAACTACTATTCAAATTTAAATTAAAAACCACTTAAATTAGACTCTATTTTGTTCCCTAATTGTGATTAGTACTATCCTGAATAATTAACATAACAGCTCTTAGCTTTAGAAGAGGGAATAATTTAAATATATACCTGACCTTGAGTGTTGGGTTAAAAGGAAAGAAAGGGACTGAGATCTAGCTGGGTAATGGAGACAGGTGTAGATCAAGCTTGCTCTTGTTATGAGGGGATCCAGTGCACAAGTAGGCAATGGATTTCCTAAAGGGAGGGAAAATTCTAGCACTAGGCTTATTGGTCTGTAGTTCTTTGATTTTAGATGTCTTGACAATTGTTTTCATGCTACTATGCTTTGGGGAAATTCGTTCAAGTGTTCAAATATTGGTCCTCAATGTGGGGGTGTTGGGAGTTTGTAGAATCTTTAAGAGGTGGGGGCTAGTGGCAAGTAATTAGGTCATAAAGGGCATGGCTCTCAGAAGGAGTTGGTGTAGTTCTTTTGGGACCATAGTTAAATATCACAAGGGGATTGCTGTACAAGAGCAAGCCAGGCCCCTCTCCCTGCTCTGGCTTTCTGTCTCACCATGTGATCACTTGCACCTGCACCATTCTCACTGTGATCTTTCTGTCACAGTGTGATACAGTGGGAAGCAGGGCTGGTCCTCCCAAGAGCCAGTGTCATGCTGTTTTGGCTTCTAAAGCTGTGAGCTCAGTAAAGCTCTTTTTAAAATAAGTTTCTGGCTTTAGGTATTTCATGATAGTGATAGATAAAAATACCAATATGGTTTATTAATCAGCTTTTCCATCTCCAATACTCATAATTTAGAAAAGGAATGGTTTAATTTGGTCCATGGTTTCAGGGAATTTGGTTCATGGTCAGCTAGCTCCAGTGCAGAAGTATCCTGGTAGAAGGACATGATAGAGCAATGATGCTTAGTTAGTAGGGGCTGGGAAGTAGAGGACAGGAACAGTGCCAGAAAGAAAAGGACCAGTAACCATAGACAGTACCCAAGGTCACACCTCCATGGCCCACTGAGACATACCCAAAAGTATGTTTTATGAATTTTCTGGATGCCAATCAAGTTGACACATCACTTGTTAGTAGTTAGTAGTTACAATGCACATTTTGTCAAACTGACGCTCAAGTACATCTCCTTAAACCATACTTAATCTCTAAACACAATAAGTTTAATAATTCTGCTTACAATGTTACAACTATCCTGTGTACAGTCAAGGACACAATAATCATTTCCCCACAAGTCTCTGCAGTTCCAACATTTTACTCAAGTCCAAGTCCAAGTTTCTTCTAAGACTCAAAGGAAACTCTTAGCTGCGAATCTCTGTGAAAATCAACATCAAATCACGTAATTCCAATATACAATGGCACAGGGTAAATATTTCCATTCCAAAAGGGAGGAATGGGACATAGAAAAGAATACAACCAACACAAGACTGAAACCAATCAGGGAAAACATGAAGTCTTATAGCTCCATGTCTGGTATCTAGGGCACATGGAAGTGGGATGTGAGTTTCAGAGGGCTTGAGTGGCACCAACCCTATAGCATTGCTGGTTGCAGCCCGTGACCATGATTGGCTCTACTGATAGCCTGCAACTTTTTTTAGCAAATGCTTTTGCTGTTTTCATCCAGCCTAAGACTACAGCAAGCCAGCGCTGACTGTGTTTATGCTCACCTAATTTCCTACAGACTGGAATAGAAAGCTCACTGTGCCCAAACTCCGCTGCCCCTTAGCCTCCCTAGTTGAGAAAGGCTTGGTCTCCTCCCAAGCTAAAGAGTCTCCTCATAGAAGTGACAAATTCATGTCCCTCATTTTCTTCTCACCCTATCAGCATCTCCTGAGCCACATATAGCCAGAGTCTTGAAAGCTGTGGATGAAAGAGATTGAATTTTTTTCAGAGTCAAGTAAAGTAGCGTATGCTATTTAAGTTTTTCCCCTGGACTTCATATTCTTGTCTTGCCTCCCTTCCCTTTCACTTCCGGTCAAGTCTGCATTGGATTAAAATTCCAATCAACTTTCATTTCTCTTTTAACAGATTTTTAATTATCCCAAAGCCACACTGAGAGGAAGCCGGTTCAGAGGCTCCTAACAGCTTTGGCCACATCTGCAGATCATAGAAGTACAATCTCTACGGCAACTGACCCATGTTGAGTAGGAGCAAATAAGCTCAGAACCAAAGGTTAATTGTTATTTCTTTTCTGCTATTTTTTCCCCCTTGCAGTTCCAGCATTGTGGATGGAGGTTCTAATTGGAATCAAATGGTCAGCAGATTGAATATCTCCTCTATGACTTTGGGGGCTTAAAGATTACCCTGGCTGATTGAAAAGAGAAAGCTATAGATGGTTTCCACTGGCCTTGATGGCTGCTTTTCCCACCTCTGCGTACAGGGGAACAGAGAGCTTAGATGATCCAGCCCAAATGGCTTGGATATTTGTAGCACGAAGAATCTCACTTGATTTTGACTTGAATGGTATTATTGATAGTGATGACCATATTGGGAATTAACTTTGTGTCAATTATTCTAAGCACATATATACATGGCCCCATGTTAGACTGAAGCAATGCCACATTACAGATGAAAAAATAGCTGTAGCTCTATCAACTCACTTGTCCAAGGTCACATAACTAGTAAATTGGACATCTGGCTTCTTTGCTTAATTTTTTTGTTTCTAAAGTTTTAATTATTAGCCAGATCCCAAGATATATACCTTGAGACTCTCAAGTTGGCAGACTGGGAGAGAAGCTAACTGGGCTTTCCTTGTTACAGAAGTCCGACACATTCAGCGATATGGCTAAATTCTTTTCCCAGTGTTCCTGGAAATGGAAATTGAAGAATTAGGGCCTCATGGCACCTATTAAACACTATTTATAGTGTTTTTGTGTGTTTGGAACTAAAATAACCAATATAAATTCTTTATCTATCCTCCTCATATCTTGTGCTATTGAGTTCATTTCTTGTCTTTGTTCAGGGCTTCTCCCCACTTCTAATTCTCCTTCTCTTTTTGTATCTACCATATCGTGCATTTCATCCTTTAAAGTTCAGTTAAAGCTGATGCTCTTTATGAAATGTGCTCCCTTTTCATTGCTATGGCTCACATTCCCCCCTTTATCATGAATTCTCATAACCATTTATTTTTCAAATTTTGCAGTAATGGTTGGCAATTTAGTCTCCACATCATTTTCTACATTTGAATCCTAACTCCACTACTTAACATTTCAGTGTTCTGGAACAATTCGTTTCTGTGTGCTTAGTGTTCTCATCAGTTAACTGAGGATCATAATGGAACCTGCACTTTAGCAGGTTCTTGTGAGGATTAAATGAGTTTCCATCATTAAAATTTTTAGGAAAATGCAGGACTCATAGCAATACATCAGTGCTTGTGCTTGTGTCCCGCCATATTCATTAATTGTTTTATTTTGTATTAGTCAGGACACACATCTAACTCAAACAAATTTAAGTGTAACATAGAAGAGAATCAATCACCCCTTGGATTATGAAGTGTCGTAATAGACTTAACACCAGCACCATTTGACTCAGAGACTCAATGGTGTCACTCAGCCACAAGTTTCCTCTGTTAGCCTTCTCCCAGGAAATTGCTCTGTTTGTGATGCTTCCTCCAGTATTAGGTTTATATCCATCCACCTAGTGATTCCCCAAGTTAGAGAGCACCTCTTTCCTGAAGTTTCAGCAAAAATACCAGCTCTGGTTTTAATTGGCCCAATTCAGGTCACTGGAAAAATAGTAATAGCCAGGGGGATTCTATAACCTCATTGGCCGGGCCCTCGAAAAAGAAGATAGAGTTATGCTAATTGAAAATATGTGACTGGGAGTGCTCCAAAGAGGAACTAGGGCTTATGTCTGTCTCAATGCCTGCCAGACCACTTTTATTTATTTATTTATTTTTACTATTTTCTTTTTTGGTACCGGGAATTGAACTCAGGGCCTTGCGCTTGCCAGGCAGGTGCTGCACTGCTGAGCTATATCCCCAGCCCTGCCTGCCCACTCCACAGTAAGTTTTTATTGGAAGGATAATGTTGGACTCCACATTTAATAGTGGATAGAATCTTAAAAATGACTTCCTGGTTAACGTACTTCCATGTGTCATAAGCACTCAAGACTAGGAAGCGAGCTGCCTGAAACAGAGCCTGGAGCCCCAGGCCAATTCCAAGCTGCTCCAGAAGTTGGTACTTGGAGAGGGAGAAGAATATGTTGAATTGTGATTGAAAATGTCTTCACCTGCACTGGTGATGTTGTATTTCTTAATGAACAAATATGACAGAAATACAGAAAGATATTAAGTCTGGAAGATGGGAACTTGAGCATCAAAATTTAGGATAGCCATAATGATCACAGTAGTAAGACAGCCTATATTAACAGCTATTGCTGCTGCAAGAACTTGATAGGCATTTTCTCTTTTAATTCTCCCAGCAAGTGCTCAGATGGAGGCTGCTTTTATTTTTACATTATAGATGAAGAATCAGAGGCTAAGACTGATGAAGTCATTCATCAGAGGTCCTACAACTCTAATTTATGCAAAATGATCTTTAATCAGGTCTGTCTGATTCCAAGACCATTCTTGCCTACATCCAAATTTATCCCCTCTGTCTGTGTAGGAGTATGACCAAGAAGATTTGGCCACCAGTACTTTCCTTCCCAAGGAGTATCATTAAGGACAGGAGTCATTTTTGAGCTTCTACTGATGAGAGAGAACATGTGGTATTTATCTTTAAGTGTCCAACTGGTTTCACTTAATGTCCTTTAGTTCCATACATTTTGCTGCAAATGATAGGATATCATTTTTTCATGGCAGAAAACATTACATCTATGATCTCTCTATCTATCTACCATCTATCTATCTATCTCTATATTTCTACATCAGTCTATCATCTATCTAATCTATCTACCTATCTATCTAATATATGTATCTATCTATCAATCTATCTTATCTATCTATCATCTTTCTAATCTATCTCTATCTCTAATCTATTTATCTGTTTAATCTATCATCTATCTCTATCCATCTATCAATCATCTATCTATCTATATCTAATCTATCTCTATCTCTAATCTATCTATCTATCTATGTATCTATCATCTAACTCACATTTTCTTTTTCCATTTGGCCATTGATTGGCACTTATATTGTTGTCATACTTTAGCTATTGTGAGTAATGTCCTAGTAAATATAGGTGTGCAAGTATCCCTTAGAGTTGCTGATTTCATTTCCTTTGCATATATACCCAGGAGTGGAATATCTAGATGTAGTTTTAGTTTTTCAGGAACCTCTGTACTATCCTCCATTGGCTATACTAACTTACTTTCCTGCCAACAGTGTATGAGAGTTTAGATTTCTTCATATCATCACCAACACTTGTTACCCTTAGTCTTTTTGTTAGTAGCTATTCGTACTGGGGTGACAGGACATCTCCCTGTGGCTTTTATTTGTCTTTCCCTGATGATTGGTGATGTTGAACATTTTTTCATATTGAGTGGCCATTTAAATTTTGTTTGAGAACTGTCCATCCTATGAAAGATACTCACTTTTAAATAGGATGATTTGTGTTTTCTTGTTGCTGAGTTTTTTGAATTCCATATATATTCATAATATTAATCTTTCATCAGATGAATAATTCACAATATTTTATAATCATCCTGTAGGTTGTCTTCTCACTCTGTTTATTGTTTCCTTTGCTGTGCAAATGCTTCTAAATGTTGATCTGAATACAAAATAGGAAGTATTAGAGCCTGGGAAGGATAGGGGCACCAGGGGATAGAAGGCAATTAGTACTCCACAGCATGGTGGGGAATGACTATAGTTCACAATATTTACAAATAACCAGAGTCCAAATCCTGATTTGATCAGTACACATTGTATATATGTATGGAAATATCACACTTTATCTTCAAAATATGTACCATCATTATAGGCTAGTTAAACATTTAAAAATATGTTTAAGGAGATGGAACTATTACCTACTTCAATTTGAGCATTATATATTGTATATAAGTATTGAATTCCATTGTATCCCTTAAGTCTGTATAATTAAAAATAGAAGAGAATAAGCGTTCTAAAGTCTCAATGCCCGAACATTATGCTAAATGCAGTAAATCAGATACAGAAGACAAGTACTCCCTGATGCTGTCAAAGGCAGTTTAGATACGAATAGGCAGCTATCCAGAGAAAGGGAGGTAGAGTCTCATAGTCAGCCACCCTGATAAGAATTAAAATAAGAACAGGCAGTGAAATTAAGAATTTAACCTAGAAATGAGTTCCTTAGGCAAAATGGAGTGAAATACCTTTCTATATTCAGGGATGAGTTGCAGCCCCTCTGTACTTAGGGCTGAGTTTTCTGGAATTTAGAAATGTGAAAATAGCTGGTTTCCTTTGAACTCTCCACCCTGGGTAATTGGTTTGGAAAGCCCAAGTTCCAATTCATTATTTCAAACTCATGCAGCAACCTGTGCTAAGTAGCCACTGGAAAACTCAGTAAATTCTCTTAATTTGTTTATTTGTAAAATGTTCTGGACTGAGGAGGGACCACATGGAGACCTTCTTGGGACTCCCTCCCAACTGGAAGCTGCTTTTCCTCCTCCTCCTTCTCCTCCTCCT
>NW_004955422.1:4282777-4299180 GCF_000276665.1 Chinchilla lanigera
TTCCTTCCAGTAAGCACTCTCCTAACTTCCTCCTCTTTGTCTGCAATTTCATTTTTCAACTTTGTGAGCCAATGGCTTGGTTTTACATGGTTTGTGGAATTAGCTGTTTCAATATCACTTGTATGAAGAATGTAAATAGAATCAAAGAGTAGCATGTAGGGGTGGAGGAAGGCAAAACAAGGATAATTGAGAACAGGAAGAAATTTTTCAGCTCTTTGAGATGGGTAAGTCCTAGAGAGTTACTCTAGAGCATAGCACCCAACATTAACAACACTATATTATATATGTAAAAATTTTGCTAAGAAGGTAGATCTTATATGTTCTTTTTCACAAATAATAATAATAATAATAGTAACAAAAATAAAAATAAAAATAAGACAAGAGGAGACTTTTGGAAATGCTGAGCATATTTATGGCTTAATTGATTGTGATGTAGTTATCTCCTTTATCAAGTTTTATATGTCAAATATGTGCAGCTTCAACATGTCAATTATACCTCAATAAAGTAGTTAAAAAGTAAAGCTATGCAAGTCTGTGCCACTTTGCTACCTTTGTCACAATAACTCCTCTCAGCACTTTTAAAAATTAGTTTTAATCACATCATTCAATACATTTTCATGATTTTACAGGTCTTTTAAAATCAAAGTGAGCAACCCCTTCTCTATCTTTGACATTTTATTTCTAAGAGTCCAATTATTTTGGCTCCCTTGTGTAGTTATTCCCTAAGACCTGATCTATTTTTTAAAAATCATACATAGATATTTGTAGATTCCTGTGCAATTGTGAAAAATAATATAGATTCTGTGTCCTGTTCTGTTTCACCCAACAACAAATCTGTAGCATAAAATCACAACCAGGATACTTGCATGATATAGTTAGCAAGTTGGTCTGAAGGTTTTAGGTTATTGTTAAGCTGATACAGTCAACATACAAACATTCTATGACCATAGGTCCCCTTATGTTGTCCTTTTATAGTCACCCCCACTTTTCTCCTGCCTTTCTTCTCTACTTAACCTCTAGCACCCACTATTCAGGTCTCCATTTTTGTAAATTTGTAATTTCAAGTAGCTTATATACCTGGTATCATGCAGTAACCTTTTAAGACTAGCTTTTTACCAATCAGCCTAATTCTCTAAAGATCAATATGACATACTTTGTTGTATATGTCAGTTATTCCTTTCTTTTACCCTCAGCTTTCTTGAGGTACAATTCACAAATAAAAATTGGATAACTTCAAGGTGTAGAGTGTGATGTTGCCACTGTTATGGTTTGGTCTGGATGTGTCCCCTGAAAGCCTCATGCAGTCCTGGAGCGGGCTTGGAGAATTTATGACTGATTCATGGTCCAGTGTTGGAATTATGGATATGAGTGCTACACCTGCCCTGGGGTGGGTAGTTTGCAAAAAATGTAAGGGAGGGAAAGAGGCTGCTTGCTGTTGCTCCTCCCCTTTTTGCTCTTGCTGCTTTTGCTATTTTCCGCTGCCGTGAACTATTGCCCTAGCATGCAAGTATCCATGTTCCACCCTGCCTTGGAGCCAGCCAAGTATGGACTGAAACCTCCACAAACTGTGAGCTAAATAAACCTTTCCTTCCTCAATTGTCGGTGTCAGGTATTTTGTCTCAGTAATGAGAGAAAAGAAGCCAAGACAACCACATTGTAAAATGATTACCACAGTCAAGTCAATTAACATATCCCTCATCTACCATAGCATATCCATTACCATAGTTCTGTCCTTTCCATTGCTGAGTGCTATGTCATGGCATAGACATACCACCTGCTCTCAGTACTTTTACTATTAATTCTCAGTCATTTATTCATATGTTATTTTTCCATTTATTTTTCTTTCTTAATTGTATTTTTTATTAGTACATGTTTGGAGTACACAATGATTGCATTTATCATGGGGACTTTGTACATGTACACAATGCACCTTAATTCTTATTTGTTTGGTCTCCTTTCTCTTCCATCTTTCCTCGCTCCCCCCCAGCTCTCCTTCCCCTTCCCACTTGCAAAAGCTCTATTTCTGTTTTTTCTCCAACTCTTTTTATTTTTTTTTTGTTTTTTTGTTTTTTTGGTTTTTCTCCGGTACCAGGAACTGAACTCACGACCTTGCGCTTGCCAGGCAGGCGCTTTGCTGCTGAGCTAAATCCCCAGCCCCCTCTCCAACTCTTTTTAAAAAATCCATTTTCCCTTCTTTTTCTCCTCCTCCATTTTTCTCATTCATTTTCCCATTTGAAAAAAATTTCCCTACTTCCTGTTTTCTTTTATTTTGCTATTTATTTATACTTCTATTTTTAAAGTCCATACCAATTTTCTTCATTGTCTGTCCTTTTGATCAGTATATTTAGTAATCCTCTTCAATGATGCCTCCCAGCTTTCTCCCAGATTTGTCTTTTGCTTTTTATTTCTTTACTTGTCACTTTTTCTAACAGTTCAAATTACTCTCTAAGTAAATGATGAAGGAAATATACAAATTTCTTCTTCTCCTACGTAATTTCCCTCTGGTAGTATTTTTATTGTGAGCTGTACCCGTCCTTTTGGAGGTCTGCATAGAGAATTTGAAGAAATCTTAAGTGACCCAGTTTAGTGACAACATATAAAGTCGTGATAGGGCTGCAGTTCTGATCTAACCATGAAAAGGTATCTCGGGGTAGGAGGAGCCATGTTTTGGGCTGTCTTGGCTGGAGAATCTTTTAGCTGATTTCTTAAGGATGGCATTGTTAGTGACATCAGGGAGTAATCTTTCCACATCATTGCGCCTTCCATTCAGTTTTAGTAACAAGACAGCCAATAAATTGTGCACATTGTGGTGTGTGTGTGTGTGTGTGTGTGTGTGTGTGTGTTTAGAGTGGTGATAAGGAGTTCTATCTGTATTATCGTCTGTTTATTTGGAACTACTACTGAATTAGCTTCACACATAGCTCTTCTCAAGGTCAATGGCTGCAGTAAGAATCAATACAATGCCTTCTGTTCCTTTTTCAAGATCTAAAATACTTTAAGTAAAAGGAATACTAATTCTCACTTTTAATTGTCACTACCAGAGTATCTTTCACATAGTAGGGGATCAATCAATTATTTTTGTTTGATGTATTGGTAATTCATGAAGGTGTGAATTTGAATGACTCTACTTGTTGAGTTTGACTGTTTTCAGGCCTGTGAGCCAGGCATTTTGTTTCGTATTTGCCCTTCTGTGTTTCTCTTCCTATTTCATTTGTATGTCTTTGAAATTCTGTGAAGGACTTGTTTGCCCCATTCTCTCTATTGCTATAGAAGAGTAGCCTCAGAATCACAAAGTTTACTTTGAGTCTTAGACCTGTCATTTACTAACTGCAATGCCATAAGCAAGCCAATTATTGTCTGTAAAGTAGGACTGGAAATGAATTCTCAGGCTGCTAATGCAACTTAGAGATCCATTTACCCAGAATTTTTCAGATACAAACTGATATATTTCCATGGCCCCTTGTGAAAGGTGTTGGGTAAAAGGTGAGGGATTTGGGGATAAAAGAGATAGAAGTCTTTCTACATGTATATGTGTGTAGAACGGGTATTCCAAAACTATGGATATGGACATTATTTTTCAACACATGGCTTTTAGGGCCTTTGCTAAGAGGCCTTTGATGTCTTTCATTTTAATTATCTCAAAAAGCCTTTCCCCTTTCATAAGGTAGAACCTATTAATGTAATTTTGTTTTGTAATTTGTTGCAATTAAAAATTCTTTTGGCTTTTCCTGAAGAGCTCTGGGGAATAACACTTTTTCTTGGAGATCTCAGTGCAGCAAATTAATCTATATTCAAGCAAAATTAGAGATTCAATTATATGATAACCTTTAAAAGGATAATTATGTCCTTAATGTCTTTGTGGTTGGAGCTGATTTCCAAACACTCCTGTCCAGTTGGGCCTCTAACTGTATGCCTGAGGTTGGCGGTGACTTCTCTTTGTGATAAGAAGTTTTCACGATCTGTAACGCACAGTGGCACTCCGCTAGAAGACATTGGGACACCGACATACCTAAAATATTGAAAGTTAGATACTTTAGATGATGAGTTAGGAAGGGTTATAAAAAACAATGGCTAGAAAGACAGTTCTTGCTGAAATAGCGAAACAAGAGGGTTACCCACTTTTCAACTATCACTGCAAAACCTGTCATGTATTACACACTGGGAAAAGTTAAATACTGTATAATTTCATTTACTCTCCATTGTTGGTATAATTTCATGAATGAGAAATTAAACATCAGAAATGCTGCTTGTGTACCTTGTACAATGTTGTACTTGTAAGGAAAAGATTTGAACAAAGATATCTGACTCCAGAGCACATGTTATTTTCAGTAGGATCTGCTGCCTTGCGGTAGAGGAAACAGATCCGTTAGGATGTGAGGTTGGAGAAGGCGCTGATGCTAGAGGAAGGTTCTGGAAAGATAACAACATGAATCTAGCTCTCTTTTCGGTTCATTCTCAATCAACCCCAATATATCTTCCTTTATTTTTGAGACAACTAATTAGGGCCTGTAGGTTTTTGAGTGGAAATAGGGTCAGGAATGTGTGGGAGTCCCATTAGATAGAAATGGCACAGGGATTTCTGAGCTGGGAGTTGGATGAGTGGGTGCTAGTGAGAGATCCAAGAAGCACTGATTGTAAAATAGGAATATTGGAAAAAGCTTGGCCAAAAGAGATTATGCTCTTTGGGAAGAAATCTGATGTTCTTCTCCGTGTGTGTACGGCAGGTCTCCATAAGTGAGATGTCAAGGTGTAGCAAGAATATGGATTTATTCATCCTTTGAAGAATAAGGATGCCTCCTGTAGAGGATCGCTTTGTCCACTTGTGAACTGTTACCTGGTGTGACTGGAATAGCCACATCACCTGAGTCTGGGTTATCATGCAACATAACAAGATGTCCAAGCCAGAGATAGTAAGACTCCAGTACAGTACAGCCACAAACAGACCTTCTGAAGGAGATAGATAACAATTGGAACAGAAAATATGACATACATTTAAAGAGATTCAAGGGAAAGTTAAAGGACTTCTGGAGCTAAAAAATGTCCTGCATGCATAAACAAATAAAAGTAAAGTTGATCACTATTATGAGAGAAATTATTGACCCAGAAGAGCAAATGGAAGAAATTTCTTGCATAGTGTAAAAAAAAGGTAAATGAATAAAAAACAAGAAAAATTAAAACAATTTTATAGGAGAGATCCATAAAACCTAGTACAAGAGTAGTAAGAGCTCTGTGAAATGAAAAACTGTGTTATTTACCAGAAAAGTTATATATTTTATATGAATTAGACAAGAAACCTAAAAATATAAAGAAGAATGCTAAAAATGCCAGAAAAATTTTCTAAGCATACAATAATACTAAAAGATGTCCACATTATTTTTTAAGAATTTTATAAATATGTCAGCTAAAGTTACTTAAGAGCATAATTTATTAAACAAAAAGAACATAATTCGCTAACACAATCAGATTAGACATACAGATAATTATATATTAGTGGTATACTTACAAAACTTAGTAAAACATAAAGGCAAAACATTCACAAATCTAAAAGTGTGGAGTGTAGCTATAGTCTTATCTTCTTGAATAATGATTGAATTCATTGACAAAAGAATAAAAAATGATCAAAAACTTAATTACTTCAAATATTAGGAAGCATAGTCTCAGATAATGATGAAATTAAAAGCAGGGAATAGTTGCAGCCATATTAACAGGCAATATGGAAGAGTTCGATCACTTAATATCCAATCTTAGAGAATATTTTATCAGTTTCTTGGTACTAATATAACAAATTATCTCAAACAGAATGGCTTAAAAAATAGATTTCTTCTCTCATAATTTTAAAAAATTTATTTATTTATTTATATTTTAAAATTTTTTTCTCTAACTGTTCTATAGACTGGAAGTCCAATATCAAGATGGCAGAGAGGCCCTGAATTTGATTTCCAGTAATGAGGAAAAAAAAAAAAGAAAGAACAAGATGGTGGCAGGGCCGTTCTTCTTAACTTCTAGGGGATATTCTTCCTTCCATTTCTAGCTTCTGGCAGCCCTCGGCACCATTGGACTATGACAACATTACTCCACATCTGCCTGCTTCTGCACATGGCCATCATTCTGCCACATCAGTATGTGACTCTTGTTGTCCAATCCTAACTCAGTCTGACCTCATCTTCCCTTGATTATACCCACAAAGACAGTATTCCTAAATAAGGTCATATTTGCAGATACCAGAGTTTAGGGTTTAGATCAATTAATAGGGCATGAAATTCAACTCATAACACAAATGAGTGAAAGTTATACTTACAGGGAAAAATTTTAGCCATAACCATTTTCATTAGTAAAGAAATCAATATGTTATTCATCTTTACATCGATAAAAATGCCAATGACCTGAACCAAAGGACTTGGGAAAAGGGAATGATTAATGACAAAAGTTGAGATCAATTAAATATGAAACAAAAGTATAAAGGGTATGTTCAAAAACTGGTTATTTAAAAAGTACCAGATAAAAGAGTCAAATAAATTCTCAGTAAGCCTAGGAGAAATAGAGCAAGAAAAAATGCAGAATTTGAATAAAAGCCACAGACACAGATATTGAGGAAATTAACACGTAGCGTTCCAATATGAATTATGAGATTAAGAATCATGAGAACATCTTGAAAACCTAGAGTGAGAATTGGCAGCCTAAAACCCATAGGCAAATCTGGCCTACTCCTTGCTTCTGTATGACTCATGAGTGAAGAGTGGTGTTTACATTTGTGACACATTAAAAAATAATTTAAAAAGTAGTATTTTGAGGTGATACAGCTCAGTGTAGAGTACATGCCTAGCACAAACAAACTTTGGGTTCAATCCTCAGTGCCACCCCCCCACACAATTAATGATAAATAAAAAGTATTTAAATTTCAAAACTCTTATAAATAAATACAACTGTATTGAAGTATATCATACCCATTCATTTATGCAGCATCTATTTCTGTTTGTGCAATATGATGGTAAAATTAAGCAATTGCAAAGGACTCTGGCCAAAAAAGCCTAAATTATCTGTCCCATTATATAAAAATTTACTAACCTCAATCAATAGGATGTAGGAAAATTTCTGGCAAAATATAACTGATTTTTAGAAAATTAGAAAACTTGAATAGACCATTTACAGTGGAAACATGATTAAAAATATACTTTTGAAAACTTACAGAATAACCTATTTTATGAATTTGTTTTATTTAAAATATTATGGAACAGTTATTTAGAAAATTTTATTTCAGCAATTCTGCACCATTGAAAAAAGCTAATGACAAAGTTCTTTGATCCATTTTATGAATACTGTAGAGTTTTGATAGTAAAATCTGGTAAAATATTAAAAAAGAAAATTATACTAATGCTTATAAATGCAAAATTTTAAATAAAATATTATGAATAGAGTAGTGACACATTGGAGCTCCAGCGGTGTAATCAGTTAGCATGCAGTACTTATATGGTGACACTAGAGTAGTGATAGATCTCTAAAATACATCCAATTATAAAGGACAATTTCTTTCTAGGAAAGTAAAAATTATGAAGTAGTACAAAATTTACTAATACATTATAGAAGAAAAGATATGATGTTCTGTTACATTTAAATAAAATTTGATAACAGCCATTAAAATTTCTATTAGATCAGAAAGAGATAATGTTGTCCATCATTATTATTATTGTTCAATATTGTCTTGGAATATTTTGAATAATTTTAGTGAAATTAGTGAATGCAGTAAGATAAGACTACCTAATAACTTCTAAAATACTATAAAGGAACAAATATAAAATCTCATATTCTCACTATATGATGTGTTCCTTGATAACTAGAGATATTGTAAAACTATTAAAATTGGTAAAAAATGTTTCATAAGTCATTAGATGAACATACAAATATAAGTAGATATGCTCTATTTTATTAGTAAGTATCTCAAGATGGAAAAACAGGATCCATTCACAAAGATGCTAAAACTATGAAATGCTTAAAAACACAAAATTAAAAATTCCACAAAAATGTAAGTAGTTTTATGTATATCTTAGAGTCAGTGAAATGTTAAGCTTTTTTACTTCATGTAATAGCTATAGTAAGTAGTATAAGCAAAATAGTAGATGAAGTCTTTCAGAAATAATTTTAACACTGATGAAAAACAAAAGCTTAATATTCTACTATACCCAGAGCTCTTAGAAATAGACAAGAATGTTAGAAAAGCCTGAAGAAAACAAATAAGAAAAGAATATTATGAGGCATGGGCACAAAATAAAATCCAGGTTTACAATAAATTCATGAAAGGAAGGTCAAATATAACAGTAGTCAGGAAAATTTAAACTAAAATAATAATCAGATATTACTTCTCAGTCTTCAAACAAATAAAACATTTTAAAAAATAACATTTATTGTGGTTTGAGATGCAAGAAGTGGGTACTCTAACACATTATGCTGGAAATGTAAATTTTATGGTTCTTTTAAAGAGTCATATAACAACATCTATTAAATTAAAAATACATAGAGCCTTTGAGCTCCAAAATCCACGGTAGGAAATCTATACTATCCACTAAAACTGCCACCATGCAAGCAACTATGAACAAAGTTATTTACTGACATGGTTTAGATGGTGAAAAAATTGGGAATTGACCATATATTACTGTAGTGTCACATAATAGACTTACTCAGCTTTTACAAAGCACGATTTAAAGCTGTGCTGTCTTTTCATGTGGAAGACATTAAGAAGTGGCACATTCCTAGGAAGGCTTTTGATTCCAGAGCGCATGCCCTCCAAGGGGATTTTGGAACTACAGTCCCTTCTTGTCTCGTTCTGTTTCTTGGCTCCTGACATGAGCACTTTACTCTGCCACTGTAATCCCTGACATTTTCATCAGCATCCAATGAGTGCACCCTGTGTTGAACTGGAACCCTCAGAATCATGAACTAAACAAATCTTTTCTTTTGTAAGTTAGTTATCTTGGGTATTTTGTTATGGCACTGTCAGGTTGACTAGCACAATGTCATATTTTTATTGGGGGAGACTCTGAGATAATGCTGATGGAAGGGTGGCCATTAGACCTTTATAAAGACAAAGTTGGTTGTCACATTTATTGAGTCTTAACAGTTAGTATAGGGAAAGTTTTGGAGGGATCTAATGAGTATCATCCCTATTTTGTGGTGTAATCTAAACCAATTAATAACTAAAATAAAACAGATCCTGGGTGAAAATATTTCATTTTTGACAAAGATAATTGGAAAGAGGATGAAACTTTTATCTATTGATTGATTTCTCAATTCTAAACTCAAGAATAGGATAGAAAATAAATGTTTTTTCTTAACGCTTTTACTGTCAGTCATTATGGTTGAATGCTTGATCAAATCCACTTTGGATAGAGTTCCATGAAATAGATCATACTATCACTATTTTACAGCTCAGGAAATTGAGTCTCTGAAAAACCAAGTGATACATCTAAGGTGGAGCTTGGAGCACAACCAAAAGAGTGCACTCTTAGTAACTTAAAAATTATGCTAGTGTTTTCTTCTGTGAGCATTCCTAGTACACCAGTGCCTCCATGAATTATATGCAATCCAAGTTCATCACTGGGATTATGGTGGGAGCTGGAGAAACTATACTTGAGAGACTGTTGCTGCTCTTGCTGATGGTGGCCTGAAGTCACTGTAGGACAGTAGTGTACACAGTTGGAAAGATGAGAGGAGGGAGGATGAACTGGAATGCTGTCTGTCTTTGACCTCCTGCAGAAGGTCACTTCAAACTCTGCCTTTGGACTTGAAGCTGAAGAATCATTCCTGTTAAAGGAAACAGCCGGGTGCTGACAGATCATCAACCACATGGGTGCACTACCTTAATGATGGATGCCCTTCAATAACCTCTAGACCCTCAGCAGTTGCTGCTGTTCACTTTTGCTTTGCAGACCTCACAAACATTTCTCTGTGACTGACCCCAACCTGAGATCATGCAGAGCAGGAGATTCTGGAAAATGTAGTTCTGGTTTGGCTAAATTGTACAGAAATACTACCAACCCTCTATCTTAGAGGTATAATTTACAAATGTAAATTTTATAAATGTAAGGTATGTAATGTGATGTTTTCATATATGCATACATTATCAGATGAGATCATAAGCTAATTAACATGCCCTCACATAGTTATTTTTTATAAGAATATTTAAGATCTACTCTATTAGAAAATTCCAAGTATGTAATGCAATATTATTAATTGTAGCCATTACATTCTACATCAGAGCTTCTGAATTTATTTAACCTGCATAAATGGAATACATGTCCTACACTTGGACTAACATCTCCTATTTTCTCTGCCATTCAGTCCCTGGAAACAGCCATTGTACTCTCTGTTTTTTTAAAAATTGGTTTACATTTCTCATTGAATTCATCTTGAAAGCAATCTTCTAAGGAAGGATCTGTATTTTGCAGAGGAGGAAACCAAGGCTTGTGTGGTAATATAACTTGTATAAGTTACAAATTTGCCAACGGTACAACTCCAGGGAAGGGTTTTGAATTCAGAACTCTGTTTAGATCTGAGTTTTGCCACTGCATGACCCTCTCATCAATCTTTCTCTGAGCATCCCTCTGTGCTACTTTTATGGACACTAATATTACTGCCATAAAGGCAAAATCATCACACAAAATTGCTTCAGGAATATCTGGGCACCACCCAAAGTGCTTGTCTCAACCTTTCTCATTCCCTAAGCCAGAACTGCCCATCCAGGGTGCTGTGATTGGATTATACACCTGCTGATCTATGGATCCACTTTTTTCTTCTTGTGCACCTTGGGGTGGACCTGAGACTCAGGGCTCCTGGGAAATGACCTCTCAGCATAGCAATCTCATGCAATTCCCTTTGTGTGCCATATCTGAAGGCTGGGAACAATACTGTAGTCTCTGGCACATGACTTGCCTCACGGAGACGGACTTTGTTTGCCTCTAGAAATAAACCTAAGAGAGGAACCAGATGCATTAATGTGCATCTTGTTAGCATAAGGGGTACTGGCTGGAGCCAGTGGAGGGAAAAGTTTTCATTGACACTGTCAGGCTCCCAGGTGGCAGCCAGGTGTCTTGGATTTGATTTGTGTTTTATAAACATTTTTTCACCTGTCAGTTCTCCAAATGGAGCTCAACTCATCTCTGTGGCAGCTGAGGCATAAGAGCCCCATTGACTGTCAGGATAGAGGCAGAAGCTCCCAATACAGGCATAAAAGGGAGAAAAGAAAGGACTTTGCTCTTATCATAGTGTGTGGACAGTACTGAGGGGAAAAATAACACATAAAGGAATATTAAATGGAAAATCTCCCCTCTTTCCTGGAGCTTCACCTGAGCCCTGCAGCTGAGGAGCTGGATTGATAAAAGCTCACACTCTCTAAATATTTGTCAGTCACATCAGTGCAAGACTTGCTAAGAGATTGCCTCCAGTGCCTATCCCTCTTGACTTGCGTATTGAGGACAAGCCTAGAAATTCATTATGACAAAAGAAAACAAAAATTTTCTTAGGCTCTCATAGGTGTCCCAGGAAAAGATGCCCACTTCTAGGCATAGTAATTTTGAGTAATTTATTAGGGAAGTGTTCACAGGAGATACCAGCAAGGAAGAGGGAGGCTGAACAGCAAAGAGGAAGACTGATGTGAAGGTGCTGTTTTGGGTGTAGATCCTAGGCCAGGCTGATCCCTGCAGAACTCGCCATGAGAACGATACCTTAGAATTTGTTCTGCCTCCAGGTAAAGGAGCTGGGATTATGTGCTTGCTTCTGCACAGGGCCTGCTTTTAACTGTTGGCGCACATCATGAGACTCTGAGGGTTGTGGGTTTGAGCATTAACAGCAAAGTATTGCAGAAATTGGGGAATGAGCTGATACAAGGAATCCCAAGGGACTTGAGCAAGGCAATAGCAGCAGTACCTTGTACAGAAGTGAATTTGAGCAGTAGAGTATATGTGATTTCTCTCCCTACCTCAGTGCCTAAGCCAGAGAAAGGGATTTATGAGAACAACTTGTGGAGGCAAGGGCTGTCTCCATATACAGAAGCTGACTTTCCTCACATTGTTGCTCTAGTCTCGTGGGACACTGGCTGAGCTGAAGGAGGATTTAGGGACATCTGAGGAGGGGAGCTTGGTGACAGTTCTGGGGACAACTTGATTTGTGCCTCATAGACTTTGGTAGGCATCTAGGCTGTAGAAGTCATACAGAGTAGCAGATTACAAGAGTATAACAAGGAGCAAGGCCAGACTTGGGAATGTTGTGCAGGCTGTAATATATAATGGTCAGGGGTATAGATTGTAGTATAATTTGCCCAAGTTTGAATCTTGGGTCTGCTATTCACCAACTGTGTAATCTTAGGCAAGTTTCATATTTTCTCTGTATCGCTTTCCCCTTGAATGTAGTGGGGACAACATTATTGCTTCTGTCATAGGGTTGTTGTAAGTAGTAAGCACAGATATGACTTATGATAAGGCTTTATCTCCCATATATACCATATACAACACTCAGACATAAAATATGAGTAATATAATCCAACATATATCATGTAGCTTAGATATTCCTAAGTGGTTGCTCAAAAATGCTCTGTAAGCAGACATCTGACTCTAGACTCTTTGATCTCAACCAGTGTGCCATACCGGTCTTGAACACATTTTGTTTTATACTTTAAAGAATAGACTAGTGAGCTTGCAGGGGAGTTGTCAATAGACTTGGCTTTAAATGACAATTACACTATTTAAATTTACTGTGTGGCAGTGACATATGGTTGGACATCTTCAAGATTAGAATTGTATCTCCCTCATTGAATTGTTTGTGTTAAATGAGGTAACACAAGTGAAATGCCCAGCAGAGTACAGAATACATGCTCAACAAACTGGTATGTGTTACTTCCCCAGGCCGGATTCTAGCTCTGTGTCTTGCCTGCTTATTTGTTCTTTAGTTTTAGCTTTCTGTCTATGTGGAGTAAGTGCAGGCTTAGAGTAGAGAGAAAGAAGAAAAGAGAGAGGGAGGAAAATCAGGATAAGGGGCATCTTGTCCACTAGTGGTTACCAATCTAAAACAAAACAGAACCAAAGCAAAGCAAAACAAAGCAAAGCAAACCAAAGCAAACCAACCAAACCAAAGCAAACCAAACAAACCAAACAAACCAAACCAAACCAAATCAAACCAAACCAAACCAAACCAAACCAAACCAAACCAACCACACCAATCCAATCCAATCAGAAAGATGTTCCAAAGAATACCGGTATTTACTTGGGAATAACATTGCAATGGGAATGGCAGGGCGCTTCATTGAGACTATGCACACTACAGTAAACCATGGGCATATTCATAGGGGTTGAGGCAAGGAGAAGTTTTAAAGGACAAAAATGAAGAAGATTACATCAGAGATTTTGAAACAATAGTTCTTGCTCACAATGATTAATAGCAAGAGTGGCGTCAGTCCGAGGTCGAACAGACTGTGGCTGGGCAGATGTCCTTGTAAAAGTACTTTTTGTGTAAGTTGCAGTCGCCCCTGTGCAAGCTTGTGGCTTGAGGGAAGTCTTTTGTGATAGTTGCAATCAGCCACCCCTGTGGAAGAGCCCTTCCTGCATAACCTTTGAAGTTTGTTTACTCTTTTGGATAGGGCTGACCCAGATGGCTCCATTTTGATTCTGACAACTTTCAGGGGGCTTAGAACAAAGGAGAGGAAGAGAAGGAAAGGAATTTAGCAGTGGTGAAAATGTCACAAGTTATGGATTATGCTTTGGAATGTAAAGTTTAGTCATCTGAATTTTCCCTTTTGCATTTATTTATTTTCTACCCAGCAACACCACATTCTGATTTAGGTTTTTAAATTGAGTGAATCATCCCATTATCCTTGAGAATTGCATAAGGGACAGAAAGTATTATCCTCATTTCAGGAGTGAGAATTTGATAAACAGAAAAGTAAAGAAGGAATTGGTACAAGGTCACAGAGCCAGAGACAGTATTTATGGTGAGGATGCCGGCGTTCAGATACTGCCACATCCCAGGAGACAGGATGCACATTATGTCAAGAGATGAACAACAAAGGTAGTTTTATGAAAGTAGAAGACCTGGGAGTAAACCCTGTTGGTTGACTACCTACCATATGCCAGCACTATGAGAAGCATTTCATGTTAGTATTTTGTCAAACTCCCACAAACTAATATGAACCAACGTATGAATCATGTTTGGTACTATATTCTCAATATATAGGTGAGAAGTCTGAGACTTAGAGGGATTTAAATTGGTTGTTCTCCCTGATTCCATAATTTCTTTCCTTTTATTTTAAAAAATAAAAGAAGGAAAACATATTAACAGACAGACATCCATTTACAAAATAGCATAAGAACAATACAAAAAAAACAGAATTACAGACAAAGTTGTAAGAAATTAACCGTGGTTGTTGTATTACTTATTGATATCTTCAAAGTGGTTTCTCAGGAAAACAAATAGAGATATAAAAGATTGATCAAACAAGTAATCATTAACTGTTCCTTTCTGTAGAGCAACAGAAGATAGTAGTGCAACTATGTTAGCTATCCTGTATATACATACATACATAATTTCCCCTTCTTTCCCTTCTCTTTTCCCACACCTCAGTTGCCCTTTACTTTTGAGCATTTTCCTTTTATTTCACAATGTGTATCATACCTCCTAGTTTTTATTCACTCTTTCAGGTCTTACACTAGCGAGACAATATGATGCTTACACATGCAGGTCTGATTTATTTCACTTAGGAGTATGGTCTCTAGTTGTGACCATTTACCTATAAAAGCCTCGAGTTTATCTTTCTTTATAGCTGAGTAATATTCCATTATATAAAGGTACCACAATTTTTTAATCCGACCCTCAGTGGATGGACATTTGGGTTACTTCCACAATTTATCAATTACAAATTGCACTGCTATGAACATGGGTGCACATATATAGGTGTGATATGATGTTTTCAGATCCTCTGGGAAAATATCCAGAAGGGGAATAGCTGGGTTAAATGGGACCTCTAGACCTAGCTTGCTGAGGAATCTCCGAACTGATTTCCACAGTGGTTTCACTGGTTTGCATTCCCACCAGCGGTGGAGATGAGTTCTTATTTCTCCACAGCCTCACCAGAATTTGTTATTGGTTGATTTCTTAATGCTAGTCATTCTTACTGGGGTGAGATGAAATCTCAATGTTGTTTTCACTTGCATTTCTCGAATGACTAATGATGAAAATTTTCTCATGTATTTATTTGTCATTTGTATTTCTTTATCTGAGAAGTGTGTGTTCATCTCAGCTGCCTATTTTTAGATTGGGTCTTTGAATGTGGGGGAGCTGATATTTTTTAATTCTTTATATGTTCCAGATAGAAGACCTTTGTCCGAGGGAGAGTAGCTAAAATTTTTTCCCAATTTGTGGGTTTTCTTTTTATTCTGCTGGTGATTTCTTTAGATGTGCAGAAACTTTTCAGTAGGATGAGATCTCAGTTGTTGATTCTTTGAAGTATTTCACGGGCAGTTTGGTTCTTGTTCATGAACTCTCTGCCTACCCCTATGTCTTCAAGATTTTTAATTACTTTATGTTCCACTAGATTTAGTGTTTCTGTTTTAATATTGAGATCTGTGATCCATTTTGACTTGAGTTTGGTGCATGGTGATAGACTTAGGTCTATTTTTAGTCTTTGGCAGGTGGCAAGCCAATTTTTCCAGCACCATTTATTAAAGATGCTATCGTTCTTCCAGTGAGTTTTTTTGGCCCCTTTACCAAAGATCAGGTGGCTGAGTGTGTTTTTTCTTGTATCTGTTTCTTCCAGTCTGTTCCACTGAGCCTCAGGTCTGTTTTTTAGCCAGTACCATGTTGATTTTATTACAGTAGCTTTGTAGTATAATTTCAGGTCAGGGATTGTAATTCCACCTGACTTGTCTTTGTTGCCCAGGATTGCTTTTGCTATTCTGGGTCTCTTCTGGTTCCAGATGAATTTAAGGAATGTTTTTACTAGATCTGTAAGGTATGCTAATGGTAGCTTAATGGGAATTGCTTTGAATCTGTACAACAATTTTGGTAGTATGGCCATTTTCACAATGTTGGTTCTTCCTATCCATGAGTAAGGAGTAGTTTTCCATTTATTGAAATCCCCTTTGATCTCTTTTTTCAGAGTACTATAGTTTTCACTGAATAGATCTTTTACTTCTTTTGTTACACTGATTTCTAAGTATTTTAAATTCTTGGATGCTGTTGTGAAAAGTATGGTTTCCTTAATTTCTCTCTCAGTCTGTTTGTTGTTTGTGTATAGGAATGCTATTGATTTCTGGGTGTTGACTTTTTATCCAGCTACACTGCTGAATTTGTTGATTAATTCAAGGAGTCTTCTTGTGGAGTTTTTGGGGTCTTCCATGTAAAGTATCATGTCATCTGCAAATAGT
>NW_004955422.1:4302370-4325760 GCF_000276665.1 Chinchilla lanigera
ATCTGGTTCATGCATTCTAAGTCATTTCTATATTTTTCATTGAATATTCCTGTCCATTGCCTATGTTCTTCTATTTTCTTATATGCTCCTTCTTCAAATGTACTAAGCAGCTCTTTCATTATTATTGTCATTTCATTTTTTGCCTGAGAGATTATTTCTGATCTGATCTCTTCTATGGCCTGATGAAGTTGTTTCTTTACTTCCATTGCAACCATTTCAGCAATTTCAGGAGTCTGTTTACCAAGTTCTCCTATGTCGATGTCTCCTGGACTTGTTCTGAGTGGGGTGGAGTTCTGAGACTGTGTTTTAGTCCTTCGCCTTGTCATGTTTGATACCAGATGCAGAAAGCTCAGTCTCCCTCTTCCCTGGCAGCTCAGCAAAGGCCGCTAGTGTCCCTAGTTTTCCTGGTGGTCCGGCTTGCCCCTCAGTGTCTGCTGAGATGCACTGCTTCGTCTGGGGTTTTCCAGCAGATGGTGAAGTGTATCTACTTCTCCCAGGTCTCAGATGCAGTCTGTAATGTCAGCTGATGTCAGTCCGTCTGATCCAGTGTCCCCTCACAGTTCAGGGCATGTGTATGACCCAGAATTGGGTTGCACTGGTGGCACAATCCTGGATCAGTGGACTTGTGACCCCAGGCAGTTCATGATACAGGCAAACCCAGACACAAACTGCAGGGTCAACAGTTTGTGGACCACATGATTCTGTGTCTCCAGGCAGTTCAGGATGTGCATAGGTGTTAGATGTGGGCCACATGGTAGAGATCACAGACTGCCCATGTCTGTTACCTCCAGGAGCTTGGGGCACAAGCAAAGCCCAAACCTGAACTGTTGTATCAACAGCTCTTGGAGCGCCTGCTCCAGTACCTCACTGGGTGCTGGGCATGCACAGACAGGGCCCACGCAAACCCTGGTGAGAGCAGTTTGTGGGCATTCTGAGTGAGGATTTCCTGTCTGCACCAGGTGCATGGAGGGTGGAGACTCAGACTGTAATGGCTGTGGGGTTGTGGGTCGCCCGTTCTGCCCCCAGGAAGTAGATGGGAAGTACCTGGTTCTCTTGGCATTGTTTAGCTGGGAACTGTGCGGTCAGCAGGTCACAGTTCGCCTAATTCTGCATCTCTAGTCAGTTCAAGATGCACAGAGGAGCCAGATGTGGGCCGCACCGATAGCGATCACAGACTGCCTGTGTCTGTGACCTCCAGGAGGTTGGGGCACAAGCAAAGCCCAAACTCAAACCATGGTGTTAGCAGCTCATGGAGTGCCCACTCCAGGACCTCACTGGGCACTGGGCATTTACAGAGAGGGCCCACATGTGAACCCCAGTAAAAGCAGTTTGCAGGCCTTCTGAGTTAGGATCTCCTGTCTGCACTGGGCTCATGGAGGGCGAAGACTCCCTGATTCCATAATTTCTATTGCTCTCATTATGCCAGGGATCTCTTGGCTGTTTGGTTCTTGTCTCTCTTTTACAAGGAACTTACAGAAAGGTGGGGCTTCCTCATGGGTGACTCTCTAGCCAAAGCCTTCCTATCTCTAGGAACTCCTGAACCTATTTTGTAGCAATGAGGTGCTTCCATTTTTGACTGCTACTTCCTGTTCTCATCTCCCATCTTCCTCTCAAACCTGAGAACTGGGGGGACATTATCAAAGCTTTCTAGGGGTGACAAGCTCCACAGTCAGGGAAATCTTAGACGGTGGTTATTTGCTAACTAATGCAATTCATGCCTGCAGATATTTACTGAGTACTTGCTCAAGGCAATACCTTGTTAGATTTATTTATGTCTGGAACTTGGCAAACCTCCTAGCTCTATTCTAGTACATAGCTTGGGTCAAAGCAACAAATATTCCATTAATAAAAATGATGATGCTAAATAATAATGATGATGATAATGATAATAATAAAATAGCTGTTGTTTTTGTGTTGTTTGTTTTTGGCTTCACTGTTGTTGTTTTGTTAGTTTTTTTCTCTTTAAAAAAAAAAAAAAAGCTGCCGTAGAGCAAACACAGTGGTTCATACATTTCTGATCTGTTCTTCAAAATAAAACCAGGCAATAACCATGCTTATTTTCCTAATTGCAGAGCTGAAGAAACCAGGAATCAGAGAAATTATTTAGCTGTATAGAACCACATGCCTAGTAAGAGCAACAGCTGAGATTTGAAATCCTGCATGTTAGAATACAAAGTCTCATTTACAAATAATTTATCTTCTAAATTTGTTGCGGCACTTCTTGCATAACAAACCATTCCAAAACTCAGAAACTTCAAACAATGACCACCTTATGTGGCTCATGATTTTGTGTGCCCATGGGGAGGTTTTGGCTGATCTTCACTACACCCTCTCATGTCTGTGGTCTGAGTCACTGGCAACTGGATGATTTATGCTGATTTGCTTATCTGTCTCAAGGTTGATTGATCACTGGCTACAGTGTCCTAGTTCTTTTCTACTAGTTCCTCTGCAGTTACTCTGGACTTGTTCACATGACCTCAGAATTCTAAACCTAGATGGAGAGCAAAGGTGATTGTACTATCAATTTTCAAGTCTGTCTTTGCCCCTCTTCTCTTCTTGCTTAAACCAAAGCCCATACAAGGGAAGAAATTATAAAGATCAGAGCAGGAATTACCACAATGAAGACCAAGAACACAATACAAAGAATTAGTGAGTCAAAGAGTTAGTTCTTTGAAAGAATAAACAAAATTGAAAAACCCTTAGCCAACCTTACCAAAAAAAAGAGGAAAGAAAAGACTGAAATTTATGCATTGAGGAGTGATAAGGATGAAATCACTACAGATCCTGTGGAAATTCAGAAGATCATCAATACCTACCTCAAAGGTCTTTATTCTCACAGGATGGAAAATACAGAACACATGGACATATTCCTAGATACATATGAATTACCAAAGCCGAATCAAGAAGATATAAAAATTCCTAATGGCCTCCTGACCAAAGTAGGTAGATTCACAGGTGGAGGACTAGACTCCACTTTTCCACAGGAAGGGAGGTCTTTGCAACCATTTTTGAAATCCACCATACCTACCTACACTCTGCTAGTCAACCTGGTGAGAAAGAAAGCTTTGGAAACTGAAAAAGGACAGTACATTTTGAGAACTACTTGTAAATAGAGAAAGCAGCCTATTTCATGGGCCTCCAGAATGCTCTGCAAAGCAGAGCTTTGGATTTCCCTCAGGGCTGAGATTTCCCTGGAAGGAGCCTGCACAGGTCCTGGTCCTCCCTGAGCATGGAGCAGGTTCAGTGGTCGGAAGTTTTGTGACTGTAACTTAGCCCTTGAGACATTTCATCTTTTTCTGAGTAAGATTTTGCATCATCTCTGTATCACTGCCCCACACCTCGCCTCCAAGGATTCTGGCAGAGCTTGAAATCCACCTGCCAGAAAGAAAAAATAACTTTATAGCTAGAATGTAGCAAGCATAGCTCAATATGGTTTCTATCTACTGTGGGCATTTTATAATATTGGAACTCAGCAAAGTTTATTTTGTAAAATTTGGAAAAATGTCTTCTGCAGAGTTGTGTTTTTCACGAGTGTGTTTATCCCAGCTTTTAATGGTGTGTCTTAGAGCTTCTATCAGTGAGCATGTGTAGGACACAGGAGGGGAATTTTTGGGACTTCAGGCTCTGATAGAGCCCTGGCTTCTCTTCTGTGGGTTCTGGGTCCATTCATCATTTTCTTTCCACATAAACAAAGGCAGAATAGTGTGGTTAGTATAGACAGTCTGTGCAAAGCCAGTCTCAACTGTTTGGTCTGTGATTGGGGTAAATTATGTAAGTATTTTGATTTCTTGATCAGTAAAAAACACAAGATAGCTGAGATGACTGTACTATTAATTTCTATTAGTTCATTGAAAGGAACCATTAGTGATTATACTGTTTGATCAATTTTGCATACCTGGTAATCTGAGCAACTTCTTTGAAGATATTAATATGCAATATAATAACTGTTGTTAATTTCTTATCATCTTTTTTGAAGTTCTGTAACTTTTTTATTGTTTTTTTGTCTTCTTTTCTCTTTAAAATAGAAAAATAGTACTAGTAACACGTCATAGGTTTTATGCGAGGATTAAATAAGTTAATGTGTATAAAGTACTCAGATCAGCACTAGGCACATGTTAAGGCTAAATAAATGTAGCTGGCATTATTAGCAGCAACTAAAAAGTCTCATTACTATTCTGGAGAAGTTTCAGCAGCAAGTAGCAGACCAGTATTATCTCAAAGATCTTGTTATATATGGAGAAATTTGTGTCATTCTAAAAAATGCTGATTGGGGATGCTCAGTAATGCATACATTTTATCAGGGATAATTTTAAAACAGGCAGTGTCCAGAGCAGCATACATGTCCAGAAAGACATATAAGTAAAAGCACCTTTTCTTGCTCCAACAGACCTGGCATGTAAAATACACACATCCCATGTCCATGAGAAAATTCAAGGCACCATCATTGCCCTCAATGGCTTTGTATCTATATTAATTTACCTTTCTTTATGACAATGAACTACCTGAGACAGATAACTTTATAAAGAGAAGAGATTTACTTAGCTCACACCTCTGGAGGTCTGAAGGCATGGAGTGTTCATCAGTATCAGGAACCCACCCCATTGACTTAAGACCCCCTACTAAATCCCCCTCTTAAAGAGCCATACCATCTTCTGGTACTGCCACCACTGGAACAAAGTCTCCAATCACATTGGGCCCTTAAAAGACATTGCAACCACATCCAGACCTCCGGTAATCTCCTTCTTAGAAGAACGCTCTAACGGGGAAACTGATGTCTCTAGTTACTACTACTAATAGGTTACTTTACTGAGTACTTCCTGGTGGCCAAGACTTATGCTAACAAATTTACTTAGTGTATTAGTTACTTTCCCATTGCTGGGACCAAACACCCAATATCCACAAGTTAAAAGTTTCACAGCCATGAGCTGGCTCCAATGTGGCAACAGCATGATGGAAAGGCATGGTGAAGGACAGGTGCTCTTCCCATGTGAGCCACGAAATAGACAGAAAAAGGAGGAGTCAGAGACAAGAATGGACTCTCTTGGTCACACCCCCAGTTACTTGACCCCAACTAGCAACCCCCTTCTTAACAGCACATTCAACTGTGGTCTCATCCATGGATCAACCCACTGATGTGGTTAGCACCCTGTGACCCAATCGCCTTCCAAAAACTCCACCTCTGAGCACATGAGACTTTTGGTGAACATTTTAAATCAAAATCATAACACTTGGATTAGTGCTTTTAATTTTTTCAGTCATCTAGCGAAATGGATATGATTGTCTTAGTCACTTTCTTAATGAGATACAATGTTAGACACTCACAGCCTGAAGGAGGAAGGCTTATTTGAGCTCCTGTTTTAGTCCACAGTCAGGTGGCTCCAAGGCATAGTGCAGGGCCATGGCAAACAGCCGCTTATGGCATGGTAGATAGGAATCAGAGAGTCAAGGAAGGAGTGGGTAGGGAGCTTGAAAATTTTATAGTGACCGGGACCTTTTAACCAGACTCTACCTCCTAACAGCAAGTTAGCTGTAAGCCCACATAACTCAATTACTTCCCTGGAGCCCCACCTATAAGCTCATGAAGCTTTGGGGGAACATCTAGACATAAACCATAGTAACAGCATTTTGAGGAGAGAGAAATTTAGTGAGGTGACAATCTTTGCTAAGTTCATTGAGATAACTGATAGTTATGCAGCTACTTACCTACTTCAGGACTCAAACTCAAGCTCTCAGCCTCCCAGGCTTGTGTCCCTTAACTTCCAGTCTAAATTGACTTTTTGGCAGTAGGAAGCTACTTGCTTCCTACCATTCCTCAGTTAACTTCCCCAAGGAAAGAATTCTAACATTGAGTGGGGCATCCGGACACCCAAAATAAGGATAACCTTTTCCAGGCTCCTTGAGGAGGCATCCCTGTAGCTGAGTTCTGGCTAGTGAAATATGAGCAAAAATGACATAAATTCTAGGTCATGTCCTTGCATGGAAAGGACATGCCCCTCTTTACCTCTTTTGCTGGATGGAGGCCAGTGTAATACGCCATCTTGAAACTTAAAGTTGATGGTGATATATTAGGAAACCTAGAGGAAAAACAAAGAAAAAACTTTCCTCCCTTAATTTTGGGCATCAGGTATTTTGTCTCAGCAATGAGAGAAAAGTAACCAAGACAGCCCCTGACAGTAACAGATAATGCAGACTGTTTATGTAAATGCTTATTAATGAATGAGAGGGAAGTAAATTTGGAGGCCAAATTTTGTGACATGGCATGGACTTAAATAAGTTTTTTAAAGTAATAACTTTATTACTTTAAAAGGCTGCAGTGATGTTTGGCCTGTGCACATTGTAGATCTCAAGTGAAGCTACAGAAAGGGTCTTTTATCCATGGTGAGCTGACTTGATAGGTTGTAGGGTGCTTACCTGTGCAGGAAACCCATAATATCAGGTCCACTTGTCTATGCAATAACTCTCATGGACTATTTCAGGGAGGTGAATAAAATATCAACTACAGGAAGTTGTAGATTAGTAGTTTGAATCTACTAACCAGGATCTCGAACTAGTAAGCCTCTGAAATCTCCACTTTTTGTCTGATTGTAAGATAAAAATAAGTAGTGTCACACAAATTGTGTTCTTTGGCTGTCAAGTGCTGGTCCTTCCATTTGCTTGTCCTGTTTCTGTAGCTAAGGGATATTGAGATGGCACAGGAGATACGTTTGAAATTGATAAAAGGTCCTTTAATTGTATATTGTATACAGTGTATACAATACACTGTACATTGTACATTGTATACAGTGCAGTGGTAGTATCTTTAATTAAAGCCCAGATTTGGACTTAATCTATGTTGGTTTTAGTTCTTGAGATACAAGTTACTGAGAACTACAAGTTGTGTGTATTTGAATAAAACCATTATCTGATTTACATTTAACCAAAATGAATAATAATAATCATAATAGGTAGCCTCTGGTTTCCTTTGTAAATAGTACTAATACTTATTCCATATGGTTATAAAAAGTTCTCAATATGTGCCAGACATGTCTGATGTTTACACATTATGTTATTTAATTCTCGCCTTAACCTACAAGATAGGTAATAATACTACATCATTTGCCAGATAACAGAATTGAAGACTCTGTGATTGTGTTAAAAACAACACAATCACATATATCCTACTATAGGATATATATAGTAGGGTATATCCTACTATAGAGTTTCCAAGTAATTTACTGAAGGCTGAGGAATCTGGAATAACATCAGTGACAATAACTATGATTTTAAAAGTGCTTCTTATTCATTATAGATTGAGTACTTTATATATTACTTTACTTACCTATGTGGAATAAAGATGAGTATCATTTGCTTGTCAAAGAAAGTATGAACTAGAAAGGTCCAATACTTTGTCTCTGAACACACAGATTAATAGAGCCATGACCAGTATTCAAGCTCAAGTCTGTCTGACTGCACATCCCGGATGCGTTAAACTAGCTGTGTTACACTTTTATTTCATGGATCTACTTCTGATCACCAGTATCCAGTTTGCTATGGCTATGATCTTAAATGTACCCTCAGAGTTCTTGTGTTGTAGACTTAGACCCCAACTGATGGTAGTGGAAACTTTGGGAGGTGGGGTCTGGCTGGAGGAAGTAGGTCATTGAGAGTGTGCCTTCAAAAGGGTATACTGTATTGGGAACTCTGCCCCTTCAGCTTTCTCTCTGCTTCTCAGCCTTCGTGGAGTGAGCACTTTTGCTTTCTACCATGATGTGCTTTTCCACCACAGGCTCAAAGCAATGAGGCCATGGACCATGGACGGAAACCTCTGAAATCATGAGCCAAAATAAATGTCTTTCAAGTTGTTCACAGCAGGCATTTTGACAGAGATGGAAAGGTGACTAGCACACTGTTCTTTAAAACATGCAATATTGATGGCAGTTTTGTTTTCAGAGTTTTGAAATCTAGTACTTTTTTTAAAAAAATAAAAATCCTGCAGATCTAAAGATGCTTTTTGTACAGTCATTGTAACTTTAGGTTATTACTATATAAAATGTTATGCTAAACTAAGTATGGGGAAATATTAGATAGGAACTAATTTGCTTAATAAATCCATTTAGTGTTCAGAGGATGCAAAATGCATACACACACAATCTAGCAAGAAGCAGGAATCCTCCAAAGGGATAAATTAGGAGATTGATATGTGGAGTTCTACAAATGTGATAAACACTTACTAGAAAAATGAAACTCAGGCAGATGTGCCCTTAGACTAATTGAGAAAAAATCCTTGAAAAGCTCAGCTGTGGGCATAACTGGAAAAGACAACTGAAAGAATAAGAAGGATACACAAAAGGGACTATCACCAATGTTTTGTATACAAAATGCACTGCATTCATTAAACACTTAGGAGCCATATGATAGATATGTAGAAATACCCTTAGATAAATTGATAAAAGTCCTTCAACATTAAGCAGAAGTTAAAGAAACCTATGAGACACAAACTTTCTTTTTTTTATTTTTCTTTTTCTATTTTATTTCTTTTTTTGTTTTTTTTTTTCTGGTACTGGGAATCAAACTCACGACCTTGCACTTGCCAGGCAGGCTCTGTGCCACTGAGCTAAATCCCCAGCTCCCTCTTTTTCTATTTTAAAGAGAATAGTAAAAAAAAAAAAAAAAAAAAGAACAGAGAAAAATACCAACATCACAGACAAAAACAAAACAAAGCAAAAACATTAAAAATGATACAGGGTTTCAAAACAAAATGATAGGAATTAACAGTGGTTGTTTCATTACATATTGTTATCTTCAATGAAGTTGCTCAGATTTCCAGATGTAAGAATGCAAGATCGATCAAATCATTAAAGAGAATAAAAAAAGCAATAATTAAAAAATTTAGAGATACATAGTTTCAGTAGACAAGATGGTAGGAATTCACCCATGGTCATTATAGAGACACAAACTTTCTAAAAGTGGGCTGGAACTGTCATATCAGTTTTGGAATGCTTGCTTGATATAAAGAGTTTGAGATGAAAGTATCATGTAAGAATTATCTCCAGTGAATTTGTTCATTTCCTTCTAGCTTCTTGATCTCTTCAATTTGTGCTCAAATTTCTCCCCACCCACCCCGACAGTGCTGTATGAAAGTGCTTATGATTCCTATGATAGTAGGCCACATGTAGTTTCCTCATCCTTTGTCTTCCTTCCTCATTATACAGAGTGAATTTTGAAGTGCAAGGTCGATAGGCTCCTGCTTTTCCTAAGCTCTTGGAGTGGTTTCCCATTACCTTACTGATAAATTCTGCTTACTTAGCTCAGCATAAAAAGCATTTTGTGATTTGATTCTTACTTCTTTTCCATCCACTTGGCCTGCTTTTTTCCTATATGTAACTTTACTCTAACCATAATGGACTATTATGGACTTCTAGTTTCATGAAAAGACACACTACATACTAAAGATGAACTTAAGATACACTAGCTCCTGGATAAATTATAGCAATGATATTGTAGATGCATTACTGGACTCCAAGAGTTTTTTAAAAAGTGACCCCCAACCCAGAGAAATGAATGGTTATTGTGGCATGATTATTAATATTACCTGTGTTTCATTGTAATAGGTTAGACCGTACCCCACTGTTTTGTAGTCAGTGCACAGGATCCCCAACTTCCCAGTTTAAGATCATTGGGTTTCAGGGGCTGGGGATTTAGCTCAGCGGCAAAGCGCCTGCCTGGCAAGCGCAAGGTCATGAGTTCGGTTCCCGGTACCGGAGAAAAACCAAAAAAAGACCAAAACAAAAAAGATCATTGGGTTTCACTGCCTTTCACTTTAACTTCTTTATCTGGTCAAGTCTAGCTTTACAGGTTGGTTGCTTTCATCACTCCGTTTCTGCAAAACAGAACTCACACTGGATGAAATACTAATGACATCTTAGTGAAATGCACAGTAGGAAACCCAAGCACACTCGCTGGGTGCAGGAATTTAGTGCTGTCTTGGAGGATCCACATTCTCTTTATGTCTTCTTTTTTTAAAATTCTGTCTTTTATTATATCAGCTCCATCCAAAACTGGACCTCCCATTTGATGTTTAAAAAAGCTGCAACAGCTCTAGGCTCTGCATTAGTCTGCATGCTGGCCCATTTTAGTGTTTCTAGCAAGAATCCAGGAGTCTACTTTAATAGACTTGTTTAAGTCTCATGCCCTCCATAATCCAATCAACTTAGCAGGATAATGACATGTTGATTGGCTTCAACAAATTAGGGCTTAGTCCTGTAGCTGGGGCAAAGTCGGTCTTTGTCAAACTAAATGGGTTGCTTGACAGTAAAATAAAGGGAAAGGAAGAATTAGATGTGAGACCAGAAACAGCAAGTCTACAGTCCACACTTGAAGCCTTGATCTATCAACCAACTGCACCAAGAACCAAGTTATTAGAGCCTCCAACTTGAGTCATGTGTGTGTGTGTGTGTGTTTGTGTGTGTGAACATGAGTGCATGTGTGCTCCTACTAAAGAAGTTTTAATTTGCATCTATTTGGGTCTGAGGGAAGAGTTTGGGAATTAACATGATGAGTAAGTGAAGATAGCTTTCATCTTCCTCAAGCCAAGCAGATCTGAGTCTTGAGTCTGAGTATGAACCTCCTAATTGGATTTGAACCTTAGTCAGGACAATTTCAGGTGCTTCTCAATTTGTGACATCATTATGTCCCATTACAAATTGGAACTATTGTATGTAAAAATGTATTTAATATTCCTAACCTTTGTACACGATAACTGGTGATATAGGATCTTATAGAGTATTGGTATTGGCTCTTTACCCTTTATGATCACCTGACTGGCGCTGTAGCTCACCGCTGTTGCCAGGTATCACAAGAGTGTAGCAATACAAATCACTAGCCCAGGAAAAGATCAAAAGGCAAAACATGAAGTATTGTTACCACTGATCCCACATTGGGTTTATACCACCATAAAGTTAAAAAAAAAGCATTGAGTCAGATCCATGCAAATCAGAGACTGTACTCTTTCATCCACATTTCACCTTACTTGCAACTCAGGATGATTCCCTTATCTTATTCAGTTTTATGAGAAATATAGATAATGCATACAAAATTTCTAGCATAGCATCTGGCACAGAGCTCAGTATAAATATAAATTTCCTCTTAGTTTCTAGTCACTAAATTGACTCTGAGCTCATCAGCGTAGTGATTTTTCCTTGGGTCATTTAGTCCACTTTCAAAGCTGGGGCAGTTCTTTTGAACCTCCTTACATAGTGGGGAAGGTACCTTATGAAATAACTTTATGCTGCATTCTCAGCTTCTGTTTGAATAGCAGACAAAATCTGACTTATTGAAATTTCCAGTAAATATCAATGTTTTTGCATCAGTTACAGATGAAGATGGTGGGGGGTGTCCAAATCCTGCTAACTAGGAATCACTTTCCCCTTACTCAGGGGAGCTTCAATAATTGTGTTTGGCCAAAGTGCTGATCTTTTCCTGATGTCTTTGGAAACTGTAATTATTCATTCATTCTTCACCAAGACCCACAGCTATTTTGCTCCAAGGGAGCCCATTAGCTCATTTGAATTAAATTTCCAGACTTTCAGCCAAGAATCTCAAGGTCATGAGGCCATGGAGCATCAGCAAGATATTCGACTAATTTTTAGTTTCTGCTTTCAACATCCAACCTGGGCAACATTATGTTCACTGTTACCCCTTACTCCCAAACTAACATCACCTGATTGGTCAGCTCAGATGTATAGGAAATAGAAGCACAACAATGCTTCAGTGAACCCTTCCAAGCAGTTAAGACAATGAATAATTCATCAGTGTGGAGTGGTTCTCCTTGCACCTGGTGGTCTCACCATGGGTTACAATAGACTAAGCTCAGGGGAAGCCCTCTCCCCAGAATAATTAGTCTTCCTTCAGCTCCGCTGAATTAGCATATCTTTTTTATTGTGCCCTTGGGTGGCAGGGCCTATTAACTTATAAAATAAGAAAATTATTACTGCAGGTTTGGGGCAGATTATTCTGAAGCTCCTGCCACTATATGAATGGGAAGTCATTGGGGAAGTTTAGTTTGTGGCTTCATGATTGGGAAGATATTTATTATTTTTTAATTTTCAAAGATGAAAGTAGAGTTATATTTCTTTCTGATCATAAAGGTTATCAACTTGGTAAGGTTATCAACTTGATAATCATACTGAAGAAAATCAATAATCCTGAATGCCAGCATCCAGAGACGATCACTCATTAATATTTTCCTGTATTCGGTTCAGATCTTTATTTCCCTTTCTCTACTGTGCACAAACAGAATCATAATTATAAGTGCAATTTAAGAATTATAGGTATATCACATGCACGTAAACATAGATCTGCATAATCATTTTTATGCTGCATACCACTGTGTTGCATTTGTGTAACAGATTTTATCCAGTCCTCTTGGTTGTTATCAAATTGTCCCTGTTAGCACCACTTTAAAATCAACTTTGGGAAATTTATAGAAGTGGGAATCCTGGATGGTGGAATCAGGAACCAACAAAGTAAAGCACGAGAAGTGGGGTGCCGAAGGTTATCTTGGATGGTGGGTATAGGAGGTGAGTGACTATGGCTATGGGGACAGGGAAGTCAGCTGTAAGAGGACATCTTTAGGCATTCAGCTTTCCCTCACTGCCTTTGGATAACCAATGGCTAATTTCACTAGTGCTGGGCTACTAGAGTTAGCGACCAGTCTGTTGGGGTGAGGAGTTGATAGAGATAGGTGTGGACCAAGAGTTTTTGAGCGTTCCCTTTGCCACTCCATTCAGATACTTGGGTTGGTATATTGCAAGCTAGGGTTTTGCTTCCTCCTTATATAAATTCTCTCCAAACAGGGTTCAGATGCGAAACCATAACCAGAGGGGTTGGCTGATGAAGTGGGAGCAAATGGGAGTGGTGGTTCTGTTGGTGTTGAGTTTTGCTCTGGGATTCATCATTTCCCCTTTCTTAACTTCTCTGGTAATGACAAGGAAAGGCTTCACTGTTGGACTTTTCTCAGCTCACATGGCCAGACATGCTGGCTAAACCACCAAGGAAGCAGGAGCCCACCAGTCAAAATAACTGGAGCAGAGAGGAGAACAATTTCCCCAAAAGACAGAGACTACAAGCCTGGCTCACATGTATCGTCTGAACCCAAAGTTTTGAAACAGGTGGGTAGACAATTTAACATAAATACACATTACAAATATACTTAAATAACAAGGAAAAATATTAGCAATCATAAAACTGAGCCACATAAAATATCAAATTTGAAAAATACTATAGGTGGATAAAGAGAAGCCAGTTCTTCCTTTCATAGCAGAATATGACTATGAATATACTCCAAAGATTTTAAGGAGTGGGGAGAGCATGAGCCCCAGAGTAAAAACTGCATCTTAATCTTAATCAAGCTGTATCTTAATCAGGCACATTATGCACCTCCAACTAGAAGTATGTTTTAGTGTGTCAGATTATTGCTTAAGACTCAAATATCGTCATGGCTAAGTTTAGAAACAATTTGGTTTGTCTTATTCTCTTCTTTTCATTGAATTTATTCTTGAAGCCATACAATTTCACTTTGATTAGGTATACCTCATATTTGTTTTATGTATGTTTATTTTAGTTAACCCATTGGTAAACAGGATAGTTGCAGGTGATATTAATGTATTCCATCCAGCTAGTTGCCATTTATTTGCTGTTATCATACGAAGTAGTAGAGATGAAAAGAAACTAAAACATAGCTTCTGGCTTAAGGGATATAATCTAGTGATAGAGTTAGACACACACATGAATATGTCATGATGTAGTCAGGGTCACACAGCTGGATACCAGTAAAATTAGGACTCAAATATGGAGAATTAGACTCTGTTCTTTAGTGTACCCCACATTGTATGCAGGAGTGTTTCATGAAAGATATATACATTTATGTATTTCCAGTAATGTGTAAATTAGTAGCAAAAGCTTCAACATGTTTATTGCTTATCTTACCAACTGCAGCTTTCCATGAAGGCTCATAAAGCCCTGTGTTAACAGACCTTCAAAGTTATATGCACAGAGAAAGTTATTCTGCAACAGGAGTTTCAAAACCAATGGAGCAATCTTTGAATTCTGGAACAGATTTATTCTTCTATGTAGTGTAAAAATAAATTCTATCTAAGGTCGTTTCACAATTTAGTCACAAAAATTATAATACAGAGTTATGTAATTCACAGCATATACATGATAGCTGAATTTGTATGGATTACTGAATCATACACTGCAGTCCTGGAGATTTGACTTCTGTTTGAGGAAGATGATTTCTTAGTTTGAGATTGGAGGGCAATAACAGATTATTGGTCCCTGCCATTTTCTAGTTGATTATCCTCCAATTAATCTGTATTAAAGCCTTTCCTATGGTTCTCCAGTAATACCTGGATTTGAGATTTCTGGGTCCTATTTTCTTTCTTCCTGCATTTGAAATGTAAGTGCAATGAAACTTCATTCACTGAGATTAATTGGAGGAAAGAGGTTGGGACATAATTTAATAAAACTTGCCAGCCATTTAAAGATAATTATAGTTTTATTGTCATTAAAGTCTTATAGTAACTCATATTAAACTAGCTGTTGGGAAGCCACAGTCTTTGGGGATCTCTTCTGATGTGTGTAAAGACATTTAAGGGACTATCTAAATTGTTTGTAAATGAACACTTGTAAAGTGTTTTACTTAAATAGGGTTATTTTCTTTTAAATTTATGCTGTAGGGAAATGTTGGCATTTCAAGCTGTCATTGCAGAGCTAATGGTAGGTTAGCAGTTAAAAAAACATCTCTACCTCTATTTAGCGTCTACCATGTCTTAGAGCTTAACAAACCTTACTTCATTAAAAATATTCACAACTTTCTGGGGCACTATCTTGATGTTTACAATGAGGTAACTGCAACTCATAGAGGTTAAGTAATTTGCCTAACCTTATTCTTGCTAACTTTGAAGCCCATGTCCTTTCCTATTTGCTTTATTTCAACCTAATAATAGAGGAAAACTCAAGGTGAATGATTATCATCCAGTGTAAGGAGAGCTCCAGGAGAAGTAAGTGTACAGTGTTGTGGGACCACAGAGAGCAGCAGAGCAAGGTGTCAGTAACTGACTCCAGAGACGCTGGTGAAGGCTCCCCAGAGAGAAGGTTGATGGGTCTTGAAAGGTGATTAGAAAAAATTAAAACAGAGCCGGTTAAGTAAAAAGTGGATGTGTCTTTTTGTGGAGTCAGAGGTGCTCTAGAAAAAAGTATATAGGAGAGTGGATAGAACCTGAACGAGTAAACAAAATCTAAAAGGTATAATAGAGATTGTGAAAGGGAAACTGCTCAAAAGGAAAGTACAAGTGGGATAAGGGAAAAGAGAAAAGAAAGAAAGAGGGAAGGGGCTGGGGATTTAGCTCAGCGGCAAAGCGCCTGCCTGGCAAGCGCAAGGTCGTGAGTTCGGTTCCCGGTACCGGAGAAAAACCAAAAAAAAAAAAAACAAACAAGAAAGAAAGAGGGAAAAATATGTATATATGTATACCCAGGATAGCTAAGATAGTTGTTCTACCGATTTTTATTGCATTATTGAAAGGAACAGTTAATGCTTAATTGTTTGATCAATCTTACATGCTTATATTTGTTTATCTGAGTAACCAATTTGAAGATAACATTATGTAATACAACAACCAATGTTAATTTCCTATCACCTTGTTTGAAATTCTGTATTGCTTTTATTGTTTTGTTTATGTCTGTGTATTTGTTAATGTTTTTGTTCTTTTCTCTTTAAAATAAAAGAATCTGGGACACTGCAGCTAATGTGATACTCCAAACCCAGCTCGGTCACAGATGTGCCACACATGTTGTGGAGGGTTTTAATTTCCATAATTTAAGTTTCTTCATGTGTAAAATGAACATAGCTCATATATATTGGAATGGTTAAGGTAAAGGAGATGTTGCCTATAAAGCATTAGTACACTGCCTGGCACCTAAGAAGTGTGGTTAAATATGATGAGTGTTTAAATAAAAATAAAATAGATTATAGCAAAAAACACAGATTGCCATTAATACCCCTCCAAATGCACTCTTTACTTCAAACATACTTACTCTATCATTCTTGCCACTTTCTGAAACAGTTTTGGAAAGTCCTCCTTGTGAGTGTCTCCATGTCCTGAATCAATTCACAACATCTATGGCAATGTCTGTGATGAAAAAACTTACAGTAGTATCTTATTCACTAGCTCTGGTGCTGAGTGACTTCTAGCTCTTCCCCAAAGTCATAAAAGGTAAATATTTTGAATCAATTCAGTACATAAAGAGACTCTCCACAGTGTAAATAAAGAAATTCATGACAGAGGATTTCTAGAACTGTTTCAAACAGAGGCAACACTGATGGGATTTGAAGAGAGAGTATTTTGAGAGATTAATGGCAATTTATCTTTTATGGTGCTAAATCTTTTAACATTTATTGTATCATTTGAATACATTCATCAGTTATTATTTCTCACCATAAGAGAAATAAGATACAGCTTTTTGTTCCATCAGTGGTTGGGTGAACAAGTTCCTGAAGGATTAATCACTGTGTTAGTCTGTTTCCCTTACTGTAACAAATACCTGAGACAATCAACTCGTAAAGCTTGTGATTTTGGCTCATAGTTCTGGATGCTTCTGTCCATGATTAATTTGCCCTGTTACTTGGAGGCTAGTGGCAAGATGACATCATCACAGGAGCACATGGTGAAGCAAAACTTTGTGGCCAGGAAGCAAAAGGGAGTGTGGAAAGGTCCAAGGTCCTGTAGTTCCTTGTAAGGCCTCTAAAGATCTAAAGACTTCTCACTAGGCCTCAACTCTTAGTTTACTCTACATCCCAATATTGCCACACTGGGAACTACACCTTTATAGGTAGATTCTGGGGAACCATCCACTTATAAACTCTAGCTGTCACAGTCTCTTCAAGAAGCCCTTGGTTTAGTCATCCAGGGCTTTGTTGGTGGTAGTGAAGTCAAATTTACGTGCTATCCTCTTTTTACTAAAGTTACTCCAGATCAGAGAAGATTCTTTCTGCTCTTGCCTTTCTCTCTCCCTTGTCTGCCCCATCTCAAGCTATCCTTGGCCTGCTTCTGTGGTTCAACCTTGAGCTCCTTCAAAGGTGTGTCGCCTCTGGGGCTGTGCACTGAGAGATCTTCCTGTGGGCTCCTTGCTCCATCCCAGCCCCCTGTTAGGAGTAGGGACCAGACCTCATGGCAGTGCTGAGGGTACTGGCCTAAGGTGTCCTTTGAGGCCTTGCTCATTATATTATTCCTTTTCTTGCCTATTTTCATCCCTTTTTCATAGTCTATAAACAAAAGATAGTTTTAAAAAGTTGTCTTTTGATCTTACATGGATTTCTAAGTAGTTTTAATCATCTTTCCTTTCTTTCACATGTAAAATCTATGAGGGCAACTCTACAATTGCTGGCTTTTATTACTATTCACTTCCCAGTGTTCATAATGACTGTCATCCCTGACATCATTAAGTGGGATATGTCATTTTGACTTGAGTAAGAACTACTTCGCTGATTATTATGTGTATGTGGATGACTGACACGTACATCAGCAAACTGAGGAAGGGGCAAAACCCACCTTGGATATGAACAACACTGACCACTAGGCTTGTGGCCTAAAAAGGATAAAAAGGGGGCTGGGGATTTAGCTCAGCAGCAAAATGCCTGCCTGGCAAGCGCAAGGTCGTGAGTTCAGTTCCCGGTGCCAGAGAAAAACCAAAAAAAAAAAAAAAAAAAAAAAAAAGGATAAAAAGGGAAAGAAGTACCCACCTGTTATGGAAGAGCGCCAACCTTTACAACTGCCTATGGACACTGGTCTCCAGTTTCTTCAGCCTTTTATCACACATTCTTCAGCCTTCCAAAGCAGACAGACTCCTTAGCTTCCAACGCAAACTTATACTGGTGACCCCACAGAGAGCTTCCAGGTCTTTGACCTTTTGACTACTGCTGGATCCTCTGTCTCTCAAGTATGCAGGTGATAATTCTGAATTCTTCCACCTCTGATTGTGGAAGCCTACCTAAAAGGTCCCTTTGTATAAGTATACATATGTTTTATATTGATTCTGATTATCTAGAAAATTCCAACTAATAAAATTCCTTTCCACCTGCTGAAATATCCCAACACTACCTTTTCTCTTTTTTCACATCCCTCAAAACCTGCATATCATCTATTCACCTTTTCAGACACTGTCAAGCCCCATCTCCTCTATGAGTTATTTCCTGAACAATACAGATGGAATTGCAAAAATATTTCTGCCAGAACTTGAATCAAGGATAGTACAAGGATTTCAACTTGAAAGCTAACCTGAAAAATTGGATGTAGCTCAGTCATTAAAGTATCATGTTGAGAAGGATTCTGAGATCATGTCTGGGACCTATTATGAGGATTATGATGATCATTTAATAAGATCATTCCTGGAATGTTACTTAGCAGGGTATATGTGGGCCACATATGAAATTTTTTTGTTGTTTTTGGTAGAGGCTGCAAATAGCAACTATGTAACATTTGTTGCAGTTATTTGTTATTTCATTCTTTGACAAAAATAATTAAACAGTAGGCCTTTCATATTCATATTCATGGGTCCTCCATCTATGAATTCAACCAAGGATTGAAAACAAGAAAAGTCCAGGTGGAATTTTTCCTTGTGGTTTTTTCATAAGGAATACAGTATAACAATTATTTACCTAACATTTACATTGCTTTATGTACTATAAGTAATGCAGAGATGATTTAGATTTTATGGGAAGATGTGCACAGGTTATGTGAAAATACTATTCCATTTTATATAAGAGATTTAAATATATAAGGATTTTGATGTCATCAGGAGTTTAGAAACCAATTATGGGCACGTAAGTATTTCTCTTTATATATTTATAGAGAACAATGTGGTATTTTGATATATGAGTATGCTGTAGAGAGATTAAACTAAGTTAGTAAACATATCCATCATCTCACTAAATTATCACCCCTCATTTATTTGCAACTTCATCTTGTCATACAGGTGTGAGTGTCTCTGAGTGAATCTCTAGGTTATTTATCTCTTCTCTCTTTTTAAACAATATTTTTTGTAGATATTCTTTTTCATTAGTACATATTGTGTACACAATAAAAGGTTTCATTGTGACATTTCAATGTGCATATAACACACTTTAATCATATCCACCCTATTTTCTTCCTTGTACTCCTTCCCCCATACCCTTATTTTACTCTAATAGTCTCCCTTCTAATTTTATGTCATCTTCACTTTATTTCTTTGAGAGTCCAGATGTGAGAGAAAGCATATGATACCTGACTTTCTTATCCTGGTTTATTTCACTTAACACAATGGTCTCCAGTTCTATCCATTTTCTTCCAAATGGTGTGATGTTGTTTTCTTTAGGGCTGAGTAGCTCTCCATTATGTATATATGCAACATTTTGTTTATCCATTCAGTTTTTGCTGTACATCTAAGCTGATTCTATGTAGGGAGCAGCTGAAGCTGGAGATGGATCACATGCAAGCCAGAGCAAGGCCAGCTTCAAGAACACAGTGCCTGAGGCAAGTCACATGAATGAGATACTCTGGTCTACAGAACACAGCACACCTGAGACAAGCCATGTGGATAAGTTATTAGGCAGAGAGGTTTCACGTGCTATTCAACCTCCCAAGTGTATAAGTAAATGTGCTGCAGCCATTGGAGCTCTCCTCTTCTTCTTCCTTCCTTCTGTGCTGTCAGGCTCCATACAGCCTCAGTTTTCTGTATTCTGACTCATGCCTTTTTCTACATTCTTGCACCATCCTCACCCTGGGAACATTGAGAGCTGCACAGGATGTGGCAATTCTATAACTTGGTTATTGAGAATTGCACTCATGATTGTGTAGGTATCTTTGCAGTATGTGTGTTTTAATTCTTTGAGGTATACATGAAGGAGTGGCATAGATGGATCACATGCTAGTCGATTTTTAGTTTTCTGAGGACTCTTGATTTTTATACTGGTTGTACTAGTTTATATTTGTACCAAGAGTGTGTACGAGTTCCTCTACCCAGGTCCCCTTACCAGAATTTATTATTCTTTCATGTGACAGGAACATGAAAAAGCAGGAGTAGCTATTCTCTTTGCAGAAAAAGTGAACTTCAAGCTGAGTCTGATCAGAAGAGACAAAGCAATTCATTACATACTTGTTAAAGGAAAAACCCAGGAAGAGATAACATTCATAAATATATATGCACCAAGTACCAGTGCATCCAACTATATAAAACAAATATTAATGGATATGAAAAATCAAATAAACACTAACACAGTTGTAATGGGGGACTTCCATATACCCCTGCACAAATAGATCAACTCGACAAAATATATCAGCAAAGAAATACAAGAACTGAATCAAACCTTTGTACAAATGGACTGAGTGTATGTCTATGGAATGTTCCACTCTATAACTTCAGAGTACACATTCTTCTCAACTGCACATGAGATGCTCTCCAAAAGAGACAACACACTAGCCCATAGAACATGCTTAGGAAATGTAAAAGTATTGAAATTATCCCGTACTTATTATCAGACCAAAATGCAATGAAATTGGAAATCAATGGCAAAAGAAACCACAAGAATTACATATACACATGGAAATTAAATAACACCCTCATTTACAGATGAAATGTGTCACAAATGAAATGAAAGAAGAAACTAGACAGTTTCTACAATTAAATGACAATGCCAATACAATGTACCAAAACTTATGGGACACAGTGAAAGCAGTCCTAAGAGAGAAAATTACAGCACTGAACTCTCTCATAAGGTAAAAAGAGTGAGGTCAAATAGACAACCTAATATTGATCCTCAAACTTCTAGAAAAAAGAAGTCAAGTCAAAGCTCATATACATCAGGAAATTGAAAAGATCAGAGCAGAAATTAATACAATTGAGACTAATAAAATAATACAAAGAATCAATGAGTCAAATAGTTGGTTCTTTGAAAGATTAAATAAAATTGACAAAACTTTAGCCAACTTTATCAAAAAAGGAAAGAAAAAGACTCAAATCTGTGTAATTAGGAATGAAAAAGATGAAGTTACAATGGATCCTGCAGAAATCTGGAAGATCAGAACACCTACTTCAAGAATTTTTAGTGTCAGTGCTGGGTGTGGTGGCACACGCCTGTAATCCCAGCACTCGGGAGGCTGAGGCAGGAGGATCGTTGTGAGTTCGAGACCAGCCTGGGCTACAAAGTGAGCTCAAGGCCAGCTTGAACTGCACAGCGAGACACTGTCTCAAAAAGACAAAAAAAAAAACCCAAAAACCAAAAAACAAAAAACCCACAAAGAACAAAGAATTTTTAGTGTCAGAGAAGAATTAGACAGATTCTTTATTCTCAAAGAACAAATAGACAGACTCTCAAGACTGAATCAAGAAGATGCAAAAATTCTAAATATGTAAGCCAGTATCAGTCAATGAAACTGAAGATGTAATTTAAAACCTATCAACAAAGAAAAGCCCTGGTCCTGATGGATTCACTGCTGAATTCTGCAAGAAGTTTGGAGAAGATCTGATGCCACCACTCCTCAAACAATATAATGAAATTGAAAGGGAAGCAGTACTCCAAAACTCATCCCTGGAAGCAAATATAACCCTGATACCAAAACCAGAGATGGATCCAACCAAAAAAGAGAACTACAGTCCAGTCTACCTAATGAAGAGAGTTCCAAAAATCCTCAATGAGATACTGGCAAACAGAATGCAGTAAATCATCCAGAAGATTATACACCATGACCAAGTAGGATTCATTCCAGAGATCCAGGTTGGTTACACATATGCAAATTGATAAATGTAATAGAACATATCAAAAGATCAAAGGACAAAATTCACATGATCATCTCAAGAGACTTTTGACAAAGTCCAACACCCAGTCATGACAAAAATTCTCCAGTGAACTGTAATAGATGATGTTTGTCTCAATCTGATAAAAGCCATCTATGACAAAACAGCAACCAACATCACACTAAGTGATGAAAAACTTAAAGCTGTCACTCTAAAATCAGGAACAAGAGAACAATGTCCACTATCACATCTCCTATTCAGTATAGTTCTTGAAACATTACCAGAGCAATTAGACAAAAGAAATAGAAGGAATAAAGATAGGAAAGGGAGAAGTTATTTATTTGGGGAATCATGACACTCTACATAGAAGGCTCCCAAAACTCCACAAAAAGACTTCTAGATTTAATAACCAAATTCAGTAGCATAGACAGATACAAAGTAAACACTCAAAAATCCATAGCATTCCTGAAATGAAAAAAGAAACTCTCTGAGAGAGAAATTAGGGAAACCACATCTCTTAAAATAGCATTGAAAAAAATGAAATACTTAGGAATCAATCTAACAAGGGAAATAAAAAGATCTTTACATTGAAAACTACAGTACTCTGAAGAAGGAGACTGAAGAGTATATCAGAAAATGGAAAGATATCCCTTGCTCTCGAGTAGAAAGAACCAACGGAGTAAAAATGGCCATATTCCCAAAATTGTTGTCCAGGTTTAATGCAATCCAATCAAAATACCATTAATGTACCTCACAGAACTAAAGAAAAACTTCCTAAAATTCATTTGGAACTAGAAGAAACCCAGAATAGCAAAAACAACTCTGGGCAACAAAGGTAAATTAGGGGGCATCACAGTCTATGACTTGAAATTATACTACAAAGCTACTGTGATAAAAACAGCATGAAAAAAAAACCCCAGCGTGGTACTGGGAAAAAAACAGACCCAAAGATCAGTGGAACAGATTAGAAGATGCAGAAACAAGTCCAAACACACTCAGCCACCCGGTCTTTGAAAAAGGAGCCAAATACATTTACTGGAAGAAAGATAGCCTCTTTAATAAGTGGTGCTGGGAAAACTGGCTTTTCACAAGCAGAAGACTAAAACTAGACCCATGTCTCACTATGCACTAAAATCAAAATGATCAAAGATCTAAATATTAAAACAGAAACGCTCAATCTGCTGTAAGAGAGAATAGATAAACTCTTAAAGACATAGGGGTAGTCAGTGACTTCAGAACAAAACCCTGGTTGCATGGGGAACATTACAAAGAATCAACAACTGGGATCTGATCTTTTAAGAACACTTTTGCACAGTAAAAGAAATCACCAACAGAATAAAGAGACAGTCTACAGATTGTGAAAAAAATTTTCCTCTTGTCCCTCAGGCACAGAATTAATATCCAGAACATATAAATAACTGAAAAAAAAAAATCAGACCTTCCAGTTTAAAGACAAAATAAAAAATGGGCATCTGAGATGAATACACACTTCTCAGATGAAGTACGAATGGCAAATAAATACATTAAAAATGTTCAACATCACTGGTGATTCGAGAGATGCTTTTTGTACTTTTCATGTTAAT
>NW_004955422.1:4327016-4421716 GCF_000276665.1 Chinchilla lanigera
TGTTTAATGCATTCACCTGTGGTGGGCATATAGGCTGTTTCCAAGATTTAGCCTTTATGAATTGTGCTGTTATAAAGATGGGCATACATACATCATGATGTCTTTATCTCTTTTGGGAAGATTCCTGGAAGGGGAATAGCTGGGTCAAATGGAATTTCTACTTTTGAGTTTTTTGGGGAATCTCCATACTGATTTCCATAGTAACTGTATCAGTCTACATTTCCACCAACAATGGAGAAAAGTTCTTTTCTCTCTACAGCTTTGGCAGCATTTGTTACTGGATTATTTCTACATGACAGCCATTATGTCTGGCATGAGATGGAATTTCAGTTTTATCTTAATTTCTCAAGTGGCCAGTGATGTTGAGCATTTTTTCACATATTTTTTTTGGCCATTTGTATGTCCACCTAGAAGTATCTACTCATTTTGGATTGGGTCTTTAAATTTGGTGGAGGTCTAATTTTTTGAGTTATGTATTCTAGGTATTAGTTCTTTGAGGAGTAGATAGTAAATTTTTTTTTCCATTCTGTAGGTTGTCCCTTTACTCTGTTCATGGTTTCCTTTGCTGTGCAGAAATTTTTAAATTTTGTGGGATCCCATTTGATGATTATTGGTATTGTTTCTTTTGCAACCAGGGTTTAATTCAGAAAGTATTTGCCTATATCTATGTCTTGAAGAATTGTATCTACGTTGTCTTTCAGCAGATTATTTTTATTCTAATGTTAAAATGTATGATCCACTTTGACTTTAAAAAGAGAACATTTTAAGCAGCATCCCTCATATATCCATTTTTTCATTTTCCTTTTTTTCTTTTAAAGAGAGTAGTAAATGAAAAACAAAGAAATATAACAGTATCAGCATACCAGTATCACAAACATAAACAAATCAAAGCAAGAACATTCAAAGTGATACAGAGTCTCAAGACAAAATAACATGAATCAACAGTGGTTGTTACATTACATATTGTTATCCTCAACTACATTGCTCAGATTACCAGATGTAAGAATGAAAGACTGCTCAAACCATTATAGGGAATAAGAAAATAATTCTTGCTAAAACGGTAGAGGTAATACAGAGTTTCGCTAGACAATATGGTAGGAGTTCACCATTGTAATTCCATTGCATGTTGTTACCTTCAAATCAGTTGCTCAGACCACCAGATGCAAGCATGCACAATCGATCAGAACATAAAAAATTGTAATCATTAACTGTTCATTTCAATACACCATCAGACATCAGCAATACAGTTATTGCAGATATATATATATATGCGTAAGAAAGAAAGCAAAATAAATATATATATCTTTAATATAAATATAATATAAATATATCTTTAAAAAATATAAATATATCTTTCTTTTTTCTTCTTTCCCTAATGATATGGTCTTTTTTAACTTTGAAAATTATCTATATAGTACAAAAGAGTCTCCCTATCTATCTGGATGTAAGCTTTTAAAAGGACTGGGCTAAAACCAATTTAGGTAGTAGTGTGGCAGCTGAAGATCATGATATATTCCTTGATTGACCACTGTGTATAATTTTTATTTTCTAAAGGTCATTGATTGGCAAGACCATTGCCTATGGGTAGCAATAGTCACCTCTTAGCTTTCAGTTACTGGGAACCAGACGAGTTCCAAATCTGGGTGGAAGATGGCAAGTGCAGGAGGACAGCTGGGGTCCAGGACACCTTGGAGGACCAGATGCCTGGAGTCACTTCAGGACAAGCACAGGTGCGCTGTGAATCCGTTCTCATGCATTTCTTTGGGTGATGATTCAGACTGCTTCCTAAATAAAAACTTTGTGCTCCCTAAATCAGGACCCCTGTGAGAAAGGAGGGAAAATAAATTCATTAAGTTTTTGATTCTTGGGGGGGAAAAAAAAACAAAATTAAAAAAAAATATACCAAACACACAAAATCCTGCCAAAGAGCCTGATCTGTGTTTCCAATTAGCTTCTTTGAGGAGAGGCGGCACTGTTGTGGGAGAAGAGACGCTGGTAGCTGGTGACAGCTGTGGGACCTTGGTGAAGGGAGGCTAATGTGAAGGAAGACTGGGGCAGACTAAATACACCCCGTGAAAGGACATGGCTCTTGTGGAGCTTGGTCAGCTTGTGATTTAAAAGGATATTAAGGAAAAAATAATTGGTTGCAATTCCAGTGACACTCGCCTGTGTCATTCTCACTATTAATTGAGTTACCATACTGTGCCCAGTAAAGATTTAACAGAGCAAAGCATGGCAAATTTGTAGACCCAGCGGGTTGCTTATTGGGACTGCACAGCCTGGCCTCTGAGAGCAGCGCAGAGCGATGGGCTATCAAGTTTACACTTACTCTCCAGCTGGGCTTGTGGCTGTTTGAAAGAGCTAAGCCAGGTGACTCTAGACAGTAAGTAAAAGGAACAACTCCAAACCCCATACAGATTAATAGTGGAAAGAGATTTAATAATGTGTTTTTGGTAAGCGAGGTACCAGCTCAGGTCAATGGAGAGGAGTTATAGGATGATAAATAAGAGCTCAGCTTCTGGAGTTGGTGAGACCTTGTAGACAGTTGGAGTTATTGTTCCATGAAGGCCCTTTCCTCCTTCCACTGTGGACTGGGGTAATTCTTCCCAAACTGATTTGCACCCAGTCATCTGACCTCCTTTGGAACATTAGCAGATGTGACCAGGCTTGAAATATGCTTGAGTGATTGCGTTTCCCTCTGTGCATTATCTACCCCTGAAAGGGCAAAATCACCCAGTTGAGAACAGCCAACATCGGCTGAATTACAACTGACTAAAGATTCCTAGCAAGAAGTTAAATGCTGTTGTAAGTCACTGAGTATAGGCATGGCTTGTTAGGTAGCTGATAAAACCATCTGAATAAACATACCCTTTTTGCTGTCATCTAATTCTGGTAACATAACATTCTCTTTAGACCTTAATTGCTTTATCTGAAAAATGAGCGTTATAAGTACTACCACATAGGCAAGCATAAAGTGAAGGAATATATATAAGTGCATTTCCTTGTACCATGGACTCAATAAGCGCCAGCTATACTTCACAGCTTGCTGTGGTTTGAATGTTTGTGTGCTTGCCAAAATCCACGTGGAGACTTCATCACCAATGTGGTAGCATTGAGAGGTGGCGTCTTTTGATTATTCCATCATGAGGGTGCAGACTGCGTAAATGGGATTCCTGACTTTATAAAAGAGGTTTGGGTGAGCTTTCACTCTTTCTGCCAGGTGAGGACATAGCAAAAATGTAGTCATCAGACACTGAATCTCTTGCTAAGTTGATCTTGGGTTTATAAGCCTTTTTTTTTTTGGTGCTGGAAATTGAACTCAGGACCGTGCATGTGCCAAGCAGGCTCTGTGCCACTGAGCTATATCCCCAGCCTGTTACTATTCTTGATTATTTATAAATTCCCCAATTTATAATATAAATTTTATTATAGCAGCAGAAACAGACTAGGGCAGAGTTAGAAGCACAATAATGATAGCTACAATTTATTGAACACTTACTACTTTGTGTTTGAAGCCAAGGTAACTATTTTTCCTGTGATGTCTTGATTGGTGCTCATCACAGTCCACACAACTGTTATCAGTATTATGTATGCCTGTATGGAATATTTAATTTTATATATGAATGTTCAGAGAAAAGCCATATGCACAAAACTCCACAAAGAGTGATTGGCAGAGCTGGAGTAGTTTCCTAGACTGCTGCTTCGTCCATCTTTCAGAACTACAACTAATGTCGCCATAGTGTGCTATGATTAATTAAACACTTTCACATTATGGCATATAACTTTTTTCAGTAACAAATTTAGACATGCAGGTATGTGCTGTATAAGAGATTATTATTTTTTTCTCTGGGTTCCAGGAAAATCACATTGGAATTGGCAGATCCCCTTCATTCAGAAGGAGAGTTGTGGTCACTGCACTAATGCTTAGAGAACATCTCCTCAGAAGGGGAAATATATGTAGAGTCAATGGGGCTAGCTTTTCTCAGAATCATGTTATTTTTCCTTCTTAAATCCTTGGCTGATCACTCTTAGAAGACAAGCAACCTGATGTTCTGATGACAGAGGCTGTAATCTGACTTTTTTTTTTTTAGTTTTGAGAACATCAAAAGGAAAACAACCTGTTTACTAAGTCTGGATAGAATGTGAATGAGAAATTCTGGGCCTGAGAGGCAAAGGACAATGAGCTGAAAGTGACCCATCCTGAAAATTGGATGTGTATGAGAAATACAAGGATGGGTCATTAGATCTAGAATTGGTAGAAGCCCAGTTTTGGGTATATTTGGTTGAGCCCAGCTCTAAAGAGACTGGGATTTATTTTTCTCAAAGTAGCACTGCAGCAGTGCTGGGAACCAGAACCGTGAAATCACAGTGGTGGCCCATGGCAACTTTGGCAAAGATTCAAATCCAGCAGAGAAACTATTGGCTTGTGGACTGATCAGGGTTCAGTTTCAATAACCTTGGGTAAGGAAAGATCATTTTATGGGTCTCCAAAGCCCTTGCATTTTTGGTTCTCCAGTTTTCTAGATCTAGAGTTGTTTATTCATGTTTCTCTATCAAGACTCTAATGAATTGGTTCAAGTGATTGTGGGGGCTGACAAGTTTGGGGTTTGTAAGGATGGGCAGCATTTTGGAAGTTCAGGCAAGAGCTGATATGTTAATCTTGAATGATATCAATAGATCAGGATAATTAGGTAGAATATTCAGTTTTCAGTGTTGCAGTCCAGAGGCAGAATTTCTTCCTTTTTTGAAATCTCAGTGGTTGCTCTGAAGTCCTTCAGCTGATTGGAGGAGGCCCACCTGCATAATGGAGAATAACATACTTTATTCAAATCTACTGATTGCAAATGTTTATCAAACCTGATAAATATCTTCATTGCAATGTCTGTGTTAGTATTTGATCCAAAAATTGCGCTCCATAGCTAAGCTATCTTGACACACAAAACTAATTATCGAACACTTGAAAACTGGAAACTATCCTTAGATGTATGTTTGTCACACAGAAAAAAGTAAACATTATATTTTATGTAGATTATATAGTATTATTTTCAGGAAAATGGAGTAGGCTTTATTAATGACTAGCTAGTTACTAAAGACCACTCCCCAAAAGGATTAAAGTAAAGCATTCTAAAACCTGAGTCATCATTTTTGAGAATGATTCCTCAGCATAAAACTGAACAGTATGAAGTTGAGAATTTAATTCAGTTGCATTTCACAATTTAGAAGGAATTGGGTTAAAGTAAGTGGCTAAAGGGGATGGTGAAGAATTTCTGATAATATCACCAAGTTACGACACTCAAAATTAAATATTTTATTTAGATCTTTGGAATATTATCAAGAAATCAACCAATAGCAAATGCTGGCAGGGCTGTGGGGAAAAATGAACACTTCTCCATGGTTGGTAGGAGTGTAGACTGGCACAACTACTGTGGAAATCAGTGTGGAGCTTCCTCAAAAAACTAAAACTAGAAGTTTTATTTGACCCAGCTATTCCCCTTGTGGGTATCTTCCAAAAAGAATTAAAAACATCAAACATTAAAACATTAAAACAACAATGATATATGCACACCAATGTTCATAGCAGCACAGATTGTAAGCCAAATCTTGGAAACAGCCCAGATGCTCATCCAATGATAAATGGATAAAAAACACATGGTTTCTTTATATAATGAAGTACTACTCTGCCACAAAGAAGGATAGACTCGAGACATTTATAGCTAAATGAATGAACATTGAGACCATACTCTTAAGTGAAACATACCAGAAAATTACACAAAGTTTATGCTATTATGGAGAGAAATATTCAAAATCATCTTAATATGTAAGATGTGAAATTGCCACACACAAAAATAATAAAGTACAATAAAGGAATAAAGAGTCTTGGGTAGGAGTAGGTGTTATATGTAAAATGAAACGTCACTAGGAAGAGAGCCATACTGAAAATTTAAGAAAGCGTGTTCCATGAAGAGGAGCAAGTACAAAGACCTAGAGATAGAAGCCTGCTTAACTCTTTCCAGGAAGAGCAGAGTCCAGTGTGGTTATACTGAAGAGAATGTGTAGGATTGAGGAGGGATATGGATGGATGTAGTTTATATAATGAAAAGCCTTGTAGGCCATTGGTAAGAATTTTGGTCTTATTTTAGTGATATAAGAGGACAGCTGCTGATTTGGAACAGAGGAGAGAACTGGTTACAAGTTTCTAGAGGATCTTTTGTGGTTGTCTGGAGAATAGATGTACTTTGGGGCCAAGGAGAACTTGGTAAATGAAAAGATTAAATGAAAAGATTAAATTACAGAAGCCAAATACTTTGCATCAGGACAAATTGAAAAAATGGCTTAAAGGCATCTCAAGAATTGTCCAGATTCCACCTATCACAGGCTCATGGGTTTAAAAAGGAACTGTTGGATGACTTTGTTTTGGGAAGAGAGCCTGAGGATACCCTGCTCATTCAGAGCTGCCTAGGCAAATGTTTGCCCAAGGTCAGTCATCCAGGCATCCAGAAGTCACTGCCAATGTGGTCCCAGGGGACTAGATTACTGTTCAAATTGGTGGTAAACTTTGGTGTCAACCACATGGTGCTGGTTTTTCAGGCATGCAGAATGCCTGGCTAGTGGGGTTTTGGAGATTTTAAAGGAAGGTCTGGGTCACCAGACAATATGCTTCTGAGAGGCCAATGCATGAAGTTGCAAGAGTAAAGCTGAAGGTACTGTGGGGACCCCAGGAAGTCGGAGATGCCAGGATATGAGAATATTAGCTGAGGAAAATCACAGGCAGTGAGGAGAGCCAGCCTCAGGGAAAGGTCCTGTAGGCTGCAATTACCAAGGCCAAAGGGGGAAGACCATCCATATCCTTTGGAGTTAATATCTCTCCACTGTTCGCCAAGCTGCTAGACATGGAGCTACAGGGAGAGTTAATGTCTGCTCTACTGGCTTGCAGTCTTGCTTTGATCTCATTTGTTCCTCTTCCCCCATTCCTTCCTTTTGGAATGGGAATATTCACCCCATGCCATGCGTACTGAAAACGTTTAACTTTTCTTTTAATTTTTACAGCCTCACAGCTAAGGGTTTGCTTTGAGTCTTAGAGGAGACCTTGGACTTGGACTTTTTAGCAATGGTGGAACTATTAAGAATTTGGCAACTCTTGTCCTCAGTTTCTCTTTTCTCTCTCTGGTTGTTGTCTTCCATGGATTGAGCAACTTTCTTCCACCACTCCCATCCACTGTGTTATTTCTGCCTTGGAGTCATTCAATCATGAACTGAACCAACTAAACTCATGAGCAAAAATACACTTCACTTTCTTTAAGAGTGAGTGTCAAGTATTGCATCCAGTGATGGGAAACCTGAGTAAGGCACCCAACTTTCACAAATGACTCTATTCTTTGTCCCCACTTTACAGCTGAATTGGGTGGATCCCGAGGACTTAAGGAACAGTAAAGCCCCAAGATGGAAGAGTATTTTTCTACTGAGCAATCCTCATTAAAAACACGCATGGGAATATCACTTGACCAAAACAGGTGCTGAAAGATGAGATTGTATTTAATGAGGGATTTTTATCTCCTACAACACCACCCTTCCAGTTTTAATAGAGAATACTGGAAGTAGTTGATGGGGGAGGTTGCTGAAAGCAGTTTCTCTGAGTATAAGAGAATGTTTATTATTATTACAAAAGATAAATGGGTAACTCCGTGTGTGCCTCTGTGAATGCATGTGTGTGTGTTAAGTAGTGAAGCAAGGATTTTCAAACATTATAAAACCTTAATTTGTGGGTTTTCTTTTTACTCTGATGGTGATTTCTTTAGATGTGCAAAACCTTTTCAATAAGATGAGGTTCCAGTTGTTGATTCTTTGAAGTATTTCCTGTGCAATTTGCTTTTTGCCCATGAACTCTCTGCTACCTGTATATCTTCAAGATTTTTACTTACTTTATGTTCCAGTAGATTTAGTGTTTCTGTTTTAATATTTATATGTTTGATCCATTTTGACTTGAGTTTGGTGCATGGTGATAGACATCGGTCTAGTTTCAGTGTTTGGCACGTGGTGAGTCAGTTTTTCCAGTGTCATTTATTAAAGAGGCTATCTTTCTTCCAGTGAACTTGTTTGGCCCCTTTGTCAAAGGTAATGCCCCTCAGACAAAGGACTTCTATCTACAACATATAAAGAATTTTAAAAACCAGTCCTCCTAAATTCAAAAACCCAATACAAAAATGGGCATATGAGATGAATATATCTTTCTCAGATGAAGAAATAGAAATTTCAAATAAATACATGAAAAAATGTTCAACATCATTAGCCATTCAAGAAATGCAAATTAAAACAACACTGAGATTCCATTTCCCAGAAAGAATGGTTATTATCAAGAAATCAACAATAAAAAATGCTGGCGAGGCCGTGGGGAAAAAGGAACCCTTCTCCACTGTTGGTGGGAGTGTAGACTAGTGCAAGCACTGTGGTGATCAGTCTGGAGATTCTCCAGCCAAATTAAGATTAGAGGTTGCATTTGACCCAGCTAATCCCCTTCTGGGTATTTTTCCAGATGAATTGAAAGCATCATACCACAGCGATATATGTCTATCCATGTTCATAGCAGTGCAATTTGTAATAGCTAAATCATGGAAACAACCCAAATGCCCATCAACTGAGGAATAGATAAAAAAAGTCCCCCCCAGGGGACTTCTGAAGCTCCTGACGGCAGATATAGCTTTGATGGCCACTTCCTGTTCTGCTCAGAGGAGCTAGTTTTATTTGACCAACCTTCAGATCAGCAAGGTGTGCCCTGTCTTGATCTGCCCTGGCACTACGCTAACAATGGAAATCGTCAGTCTTCCCAGAGCAATAAGACACCATGGTACCCTGACTATGGGCTGGGCGATCTACATACCTGGTAATGCAGCCCATGTGGCTCATTCTGAGCAGATGGCAGTGGCATGATTTCTTGACCCCTGACCTGACAATCTACTTTGAGTTGGTCAGTGAGAGATCATTTTCTACCACCTGGATTTCTCTGCTCAAGAATTTTAAATTTTCCAATATGTATAAAGCACCTACCTAGTTGTCCTCTGCCAATTAGGAACATGAATGTTTGATGAAGAAACAAACTTCAGGGCTGGGGATTTAGCTCAGCTGCACAGCGCCTGCCTGGCAAGTGCAAGGTTGTGAGTTCGATTCCAGGTACCGGAAAAAACCAACCTCCCCACAAGAAAGAAAAGAAACAAACTTCTCTGATGTTGAATTTAGTTATTAAGGTTTATATAAAACATCTGGTGGTTAATCATAGAGGTGGGCAGGCTAAGCTCTTTCTGACTCTGATGCTTGATCTAAAAAGTATGATCAATCATAGCACTTCCATGAAACCCAGTGTATGACATTAACAGAGACGTGATATTTATATTTTTTTGTGGGAGGGATCATTAGTTATAAAGGTCAAACAAGCTGGGATTATTGTGGTCATTATTAACTCCTTAGGAAGAAATTCTTTCTGAGAATGAACCTAACCCAGAGGATTACAGAGCTAAGCAATGACAAAAGTGAGACAGGAAGACATTATTTGAGCACATAGAATTATTTATATCTGAATTCTTAGAAGTTGTAGCTATGTGGGTTATATTTTTTTCAGTTAGAGATAGTTTAATTTTAGTTCCTGTTGCAGCTAAAAGAGCCCTGGCTAGGATATCCATGAGTTGTGTGTAACTTAAGTGCTTTATGAAATTTTAGAGTTCTCTGATTTTTACCCTATGAACATTTGAATTCAATTAGTTGCCATGTGAAAAAGTGGGTAAGTGGTCATAGGGAACTCTGATTTGGTGACCTCAGGTTTTATTTCATGAATCTCTTTCAATTTCTAAATCCTTGAAGGGCCTGCTTCAGTAGTAACTTGATATTGTGTCTTAATAGTTTGAAGAGAACAGAACACTCCTATCCTTCCTTAAAATGATCTGAGCCATATTACCACTTGCCATTTTCCTCTAAGCTTGCTTTCTCTTTCTGTCAAGCCCTAGAAGCAGCAATAAATTAAACTAAGCATCAATAAACACATTTTCCCTCAACTTATGTTTCTAGTTGCCAGAAGTCATTTCTCTGTGGTTGACAGAAAGCAGGCATGATTCCAGCATGAAATACACTGTATAGTTATTGATTTTCCTGTGATAATAGAAACAGAAATTTGTTAAAATATCACCTTCTATTGGGACCTAAGCCTTGTTTGCAAAGATTACCTTACCTTCAGGAGAATTCGGTTGAATACCCATGCCAATTAAAGTTAAAATCCTATACCTGAATTGGAGTATACAATTCTTCACAACCTGACCTGCACCTTTCTTTCCAACTTCATTTTTGTCTCTGTCTTTTAGTTAGATTGAATTGCTCGTTTCCAGAACACACAGCTTGCACTCCCACTTCTTTGTTTTTATTCATGGTATTTCTTTTGCCTGTGGTACCTTTTCTGTGGTTCACCTCCATGGATCCATAATTCATCCTGCTAAGTCGGGTTGGACTGCCACCTTTGGTACAAGGCTTACATTGATAATTACAGTTGGAGTGAATCTCTTTCTGATTACAACTTGGCAGCACTGTCTGTACGCTCCTCTTTTGTCAACTACTACACTCACCACAGCATTGACACTTTACCTCAACAGCTCCCGCAGCCACCCATCCTGACCAGCTGTCACCATGTTACTTTCCTTCCTTCTCAGTAAGAAAACTGTCAGGAATCAGAGCCAGAATTCAACTCTAAGATGTCTCCAGAGCTAGAAGGTTTAACCTTTGTGCTTTACTACTTTTTCCTATGGCAAGTAGTTTGATAATGTTTAATACAGTGCATCTTCAAAGTTTGGGTTATAAATTCTGTAAAGGCAGGGAATTAATTTAATTCATGTTTATAAGCCTTATGTATACTCAGTGTAGGACTAGACAACTAGTATACCCTTAATAAGTATTTGGATGAATGAATTAATAAATGATGATATGTATCCAGCAATGAAATTGTTTTCAGGAATTGTAAAATTATGAATCATTGGCTTTAGAATGCCAGAAACAGTTGAAGATTCTCTTTTCTAATTATATGTGATATGAGTTTAAAAATCCAATGAGTTTTAATTGGTGGTTGGGAAAAAATCTCAGGAGCATAATGGATACAAGAGGAAAGATAGAGCGAGAATAATAGTTGAAACTGAATCCATAATCTCAATATGTAGTTAATTGAATTATTACACCATAATTAGAATTAATGTGTAAGAAGAGGACATTGTGATTTAATGGACTGTCACAGATATATATCTGGATGTTCTGGCTCCGGACAAACAGCTCTTTCACTTTTTCCTCAAAGCTGCTGACCAAATAGATCAGTAATTCTTAACCTAATTTTATGGCATGACAAGTACATTCACTGACCCCCAAGTGAACAGTGTTCAGTGGAAAGATCGTAATTCCACATTTCCTCTGCTCAGCAAAGTATATCAGAAAGCTAGCAGTAAGAGTGATAATATTTTAATTCTATTCAAATTCAGGGAGAAATCTTGGGAAGAGTTTACAAATCTTGGGAGATGGTGAATTTAGGTGTTTGTGAAGTTCTCATTCAAAAACAAAATCATCTACTTGTACATTACTTTAGAGTTTCTTTACAGCTAGGAAAACACTCAGCTTGCTCTCCTGCCTCATGTTATAGTTGAGAATTGGAAGCAGAGAAAAGTCACATGATTTCAACCTCTAAGGTCACATTATACACAATGAGGTTATATGACCTTCCAGTAAGACATGACAGTGTCTATGTTGGGCTTCTGCTAAAACCATTTTAAAGCCCAGGGATAATCTGCTGTGTTCTAAGAAGCTGGCAAGCAAAGTGGTGCTGCTGCCCAAAAGCTTGGTGCATTTCTGTTGGTTGACACTAACTCTTAGATTTTGGACGACTTTTCCTCAACGATGGAATTTAATCAAGGGAGAGCAGCACACAGACTAAAGACCTAAAGACATGAAAATTTGTATTGTATTAAATTACTGTGTCATTTCACCTAGAGTTTCATCCTAAAATAGATGTCAAGGCTTGGTTAGTAATTTCAGAATAATTGATTCCTATTAGTGGTGAAATAAAACAGATTCTAAACACTCTATGGTTGAAAGCTGGGCTTTATAAGTCTTGATTTTTCATATTACTAGAACAGTTAAACACAATGGGGGCTAACACTTGTTAAAATCAGACTGTAAGATTAAGTCTTCCATTGGAGCATGAAATATGTAATTCTTTCAACAATACCAGGAGGCAAGTATTTCTGTTGACACTTTGGAGATGGAGAAGTGGAAGCTCCATAGTAATTTCCCAAATTGCCATATCTCACAAGTACATTGGATGAAAGTGAGGGTCTGAATGGGAAGCATAAAAAGGAAGAAATTCTGCCTTTCTGGAAGGGCTAAGAGATCCCAGGTGTCAGTAAGAAGGTACTTCTGCAACGGAGAATGGATTTCAAAGTCAGACAGACCCATGTTAGAATCACTTATGACCTGTGTGACCTTTGAGAACATAATTCAAATATTTATTACAGTACTTGGTATACATTATATAATAATAAATGACATCAGTAATAAACACTGTAATTATTTTTACTACCTCAAAGAGCTAAGACACAATCCTGTGACTGTTTGGTTCTAAAACCTGCACATTTTTTGAATTATATATATACTCCCACATAGGTTCTCCCTATAAATTTATCGCAGCTCTATTCTCAATGAATGTATCTAGGTCTGTAACCCCAATAGAGTAGAGTGCTAGAGGTCAGAATATGATTTCCCTCACTACCAATAGTTTTTAATAGTGTGGTGAGGAGTGAATCCTATTGATTCCTGTAAAGACTGTATTTTAAAAAGTGGATCTCAGTTAGGGACTTGAAAGATGTCTCTTTGTTTATCTTTCTGCTTTCACTATTGTAGGTAGTTGTAAGTCCGTAGCAAGATACATTAATGAATGAATTTGCAGGAGCTTATTGTGCCGCTGATTTTTTTGCTTCCTGTTGAGAAGTTTGCAGTTCCATATTTGTCTCTGTGAGTAGTAAAACTTTCATACTTTCGCTTACAATCTTTTGAGCTTTTTGAGGTGAACATCCATTGGGTTTATAGGCTATGGAGACCTATGATTTGAGTCTTCCATAAAGCAAAGCTAATTTCCTTTTCAAATTGATACTGGGTGGTGTGCACTTAGATTTAGTAGGGTGGAGTCCTTACTTGTATTCTATATTTGATTCTATCCAAAAAAATTCTCAAACCTGGAGATAGTGGAGAACTTTAAGATTCTATGTTTAATTTTGGGCTAATGGTGATTGGAATAATTGCTTGGAGGAAAATAAACAAGATTATTGTATAGTGATGAAGAGGCGAGGCTTTAGAATCAGACAGACCTAAACTCTAATTCCGACTCTGCTACTTAGAAGCTAGGTCACCTTGAGAAATTAAGTTAACCCATGGGAATGTCAGTTTTCTCCTCTGCAAATGGAAATAAAGTGGTATCAAGTTAGCATGAAGATTCAATGAAAAATTACTTGTAAAATGCTTCTATAATGCACAGCAGAAGATAGCTTCTCTGTAATTAGAAGCTATTGTTATTATGAGTTAAAGAGAAGATTATGTGCAAATTACAATTCAGTATACATAACCCCTCTAAAATGAATGAAGTCCCATCTGTAAGGATAAAAGTTGGGCCTTCAAGCAAGTGCTAGATTAGTTTGTCTTAGCCTAAGCCTGTAGAAGCTTTTGGCCTTGGGAGTGTTTTCATAGATAGTGCAACTAACCTTACTGTTTGTTGGGACTAAGAGGTTTTCTGAATGTGGGACTTCTAATGCCAACATGGTTAAAGGTTTGAGATGAATATACTATTTATCATAGATGCTTTTCAACTTTGCTGGGTTTTGCTATCTTGCCTTTTCTATACTGTAGTTCTATCACCCAACTTCAGAATTTTCCTTGGCATTAAGGCAAGGCAACTTCTTTTCCCCTCTTTATTTGATTTTTGAAATACTAACTGGTTGCTTCAGAATTTACCCAGAAGTGTTCTGGTATCTAATTATAATCACACGCATTTAAATGTACATATGTGACTAACTGCTACTATTATCCTTGTTGATGCTCAAGGTTTCATCTTTGGCCAGTAGTAAATTTTCTAGTTTGGTTCCTTAGCCCTTCTGACATTATCCTTGCATTCTGACCATTTCCAATTACAAGATGGAGAATTTATGCCTGGCTGCTCTCAGGATCCCTGCTTCTTGGAAAACAGTTGGATAGTATGATAGGTCATTACCACTGATTGATTTGTTGTTTCTAGGCCTTTACAGGGGCCCAGGGAATATAAATTTTTAATTTGTAGAGAAAAAAATATTTCATAGGCTTATCCTAATTCTTTCAACTTGCATTTAAAATTAGAGTGGTTTTATTTAATCTTACCAATTTTATATCTGTACAATTTCATCCTTGATGAAAATCCAGATACTTAGTGACAACACTGTAACAACTAGTGTACTTTATCCCACACTACACACAGATCATCCTCAGAATGCCAATTCCAGCACTATGCCAATAACATGATAAATACAAACAATTTGAAATGATTCTATTCTTTGCTTATATCTCACTAAGAATCAACAGTTAAGTTATGATGGTTTCAAGTACATTAAATTATTCCTCTTTGGTAATTTTTCCATCCTTCACTTCCCTCCCCATTCCTTCCAACTCTTGGTCTCCTTTCCATTGGCAAAGGCTCCATTTTTATCATTGTTTAAAGAATTAAGATGTGTTATGTATGTGTACCATCTTCGCATGATAGCTGTGATTTTATGTACTGTAGACACATACTAATAAAAATGTTAAACAATAAGAATTCCATAATCAAGTCTTGTTTCTTCCATCCTCTTCCTTTTCTCTTTTGCAGATCTCTTAAAAAGTGTGTTTAAAAATTTTTGAATGTAGACATGCACATACACATGTGAGCCTGCAATTATGTGAAGTGTTTTATGATACAATTTTTAAATATACCGAATCTCTCTTATTGTATGGTTTCTCTTTACTTTTGGAAAGTTTGTATTTTTGTTCCGGTGGAAACTTTTATACTAATAACTTTCTGTAGTACTCTTTGTCCTTTCTCTTCTTGGTCTGCTTTTATTGGCCCTCAACTAGAAACAATACTGAAATTAGCTAGTATCCCTTCCTTTCCACACTCTGCCTATGTCGAGTATTGTTTAGAAGTAGTAATTGTTCATTTCTAGTTAGCATGTGAGAGATTATTAATGGCCTCAATCTATTTTTCAAATACTCTCTGTGTTCCATGTCAGGTTTTGGCTTTATCTACACTGCAAGAGCCTATATCCAATGTCGGTCTCCTTTACGATCAACCTTGAAACTTAGTTTTACAGCTAAATATATATTTATGCTTATCTTTAGAGTTCATGTCCACTTCTTTGCAATCATTTTGATGTCTGAATATCAGTCTCTCAGAATTTCTTGAGGAAATATTTGCAGAAATATTATAAGAATTACAAATCCATAGGATTCTGTATCTTCATGCTTGAATTATTTTACCATATATAAAATACAATTATTACTGAAAGTCTTACCTTCACTAGGTCTTGTCATCTGACAACCGTGCCATTGGGAAATGTAATGACTTCCTGATTCTTGGCCCAGTGTAGGTGATGCACCCCTCCCTGGAGACCTGTAGGGTCTACTTTTTATTACTAATGTTCTAGAATTTCACACTGAGGGTGTGCCCTGGTGTAGGTCTTTTGTTATTTGTTATCCTGAGCACTCAGAGTGGGTATCCTTTCAACATAGAAACTTGTCTTCTTCCTAAGGGTGTGTGTGTGTGTGTGTGTGTGTGTGTGTGTGTGTGTGTGTGTGTGTGTAATGGAGAGATTGATTCTTACAAATGCTGACATTTGCACAATCTTCTTACACAATCTTCTTGTTTTCTGTGACATCACTTGTATCTGGTCATTCTAAGCCTTAAGACTTTGTATGTTTCAGTGAAAAATTAACCTTTTAATATCTACTTTTCATTCTTCATCCTTTTAAACTGTGATAGTTCTCCTGCTCCTACTGCCTCTTGTTCTTTATGCTTTCAGACATTATGAACATACAGTTTTTGATTCGTTTACTATCATTTCAAGGGTTATGGGAGAGGGGATAGCTAACAGTATGTGGTCAATCCTCCATCCCTTGTTGGAAGACTTGGGGTTCTTTGGATTTATTTTGAAAGCCACAGGGAGCCAAACTCTTGATTGATTTTTATAGGGATGAAATCATTTTCAGTTACATCAGCTGTAATCTGGAAGAAAAAGCAAACAGAGTACAACTTTTTATCAATTGTTAGAATATAGATGTGAGTTGGATTTCAGAAAAAGTGAGGGAGAGGGCAGGAGGGATTGTAAATATGATTGTAGGAAATGATGTGTGGTGACGGCCTCACTGGGGGAAATTAAGTCTCTACTGTACTGTCAGGCAGCAGTTTCCCACCACTGTCTAAAAACCAAGCTTGTTTCTTAATTTGGATTTAGTGTGTTGGCTATTTATGTCAGGTACATAGCAATTGATGGTTCCATTGTAGAATATGGATTGCATTTAATGACTATGAATGTGTAGTCTCTGGCTCCATGGGAAAATAAATAAGGGTAATTCAGTTCAGTCTTGTTCTATTGTGTCCCCGGTGGTTTTCCACTTTCACAGCCTGTGGAGTTACTTTAGGGAGTAGATTTCATAAAGTGCAATGCAACAGACTCTTTCTCCTGTCTTTGTTCTTTGCCTTCTCCACTCCTCTCTGATAAAACTGCATCAAGGCTTGGTGTTGAGTGAAGCGTATTGAGGCAGGGATGGAGCAGTGATGGGAGCCTGTTTTGCTTGAATAACAATTTTCATGTTTGGCTTTTTTCCAGTTAAGCACTCCACATCGGAGGGCATAGGCTTTTTATCCATGGCAACTAGGAATTCTTACAGCATGAGAGCCCATGTATTTTGGAGCTGAGTAAAAGAGGCTTGGGGTGCATGGTATATGTAAGAATAATTTAAGGTTGGTAGACCTTTAATGGGGATTTATTTTTTCACTATATAACAATTAATGTTAAGCAGATGGGTTTTGCTATTTTCAAATTGTTACTGATCTAGGCTTTTGGTGGCATGTGCTTTGTAGAGAGAGTTTAAGCTTTTGATAGAGGTTGATTCTTCAGTAGTTCGGCTTCTGATGAAGATTTTAGTAAATATATTAAAAGGTTAAATATAAACTCATAATGATAAAGAGAATAAAGTGTTATGACAGTGAAACAATAGCCCTGAAATAAATGTCACAAGGCAGAAGACTAGAAGGCAGAAGGGGCAGGTGGGAACCATAGCTGCAGTGCACACAGAAGGAAAAGTGGGTGCAAAAAGAGCCAATTTTTCACTGAAACCTGGAAAGTCTGAAGGTTTACAGTCGCCAGATACAAATGGTCTTACTAGAGTCATAGGTCTGGAAGAAAGTTTGGTTAAATGTCAGCGTTTGAAATAGCCAATTTCCTCTCACTCCCCAGCCTTTGTACATGGACTTACACGTACCAAGATGTATCCTACCAATATATTAGGTAATTTAGTCCTTATGAGAAAGTTTACCATCATTATCAATTCAATTTTACATATGAGGGCAGAGATTCTGAGATTAATAACTTGTCCAGCATTGTAGGAGCTGAGCTTAGAAGTCATGAGCTCAGTCTGTAGAACTTGTCCTAAGAATTAGGTATACCACCTCTCTAGCTTCTAAAGATGGTAATTATTTTTATTAAATATTGGGTGAATGTCCATACCGTCTAGCCTATGATTTTTTAAAATTTGACTCTAATCATGTTTCATTGTGCTACCCTCACAGAGGTTTTGGCTTGACAAACCTCCCTTTTTTTCTATTTTATAGTGGGTGCAAAAAAGATGGGAGCATGTACTTATGCATTAAAATTAATAATACAAGTGCATATGTGTGAATCTATTACCAACTGATTACTGGAAATAATAAGTTCTTGATACACATTCTTGTCAGTGAAAAATAACCACACAATGCTGAGAAATGAATAGACAGCAGCGTAAGGCTGCTGATGGTGTTGTAGGGAGGTGACGTGCAGCAAAAATTATGCCCAAGGGGAGGTGAAGAACTCAATAACTTTCAGTAAAGGGCATCTGCCTCTTGGCCCTTGATCTTCGCACTTATATTGAGTTTGATTATTTATAACAGATGTCTTAACACCGTTCTGCAGTGCATCCCTCGGGCTTTGGGATGGGTCCTAGTGGCCTGTTAGGATGGGGGAGTTGAACACAAAGAACTATTTTTCCTTTCTTCAATCCTAGATTCACTAGGGAAGTTTCACGTTTATTAACTGATATGTTGAGATTATGTGCAAGGATTCTCTATGATGAAAGGGTTCTATTGCCAAAATAGTTCAAAGCCAGTAAAATAATATGTTTTCTAGTTTTAAAATGTTACAGGTTTGTGTTAACCACACTGTTTTGGAAAAGTTCAGGTGGACTGCCACTTTCCCTCACCACCACAAATACACTTGTAGAGTGACTCTCCTCTGTCTGTTGGCAAGGCTTTTTTCCATCATTAAAAATAATAAAGTTGACATAATTATGAAAGAACTGTTCTCATGGTAAATATATCGGTGCTTTTACTTCATTATTTCATTTCTACATTTCTACACATCAGTGAAGGAACTTGCTCAGATGTTGCGTGGTTACTAGTATCCTTTTTAGACAGAGAACTAAAAATAGGTGAAATTGCTTTCCCATATTTATATTTCTAATGAATCGTGACGCCTGAATTGCATCAGCAGGCTGCATTTGTTTACAGTGGCTTTTTCACATCCATGGCTTCTTTTCTTTTTCAGGTTGGTCAGCCATGGAAAGATTTTTATTTTTAAAAAGAGTCACAGAAGTACTTATAGGTAGAGCTTCCCAGTTGTGTGCATGAAAAGCAAACACTTAGCCAAAAATTTGGAACCAGCAATTCTTGGTAGAAGTGGATACATACACCTAATGTATGTACAACTTCATTTATTTTACTTCTGTCCATATTCTGGGCTGGCCAAACACACTTGTGTTAATAAATTAGATGCCTGTATAGGGCTGCCAAAAATGAGTGAGCGTGTTTTGCAGGTTGTGAATTGTATTTTCACTCAAAATTAATAATAAGACTTTTAAGAAAGTTCATACATGATTGCAGTATATAATGAATACATTCATCATCAGAAGTTGCTACATATATACAGGTTATATCCTAATCCTTTCCCTTCCCTCCTGCTTTCCCTCTATCTCTAGATTCCCTTCCCCTTTCATCTGCCAAAGGTTACCTCTTTGTTGCCTGTAATCTATCTTTTATTTTGCTCTTTGAATTATTTATACTTTGGATTTCTCATGTAAGAGAAGCCATACAATACTTAACTTTCCGTGTCTGATTCATTTTCACTTGGTGTTAAGTTCTCAAGGGGCATCTGTTTTCCTACAAATGACTCACATTTTATTCTTTATGGTGGAGCAGCCATGGTTTCTTCTCAGTGTGCCCTGTGTTTTGTGCTGCTCCTGGTTCTGCCAAAGTTCAAGTACCTGTCTATTGATGATAAATGGGCTATTATTTACCTCATTTCTTATCACTTCCAGTTTTTCATGTCATGTACCTGAACAATCAAATACTTAATGTTTTCTGAAACTTGCCTGATTGTGTCACATCTTTGTTGTGCTCATCTGTTTTTGAGACTATAATGAAATATTGGAGGCTGGTCACTTTGTAAAGAAAGGAGGTTTATTTAGCTTACAGTGCTCGGCGTTGAGAGCATGGTGTCAGCCTCAGCGTGGCTCTGATGAAGGCCTCATGACAGATGGCACCACCATGGTGTGACCATGCTGGAGAAAGAGGTCACCACCCTGGATGGGAAGCCAGAGAGTGACTCAGGGAACAGCTTTCCTTTGATAGCAATTCACTCTATAAAAACTAACTCAGGGTCCCTGAGAACTACTTTCATCTCTTCCAAGTACTGTGTGCCCAGTAACATAAGGCCTTTACCTCTTAAAGGCTTCATGGTCTCCCAGCACCACTGCACTGAGGACCAAGTTCTGAACACAGAAACTTTGGGAGACAAACTCAAACCCCATCCAAGCCAGGGCCCCTGTAATATCATATCTATTGTGCTTTTTTTTTTTTCTGAAATCCCCGTCCTCTTACCACCTCATCTGCCTGGAAAGCTTCCATGTACCCTTCAAAGACCTGTACAATCATCTTGTTCTTAAAGAAGGGCATTTCTCAACTTTTATACATAAAATGCATTGTAGTTAATCGGTTATTTTTCTGCCTTTCCTACTATACTGTGGCTGCCTAAAGCGCTTGTGCTGTCATCTCTATTCCTAGATCTTGGAATTCACTATGTGTTCAAGAAGTCTCTACTGGTTAATATAAAATTATAAATTATAAAATTCCATAAGAAATTCACATAATCTCATGGTTTTAAACACTAGGTTCATGTTGGCAACATCCAAATTTATCCATCTTTTCTCTTAAACTACACATTAATATGTTCATGTGCTTACTTAACATTTGAATTTAAGATGCTAGACAGATATTCCACATTTACTATGTCTGAAATTGAACTTATAATCTATTCTTTACTACAGTGACCACCTGCTAGCGTGCCTAGGGTTAGGGAGTATTGTGGGCTATGGGACTTTCAGTGCTGAACTCAGAAGAGTGTCATGTAAAATGGGGTGCTTGCTCACAAACACACACACACACACATACACTCAACACACACACACACACACACACACACACACACACACACACACACACACAGACCATCCCGCTGGCAGCTATTCCTGTTCCTGTCCTTGTAGCTCTATCTTTGCAGTTGTTGGGGCCAAAAGCTTTGGAGTCATCTTAACTTCCTCTCTCTCTCTCACATCTCTCACATCCCTCATTCAATTCTTTTTAAATTTTAAATTTTTATTAGTTGTGCTTGCAGCACATGATTATATTCATCATGGGGAATTGGCATATGTATATAACACATTTCAGTTCTTTCTTTCTCCCTTCTCCTCCACCCCCCTTTTTTTTGCCAGCATTGGATTCATTTATTTATCTTAAAATTCTTCAGTACATCATTTTGGTTCTGCTTTCAAAACTGAAAGCACAATGAATTCATTCTATTGCAATCAGGAAACTTTTTCCACCCACCCCATTTTCACTCTCCCTGTTTAATGGTGTCTTAGTCACTTTCTCATTTCTGAGACACAATACCTGACGACCACACTCTAAAGGAAGAGGGTTCAAGGTTTTTACAGGATTCAGTCTATAGTCACCTGGCTCCAAGGCAGGAAGGAAATGGTAGAAGGGTCTGGTTAAAGAAAGCTGCTCACCTCATGGTGCCCAGGAAGCAGGGAGAGAAAGGACCTGGGGAAGGAGAGAGGCCATGCCCCCAGTGACCCGCCTCCAAATAAGTCTCACTTCCTACCCACAAGTCATGGTGCCTTGGAGATACATTTACCTTTCAAAAGCCCTAACTCTGAACATATGAGTCTTTTAGGGGGCATGCTAGATCCAAACTATATTGGATATTTTGGATTATTTGGATATTTTTGGATATTTTTTTCTTTTTAGGAGTACATACTCTATGATTTTGCCTGTTTATTATTATGCTTATCTTCCAGGATTTTTTGAGGTCTTTTTTTCCTTGATATTTCTAGTATCTAGATCTCTGTCTGGTTATGTATTGGCTGTTCAAGACATACTTATTGAATAAACAAACAATTCACCTACAAGTTCTAAAGTCAGTGTGCATGTATACATACATATATGTCACTTAATCTTTATAAAAATGCTTAGAAGTTCCTCCCATCTCAACAGAGATTATTTATCAGAGATAATAAGCAGAGAAGTCAGACTTGCAGTTTAAGTCTGTAGGATTTTAGAATGTTAATATATGATCGCTATCATGTCACTTAGCGCCTGAACCAGTTTAACCAGATTGCACAGTTGTAGGATTCTACTTTAGTAAACCACAGTGTCTTGTGTTGTTGCTCAAAAAAGCATGTTCTATTTAGATAGGAGAAGGTGTCACCTACAATATCTATTTTTGGGAAGAACTGCGGTAGATGGGAATCTATTTAAAATGCCTTAGAGCAAACACAATGTTTATTTGGAATAAGTTACCCACTTGCTAAATAGTACCACTAATGGCAAAAATTTCACATCAAACAATTTGCAAAATACTTTAAAACCCATTGAGGGCAACCAGACAAGCATTTAGCTGTCCAGAGGGATAGCTTGAGCAGTATGGTAGGAAGAGAAACTATTTAAAAATATGACCATTTAAAATTTTAGTTCACCTCTCTGCCTTTCCCATCAAGTAATTAAAGTTCTTGACTTGTTTGAAAATGGCTCAGATTTAATTTCATTTTGTTAAGCACCTCTATTTTTCAGCTCAGAAAAAAGGCTATTAGCATTTGCATTATCCATTACAACCTCCTTTGTAATATGAAATTTATATGGGAAATGCTAATTGGACGTTCATCATCGTAAAGATAATGATTTCTGTACTTTTGGTGGTGATAATTAAGATGAAAGATGAAAATGATATGAGGTGAAAGTCTGACTTCTTTTCATTTTCTTCTGAATGGAAATCAGGGGAAAGGCGTTCTGTTCTTGGCTTCAGAGACATGAGATTGGAGGGCGGAGCCAGAGGGTCAAGGTGAGGTGTGTACCACGGAAAGGATCTTGGTGTCTGTTGGGAGCTCCTCAGTTACCTAATCCCTGGTGATTGATCCAGTTCCGGATGAAGAGATTGGACAGCTGTATCTGAAAAGACCTTTTTCTTTGCAGCTTGTCATGTTATGGATAAGAGACATTCTCATCAATCCCGTTCCTTCTTCTATGATGGAATAGATGACTGAAATTGACTGCAGTGTCGGAGTAATGGGAGCAACTCCAAGAGGCTCCTCCAGCAAGCACTGCTGCATCTGGAGGTTTGTTGATGTGGTCAAGATGAACTTCTTTTTTTTTGAAATTGACTCTGGATGAATGTAACTGTTATATACTGCGAACATTACTAATACAAATCAAATTAAAAAAAAATTAAACTCACTCTTGATAAATAATTTATGGTCAAGGCAACAAAGGAACCTTGTTTAATTTGGCCACAACATTCCTAAAATGGTGTTAAGTGGAAATCACTGTCTTTTCCACATGCAAGGAATTGGAAAGAAGCTTCATTCATCAGAGCTGGATGAAAATTACACACGCATCTTTTGTAATTCATATGCTTTTTAACTACATTGATAAATATGTGTCTTGGTTACTTTTCTCTCATTGCTGAGACAAATACTTGATGCCCAGAATTAAGGAAGGAAAGGTTTATTTAGCTCACAGATGTGGAAGTTTCAGTCCATACTTGGCTCGCTCCAGGGCAGAGTGGCACATGGCAGAGGGCAATTGTTCATGGCAGAGGAAGACAGCAAAAGCAGCAAGAGCAAAAGGGAAGAGTGGTGCCAGCAGCCTCTTTCCCTCCCTTACATATGCAAAACTACCTGCCCAGGGCGGGTATGGCGCTCACACCCATAATCCCAGCATTAGACCATGGATGGATCATAAACTCTGGAAGCCCACGCCCATGACTGCATTAGGCTTTGCAGGGACATGCAGATGCAAACCATAACGTTCCACCCAGGGGCCCCCAAAGGCTCATGTACAACCCTTTATGCAAAAGGCATTTTAGATCATCTTTAAGAGTTGCCAAAGTCCTAACAGTATCAGCACTGCTGAAAAGTCAAAGTCCCACTCTGAGATGTAAGGAAAACTCTTAGCTGTGAGCCCCTGTACAAATGAAAAGTTAAACATTTCCGACATTCAATGGCACAAAATAAACATTACCATTACAAAAGGTACAAACAGGGGGATGCAGAGCATTGGGACCAAAGCAAGTCCAAAATCCAGCAGGGCTAACATTATGTCCTGTAATTCCACATGCAGCATCTGAAGCAACTTGTGGCACATTGTGAGCTCCAAAGGGCTTGAGTGGTTCCACCCCTGTGGCACTTCTGGTCGTCACAACCCCTAGGACTTCTCTCTTGGGCCTGCTTTGCTCCCTCCTTGCAGCTTTCCTCAGACAATCCACATTCCTGGCTTTTCCAAACTTCTGAGGTCTACACTGTGCCTCTTGCTTCACACTCACAGCTTCACACATTGACCTGTCAGGGGCACACTGCCTGGCCTCCCAGGCCTTCTGAAATTGAGGTGGAAGCCTTTTTAACCTCAGAACTCTTGCGTTTTGTATGCACCTAAAACCAGTGCCACATGGATGATGCCAAGGTCTGCTGACACCTGGAGCAGTAGCCAGGCTTTCCCCTCTCTTGGCCATAGGGGTTGAGTGCCTGGATTGCTGGGCACTCTGAGTCCAATTCTGAAGAGCAAATTCTCTATGCTGCTGCCATTCTGGAGCATGGCACTCTGTGGATTTCTTCTCAATGCAGAGTCTTTCACCTTCACAGTTCTGAGGCTGCAAAGGGTGGAGACTTGCTGTTTCTTGTGATGCCCTCAGGCCATCTTTTCCATTCTCTTGCTCCTTCTCAGCGATGGAAATTTCCTCAGCCTTATTTTTGCAGCCCACAGCTTTAGTGGAGCTTCCCTTCTGGCCAGACTCACATTTTAAGTCATCCTGCTGGGCTCTTTGCTCTTGATTCTCAATATAAATCTGGCTAAAAACCCCCAGCAAAAACCAAGCCAGCACCTCAACATTTGACTTGAAATTTTTTTTTTTGCCAGATTAATTAGTCCACTGCCCTTAATCTCAGTCTCAGGCAAATTCTCTGGACACAAGCAAAATGCAGACAAGCTTTCTGCTAAGCCATAACATACACTGTCTAGAGTTCAGCACCCAATGCAGTCCTTCTTCCCAGCAGAAACATCCTGAACCCAATCTTTACCAGCAGGATTTATATCAGCCTTCTGGTCTTCTGAGCTCTGATCAGAATCTCCCATAGAGAAGAGCTGAAGGCATTTCAGCTCTACTCTTTCAGGCAAAATCTCTAGACCTTTCCAAACACTCCCCACAAGCCATTTCCAAAGGCTCTTGAACCACATGGTCAGATATAGTAACAGCAATGAACCCACTCCTCTGGTACCAAATTCTGCCTTGGTTACTTTTCTCTCATTGCTGAGACAAAATACCTGATGCCCAGAATTAAGGAAGGAAAGGTTTATTTAGCTCACAGTTTGTGGAAGTTTCAGTCCATAGTTGGCTGGTTCCAAGGCAGAGTGGCACATGGCAGAGGGCAACTATTCATGGCAGAGGAAAACAGCAAATGCAGCAAGAGCAAAAGGGAGTGGTGGCAAGTAGCCTCTTCCTTTCCCTTACATATGCAAAGCTACTCATCCCAGGGCCAGTGCAGCACTCACACCCATAATCCCAGCATTAGACCATGGATGGATAATAAACCCTAGGAGCCCACCCCCATGACTGCATTAGGCTTTCAGGGGGACGTGCAGACACAAACCATAACAATATGCATTGGTCATCTGATATATTCTAGGCACTGAATTTGGTTTTGGATAATTCTTGAAGGTATGATTGGCCAAAATTCATTTTAAAGATATGTGGCAAAGTGTTGGTCTTATGCTTAGTGGTATGACTTTGATTTCTTGTGTCCCAGAAAAGAACAATTAGGAAGAGACTTTGTAGTTTTATTAATTATAAGAATTGGCACAGTTATTAAATCTATGTGCTTATGGTCTATCTAGTGCATTAGAGTTTGGGCTGCCTGCAAAGCTGCAGCTTTGCTCTTGGTCACTTCTCATAATGCCTCTTGTGGGCCAGGGCTGGGTTTTCTTTCTGTATCTACAGGTGGACATAATTTGTTAAAGGTATTAATGGCAATCGCACACATTTATCGAAACTTTGAAAATCTTCTAGACACTTTACATGCATTATGTCCTTTAGAGTACCCAGGAGATGGTACTACTCTTAGTTCCAGTTTGCAGTTGATAAAACTAAGGTGCAGACAGACTAAGTTAAGAAAGTCTAAAGGTACACATTTGTAAGGGTTAAAGCTAGAATTCAGTCTGACTTGTGGCCTTGTGCTCCTACTTAATAAATTTAGTGTTCCTAAACCTTTTTTTTCATTATAAAAGAAGCCCCTTAGATATCTTCTTTCCTAAGTGTCCCCCTCCCCATGGAATTGTAATGCTACAGATATATGTTCACGTACCATAACCTCTCGGTGCTTACTATACACAAAGAGTAAGAATATGCTTTCTCATCCCCCAAGAAAAAAAAATGTCACCACTAGGGTGTAGTCCCACCAGCCTCTCACTGCCTTGCCTTTTATGTCCAGCAGAGCTTTGGGCACAGAACTGTATGCTCAGTTGTAGGTGGTGCATTGTTACCTGTTTATTTCTGTCTCTTGATGTGTTATACATTTTATGATGGGCAGAGGCCCTGTGTGGCTGTGTCCTCTTCATAGAGCTGAGCACAGAGTAGCCTGCCTTAATAATTACTGAACGGCATTGTCTGCAGAAGCGCAGCAACCCGCTGGGGGAGTGTCTTGTCCTCAGGCATCCCTGTGAACTGCAGGGGCAGAGCTGCTTCCCTCACATGGGCTGGGTCAGTGCTTCTTACGCTGCTCTGACCATAGGCACGAGCATCAGCCCAGTGCATTCTCTGGGATCCCACAGGGACAGAGGGACAGGAGTGCTGAGATACTCCAGTATGCAGCAGGTTTCCTGGCAACAGAGAGGAGGTCAGCAGTTGTTGGGACACAATAGGCTTTTAAATATCCTGGAGGACCTGAAGGAGGTGCTCCCAGAAGGTTCCTGCTGGGAAGAAAGGAATAAAATCATACGTGCCCCTCCCTGAGCTGTCCCACATTTGTGCTGAAATGAAGCGAGAGGTGAAGGGCTGGATGAAGAAATAAATTCCTCCTTTCATCTTTGACTGCTCCTCCTCCAGGGCACATTCAACCCTGTTTTCTTTAGCCAGCCATTATGCGCTGTCCTTGAAGCCAAAGCAGTTCCAGCCTCTCCCAGTGTGACTTCAGTACGTTCTTTTCATGTGTGCGAATGTCTTTTCTTCATCCCTCTTGCCCCACTCTCTGCTTCTCCACCCTGCTGTCTTCCCAGACTGGCAGACCATAGTAATGGTTTCATTTACTTTCTGGCTCCTCGTTGGGTCGTGCCAATGGCTAGGCATCTTTTTTTTGTCTCTATGATCAAATATCTGAGAAAGACAGCTTAAAGGAGGAAAAATTTATTTTGGATCATGGTATCTGAGATTTAAGTCTATGGTCAGCTGGCTCCATCGCTCTGGGCCCAAGGCAAAGCAGGACATCATGGGAGAAGGCTGTGGTGGAGCAAAGCTGCCCACCTCATGGCTGTTCGCCTCATCAGAGAAGGAGTTAAAGCCCAAGAGGAAGGGGCTTGTTCTTAAGGTCATGCCTCCATGACCCACTCCCTTCCACTGGGCTCTACCTCCTAATCCCATTCAGATATCAATTCATCAGTGATAAAGTTCATGTCCTCACTTTCCCCAAAGTCCATCAGTTGGTCTCTGGGGAACATTTTAATTCCAACTGCAAGAGGAAGTGAGACAGCTTGGGTATTTATTTCCATGATCTGTATGCTGGACCCCTGCTGGCTGACTGTATCTCTTGAGACATGCTATCTGTGCATATCTCTATTTTTGTCTAATCATATCTCTGTATGATTCTCTGTTTTGGGGTTGTGGTATTCACTTCTTTCTTTCAGAGTGAGAGGTGTGTATTAATCATGTTTGTTACTGATTGTATTCTATGATGTTTCCCATCCTGTGTTCTTGAGAACTCAGGGAAGTGGAGGGATTACTCTTCTCAGAGTTAGCTAACTTGTAGAGACAGTAAAGAACTCACCTAAGAGCATGACTCTGATAGCAAAGTCATCAATGCCAAATCCATACCAATACCTATCTCTTTTTATCATGCTTTTGCAGCCAGAGACAAAGTCTTCCTGCCTCAGATCACTGTAGGGTGACACCAGACTACATGGGCACATTTCCATAAACTCACCAAAATTATTCAAAGTAGCTAATCCTAAATGTATCCAGCCTGCTTATTCTGCCTTGGGTATTTTGTCCCTAGGAAACACAATCAAGCCTCTTGGCCACGTTTTTCTCCCACTCCTCCTGCCTTCTATATGTCCCTCACTCCACCTCAAGATGTCATGATGGTTCCCTCCTCTTGCGAACTATAGTAGTAAGTTATGTGTGTGATGACAATTGCCTCCTGATGGGTTGACCTCACCATACCTGCATTAAAACAAAATCCCAGGTAGTCTTGAAAGAGGTAGGACATTTTAAGTTGTCTTACACACTGCTCTCCCACTTGTAAATTGTCCCTCTAGTGAATTCTTTAATTATCTTCCCTGGATGTGATGCTTCTTTTCTGCTGTGGCTCTGACTGATGAACTAGGCAGGGAAGAGAGCCTAGTGCATGCAGCTACAGGATGGGTTTAGTGTATTTGCACTCAAGTTGCTGTCTGTCTTACTGACCCTGGTCAACTTAGTGCCTAATGAAATGCCCAGTATCTGCTAGGTGCTCAGTAAATACTTGAATTAATGTTGTCTCCCTAGATGACCTGCTCTGGGCTACGTTGTGCTTACATATATCACATATAACTGAACATTACTCTAATGGCTCGTACTCTTTTAGTACTGGAAAGAATTTTAGACATAATTCAACTTTTCTTTCTTTTTTTCCATCCTTGCTAAATGAATAAATTTAAAGGCACAGAAAGAAAATTACTTCGGATTAAAGATAGAGCCAATACTAAAATTCCAATCTTCTGCTCAACATTTTTTTTACAGTGTTCAGTGATAGTAATTGTAACTTTACTCCTAAAATTTAGTACAGCTGGACTTATGCCAGGCCCTGTGTTAAGTGATTCTCATATATTATTTCACTTAATCTTCATCCAACCTTCTTTAATACCTGATAGTATTAGCTTTGTCTTGTACATGAGGATCCAAGGCATAGGGAGGTTAAGAAATCTATTTAGGCACACGAGGCTATTACATGGTAGATATGGTTTGAGTTAGGCAGTCTGGCTCCAAAATCTGTACTACTAAGCTTCCTATTTATACTGTGTCCTTCTCATTTGATCCATCTTTTTCAAGGAAGAATATAACTAAGACTGAACACCAGCTCCCTTTCCTATGCACAGGAGGCTTCACGTATTACATGGCCAGGTGCTCAAGTATTACTAACCAATTACTTGCAGGAAGTCCTCTGAGCTTCTCAGTTGAACTCTTGGATCCATTTAGCAGCCAGTTCTAATTCACTGGGCCTTTTTAGTCTTCTATTGCTGTGGTGCAACTCCTGGGAACCTTAACTAATGGAGTGGAAGAAGCCCTCCTAGAAAAGAGGGAAGCCCAGCAGCTGATTGGAGCAGGTACTCTCCCACTGGGGTGAGGCCAACCTCAGAGTCAAATGTGAGCATCACCAGGAGGCATTGTTTTCCTCTTCCCAAGGAGGGCGACTGGCATTTTTACTTGCCTTGTATTACAAAATTTGTAGCAATAAGGCAATTTAATTAGCACAACAGTTTGAGGTTTTAATAGTTACTGTATTTAAGCAATTTCTCTGGTACTCCTGCTGTTTTATGAGGCTATAATTTGGCTCCCAAATGGAGAAACAATAAGGCCAATTCAAGAAAAAGGATTGTGGTGTTATTCTGGAGGTTAAACTCCTGTACAGCCCAGGCCAAGTTACTATGAGGCAGGAAGGACTTGCTGGCTTCTTCAAATTTTCTAATTGTTCAAGAGTCTCACTGAATTACTTTGCTGGGAATCCCACTGTGGCTCTGTCATACAAAACTCAAAGAAGTTAAATTGTTTTCTAGAACTTGAATTCAGGTTGACTGGTCTCCATTTAGCCACATAAGGCACTAATGCTACCAATGCCCGAGTACAATGTAAATTTTTAAGGGAAGAATATTGTGTGTCTTTATTTACTGCAAATGAATGAATGTGAGAGAAATTCATTGTCCTTCTAGGGGATGTTTGCAAGGGTGGGGACCATGCAAGGAGTAGATGCCCTGGAGTAGAGGATGTAGGAATTATGTGATATCAATGTAGGAGAGGGTAGAAATAATTTTTCTTGGTACAGAGGATGTGGTGACCTTATGTTACCTAGGCAAGAAGAGCTTGGCTTCAGTCTGGTGTGGAATAAAGAGTTTGTATGGCAGAGGCTGGGGTCCAGTTTTCTTAGAGAAGATGATGTCTGTCTTACTGAAATAAGAATTATAGCCTATAAGCATTGGAGGTAGAGGAGGTAGAAGAGAAAGGCAAGAACTAAGATGTGTTATGTACATGTACAAACTCCCCAGGATGAAGGTAATCATTATGCATTGCAAACACGTACTAATAAAAAATAGCAACAGAAAATATTAAAATTAAAAATCAATAAAATCCACAAGACATTAGAAGCATTAAAAAAAAGAGAGATCCTGAAGTGGAGGATCAGCAACCCTGTTACGAGATTCTTGCCCCATGTAAACTGTGAGATAACACATTTGTGTGCTCTGAGCCATTTCATTTTGAGAATAATTTGTTATCCAGTGGTAGATAAAAACCGTGAATTAGAGAATTGGTTTCTAATAATGAGGTTTCATTTTCATTTGGTTTTTGCTGTCACATGCTTTCAGAGAACCAATACAGTATTACTCCATACCTCAGTTAAGTTTCTATATCCCAGACTTAGAGTTTCTCCTTTTATTTTCCACTGACTATTTTTTGAATCAAGAATTATTGTTGTTTTTGAGATTGTTAACATAGCTATAAGGTATAGAAGATAGATGAGTCCTGTAATTTCTGTTCATCAGTGTACATGGAGAAATAATATATGGGATGGCCTGGATCATCATGAGACTAGTTCTTTTATCTTACTGCTAAGTTACTTGGAGGTCACATCGTAATCAGATGGTCTATTCATTGAAACACTTACTGGACAAATACTTACTAGATGCTCAGCAAGGCAGTGGCTATGCAGTGGTGAATAGGACATGCTGTATCTCAGTTCTCATGGTGTTCACTTTTATCACTTTGGGATACAAATCAGAGGTATTGTTATGACCCTACTAATAGTCCTATGGGTGCACTGCACTGAAGACTACTCAGCAATGACAGTCACCTCAACAGGGGACAAAATAATTCAACCTTTAGGCCATGCTTCTTTTTCTCCCTATTGCACTTACTGAACCTCTATATTGTTTGTTTTTTTAAGCATTTTTATACATGCATTTTTGTCTCTTGTGGAAACTTTTATATTTTTTAGATATTCCCTTATTTTTTCTTTTATTCTGAAGAGAATGTAGGGGCTGGGGATTAAGCTCAGTGGCACAGCGCCTGCCTGGCAAGTGCAAGGTCGTGAGTTCGATTCCTGGTACTGGAAAAACAAAAACAAAAACAAACAAACAAACAAAATCTAAAGAGAATTAAAGAAACAATAAAAATGATACCGCATTTCAAGATAAGATGTTAAAAAATTAGCAGTGGTTGTTATATTGCATATTGTCATCTTCAAAGTACTTGTTCAGATTACCAGATATAGGCGTGCAAAATTGATCAAACAATTAGGAATTAACTGTTCCTTTCAATAAACCAATAGAAATTACTAGTACAATTATCTTAGCTATCTTTTGCATATATATATATATATTTTTTCCCCTTTTCTTTTCTCTTTTTCCCTATCCTAATTGTTTTTCTTTCTGCTTCCTTTACCACTGACAGTGTGTTTCCTCCCTATTCCATATTCACTAGGGCGTGGTGACTGTTGTTTTTCTTTTTTCTTTTTTTTTTCCCAGTACCAGGAATCGAGCTCACGACTTCGTGCTTGCCAGGCAGGCGCTGTGTTGCTGAGCTAAATCCCCAGCCCCATGGTGACTGTTGTTTATGAGGTTTATGGGGCATACTGGCACAGAAAGAAAAAAGTTGAGATCCGTGACCCTATAAAATATATTTTATATATTTAATAATTCATTTATGTAAACTTTTGCTGTGTACATTGATATTTTGTTTACTCTGTAGTAGTCAAGCATCTGTTTTACCTTAATATCTATTCTAGATTATTAACACTCCCTTATCCAGTTCTCTGCACTTACTTTAAGTAAAAGCCTATATAATTCAACAGCACCAGCCTAGCCCCTTCATACTTAAGGCTTCCACCAGCTCCAGATACCTTGATTTCTACCAGACTGATCCTTTGTCACAGTTTATTACTGAATGATGCCCCAAAACTTAAAGGCCTCTATCTATGTTTATATTTCACAAATATCAACCAAACAAAAAGATGTGAGAAGGCGTATGTTTTTATTTCTTGAAGCTGTTGCTTCAACTCATTCGAGAAGTAGTCACTGAACACATATTAGCATTCAACATTATCCTTAGTAGAGAAGATTCAGCAGTAAGCAAAGACATACAACACTCTTCCTCTAGGAATTTACATTTCAGTGGGTCAAGTAAGTGTTAATGTGCTAATTTTGCTTAGTTTTGCCTGTACACTCTTATTGTCATTCAGAGGTCAAGGCAGGAAAAAATAGTGTACTTTTCTTAAATAATTAGATTATTTGAGAAAAATTTAGCAAACGGACTGTTTAAAAAAGTGTGGAAAGGTTTAGATCAGTCTTTTTCAGTAGGGAGTGATTCTGTCTTCTAGTGGACATTCGAAAACATCTGGGGACATCTTTGATTGTCCTGACTGGAGGGTGGGATGCTACTAGTATCTAGTGGGTGGAGGCCAAGATGCTACTAAATGTCCTGTAAGGCACTGCAACCTCCTAGAACAGTTATCTGCCTGAAATGTCAATAGTGCTGAAGTCGATAAACTTTGGTTTAGAGGAGTTAACTAAAGTATATTGCACTGGGCCTAGTGACTGGCGATCTCTCAGTCTTTGGACCAGAAGAGACAAATGGAGGAACCAGAATCAGTGCTGGGTTGCTTAGCAAGAGCTGTGACCTTCAGTAAAAAGATGAAAATTTGACAGAGAGAAAGGCTAGGGTAATGAATATCTTCACCACACTCTCCTGTTACACTTCGTCTCTTTCCTGTTAGTTGAAAAGAAGTCAAGTCTGTCCATTGCGAGAGTTCATTCAGGTTGACCCTGCCTGACATAGGGTAGGGCAGAAGAAGGTGGAGACTAGATTGGCGAGGGCAAGTGGAGGAAATGTGATGGCAACCTCCATCTGGGTGCCTGAGTTTTGAAAATGCTTCAATTCCTTATTTACAAATTTTCACTTAGGATATGCCCTTAAAGGTCACTGCCACTTTCATGGAGGCTTACTTTTCACACAAATAGAAATCAATTTTGCTTTCTTATGTCTAAATTCTTATTTACAAGTGCTTAATGATGGGCCTTTATGCCACCTCAGGTAGGGTGCAAGTGAGGTGAGCGTTTGAGATTTCAGGGTATTTAACCGAAGGGCTGTTGGGTTGTGCGCAGATGCAACAGAGGCAGCAAAAGAAGTGGGAGAGAATCACATAGAGCTTGCTTCCAAATTTATCTCAGGGCTGGAATGGGTTTCCTCTTAAAACAGAAGTAAAGCCAGTTAATTTAACTCTTGATGACCTGGGCTAGGAGTGAGGTTATGGTGTCTGGAGTTAAATTAGACCAGGCTCAAAAGATAGACCTGATTCCGTCTGTGAATGGTAGCGAGAGATGGACACAGAGGTACTGATGCTGGGTCAGAGGGAAGACTTACTTCTTTTTTGACTTTGTGTTTCAGTTTTAAGAACATTTCATATAACCCTCTTCCAAGACTTGACTAAGTGCCCCTGACATATGCTTTCTTTCTTCTTTTTCTTTGATACTGGAAATTGAACTTAGGACCTTGCACTTGCCAAGCAAGGTGCTGTGCTGCTGAGCTATATCGCCAGCCCAATGCTTTCTTGTATGTGATATCTATGACAATTACCTGTCATTATTTCTTTGAGGCCAAGGATCATCCGTAGACACTTGGCTATTGCATCCTCAAGCAATGGAAACTGTAGATATTAAGTATTTGTTGACTGAATGGAAGTACATTATGGTTTGTTTCACAACTGGGAGAACTGTGCTGGTCATTTATCTTCCTTTCATCTCAGTGTGTGCAACTTGTCACAATTTTGTTTATCCTATGTCCAGCTGAGTGGTTGGTTGCTCCTGCTTGCCCTCATCTAGCCTTTCCTGCCTATCAGGACCTCCTTATCCCTCAGTGGACATTTCTGCTGTGTTGATGGACAACTGTTCCTGAGACTGCGTCCAACACCTTCCCTTCAGAACCTCAAGAGTCAGATCCTTCTGTGCATGCCCTGGGATAGCCAGGTGCAGACACACGCTCTGAGGACCATGAAATTGGGAACATTGAGCCCTAAATGAGGGACCCCTGGAAAGGGATACTCTGGAGTTCAGACTTGGATGGTGACAAGTGTGTCCTATGTACCAGCTTGTGCCCATGATGGGAGCTTTCCTGGGAACCCTAGCCTCAAATTCTGTAACATTCTTGGTTCCTGCTTGGTTCTCAGTCTGGACCCTAGATTTGTTCTGTGCATTTCTGAAACACCCCCAATACATCCCCTTCCTTAAGTGCTTAAATATCAGTTTCTTCCATTCACATACTTTGCTAGTATTGGGAGAAATTTGAGAATGCATGGAATATGGGAAGGCCATTAAATATACATAATTTCCGTTATGGTAAGGGTAACATACCTGGTCTATTTCTCTCCACAAACTTGGGACAAGATTTATCATTTATGTTGTATGGACATCAAGCCATAGAGAACTGGTGTTATGAGAATGAGGGATTGTGTGGCGGTATACAGTCATAAGTCAGTTGATCCAGCTCTGTAACACATTATCTCCACTTTATCATTGAAAAAACTGAAATGCAAATAAGCCAAGCAGTCATTTCTCAAGACAATAGATGTTAGAACAATGTGCTTCCAACCAGGAAGTCTGTGCATTCTTCTCTTCTTGTATCATTGCAAGTACCTGGTTATAGGGGGCAATGGATCTTAGCATATTATTTTAGATAAAATAGTTTTGGTAAAAGCCTACATGGTGCCTTGGGAAGCCTCCCGGGACAGTGTAAGAGCTAATTCCCCAGATCAACACTGCCCAGGAATGTCTCCCCAAGATAAGGCGGCGCCTAGGCCTAGGTAACCCTCCATGACCCTGCCTGGGCAGTTCCATCTCCTGGCCCTAGGTAAACATTGTAACCGTAAAGGAAATGTATGGTTATCTAAAGGGGGACATATAGAACAGAGTACAGAAAGTATATATCATTGTGGTTGGGCTCATGACCGGAGCCTGACCTGGTTACATGGCACAAGGAAAACAACACGTGGCCAGGGCTACAACATTCCTTTCTGTTCCCATGGAAACCAAAAATGTATATAAACTGGGAACAAAGACAGGTCCAGGCCCACTTCCCGGACTTGCAAGTTGGGATGAGAGGTGACCGGTCTAAATTAAAACTTTGTCTGTTCTCTTTGGTCTCTTGCGGAATACAGCCCCAATTTTTGCCGTAACATGGTCAGTGGTTCCTCCCTTCTGTGACCAGCAAGTCTTGGAAAGAGGCCAGAGCTCTTTGCCTCTTGCATAGCTTAGTGTCAGTCTCAGTCTGTGCAACAGCAGACTTTGTTAGCCTCCTTTCCCTTTGTAGATCTTAGAACATCTTTTTTCTAGGAAACTGCTCTCAGTTTTTTTGTGTGGTTTTTTTACTGTTACTGGTGGTTAGTAATTCTCATATAAATAACAGATCATTTCAGATGAACAGAACATTTAAGCCTTGCTTACTAATGATGGTTCATGGTGATATTCATATTTCCTGGTTCAGACCCACCCTCAGGGGAACAGAGTGTACCTAGAATAAAGCAGGACACTTTGATGCTGGTGTTTTGACACTTTATGACTGTGAGCTGTTGTAACATTTTTCTTCATAAGATCTTTGTTATTCTTATTCTGACCTTTGTCAGTAATGTTTGATGAAGGCTAATGGTAGAGTTTTCCATTCCTGGTACAAAGAATAAACTGGAATTATGTTAGAAACAGCAGATAACACATACTTTGTTACTTTAAAAACAAAACTTTGGAGGTTTCAGCTTTTGACAGCTACTGTGAGGCACACGCTGCCACCAGGAATATTGCCACATAATGCTGTATTTATTGTATTCAACAAATGTTTATATGGTGCTTTGTGTGCCAGATCTTTCTTGTTCTCTCTCTCTCTCTTTCTCCTCTTTCTAGTTATTATTTTTTCTTTTACAAATATTTATTTTTATTTTTCTACTGTAAAAATTTAAAAAACTACTAAAACAACAATGAAGACAAAATCAAAACAATACACAAATAACAAAAAGATACATGACCTCAAAACAAAATGATAGGAATTAACAATGATTGTCACATTACATACTGTTATCTTCACTAAGTTGCTCAGTCCACCAGACGTAGGAATGTAAGATTGATCAAACAATCAAAGACAGTAACAAGTAATAAAGAAAATTGGAAATGATGCAGAGCTTCACCGTACAAGAAGGTAGGAGTTCAACAATGGTTGTTACACTGCATATTGTTGTTTTCAGATCAGTCAGTCTGATTCCTGGACTCAAGTGTGCAAAATTGGTCAAGAAAAAAGAATATTTTGAGCATTGACTTTTCCTTTCAATAGACCACAGACATCAGCAATACACCTATCCCAGCTATCCTTGTATATACATATACATTTTATTTTTTGCTATTGACTGCACTAATTCTCACCAAAACTTATAGGCTTAGTAGTATTATTTCCACTTTATGAGGGAAGAAACTAAAGCGCAAAAAAGTGAAATACCTGGGAGCTGTGGAGCAGCCTGTAATCCCAGCACTCTGAGAGGCTGAGCCAAGAGTATTTCAAGTTTGAGCCCAGCCTGGGCAACTGAGAGACATAAAGAGACTTTGTCTCCTCTGCCATAAAAAAAGATAAACCTGGGTCATTTGTAGAAAACTGGATGCACCTTGAAATCACAATGTTAAGTGAAATAAATCAGGTACACAAGCTTAAATAGCATTCAATTTCTCTTACGGTAGATACCCAAAGTATAAACAAAGAGCAAAATAAAAGATAGATAATAGGAAGTGAGGAGACAGATTATTTTTGAATAGGAAGGAGATCAAGAGATGAAGGAAGAGGAATTGAGAAAAGAAGTAGGACGTGTTATGTACTTGTACCAACTCCCTACGAGGAATGTAATTATTATGTACTGCAAATACGTATTAATAAAAAATGAGAATAAAGGTAGTGCTGGGAATGGAGCTCAGTGCGAAGGCTCTGAATTCAGTTCCCAGCCTTGAAAAAAAAAGTGGAATAAATATGCCTCAAGTCACACATCTCAAAATGGGCGAAGCCATAACTCACACCCAGGTAGTTAATCTCCTGAGCTCACACTGCTAACAGTGTTCCAGGTTGCTTTTCTAATGCGCCAAGAAATTGACACAATACAGACCCCTTCCAGCCAGAGTGATAGCTCCTTTTGAGGGCAGAGTCAACAGAGCACATCATTCCTTTCATCTTGATTAGGAGTTTCTGCTCATGCTCGGCTGTTCTTGGTTGTTATGCTGTTTTCACAGTGAGCTGAAGTAGATGGATGATTTAAATGAGTGATCTCACATGCTTCAGGCACCCTCCATTGCAGAACATGATATTGTACTAAAGTTAAATAAGGCGACTCACAGATGTCAGAATTGTTGGGAAATTGGTCATGACCTAAAGCAGGGCATGAAAGTATTGGTCACTAAAAAAATCTTTCTCTGGTTTTGTTGTTGATTGGACCTGGCTAAGGCGGTGAGCAAATAAGACGATCATAGCATGGAAGGAAAAGCGGGGATGGGGAGAAAAATGCAAAATCCATTAAAATATAGTAAGAATGGCAGATAGGAACAGGCTGACTCAAATAAGGATGTGCGCAATATTTTGAGTCTAAGAGGGAGACGATGGAGTCCACAGTGAGATTTGGCGGGGCGGGGAGGAGGTGGTGGATTAGGGGAAGGCCAGCAGGAGATGAAACTGAAAAGGTGTAGGGCTGGATTTCAGCTACTGGGAAGTGGGGAGCCACTGAAGCATGTTAAGGGAGAAGTGAAATGAATACAGGAAGGTTTAAGGTATCCCTTCAGAACTGATGTGGAGAGCTAAGGCCTGGAGGCAGAAAATCATCTACTATTTTCCACTTTGGTTTATTCTCTGACTATCCCTGGCTTGGTTCCCTCACTGACCCTCTAGATAAAGATGGTAGATCCTAATCAGCCCGGCCTTCTCCATTCTAAAGTGCCCCCAGTAAATGTTCCTTAGAGGAACTCAGTATTGGAACAATGGTCAATTTTTATCGATGTGATAATTTTCTGCCATTAAGAAGCAATGTCTATCGACCTTTGGGACTCACAGATGTGGTAAGTTGGAGTTGTATGGAACCCCCCAAATGACAAGAGTCTGCTCGGGAAATAATGAAGGGTCGTTTATCCTGCTGAGAGTCTCCTTAAAGGGAATCAATAACCTCACTGAAAAGAAAAATTGCATTTTTTCTAGGAGGCCCCTTCGCAGGTGAATAATGCTGTTTGGGTGTTTTAGCTGCCATTTACAGAACGTACTTGGTGACAGGCCCTGGCCAAATGTTGATAGACAGGGTCTTATCTCACTTAATGTGGATTTTATTACAGCCATTGTGGGATGAGGATACCAAGGCTCTGACGATTTAACTAATTTGTCCACTAGCATACAGTAAAAGAGTAAGGGATTTGATTCTGGGTGTATCAGACATTAAAGATAAGATACTCCGGTTGTGCAGTGTGTGTGTGTGTGTGTGTGTGTGTGTGTGTGTGTCCTCTGTGTGCAAGCTGTTTTATGAATCTTTGCCTTAGTATTTTCACTTGTAAACTGGGTACAAAGGTGCCACCCGTCTCTCACAGTCATCATAATTGTATTTCAAGAAACTTACCTATATGAAAAGCACTTTATTAACTTCAGCATGATAGAGAAATGATAATAATAATTTTAATCTATTAAATGTTGAATTTCCTAAGGGACAGCGACCATTATTTTACAATTTTCTGTATACATGTGCATATATGTTTGCCTTGAGCAACTTTAAAGGAGAGTTACAGTTAAGTGGATGAGTAATTTTATTATTTTAGGGGAAATAATGGTATGAAGACTGTGGTTCTGGGGACATTTTAATGATTCTGCAGTCATTTTTCCATCCACTGAGAGAATGAGTAGCCTAAGAGGACTCTGAAGAGGTTAATCATAAAAGAAAGTGCTTCTGTTCTCACATCACTGAGTAAGATCAATAGACACTTTCTCTTGGCTAATTCTGAGGGCTGGTTAATTTAGTGACACTAATGGCTTCTATGACAATCCTGAAGCTGAGGTTACCAGACCCCCCTACTGGGGAAGGCAGAGACCTGGAAAATCATTTACTACTCCAGGTGAGACCTGTAAAACCCTTGGCCATGTAATTAGGAAATTTGCATATTAATCCTCCAACTGAAAGAGAAGTATAGGCTGCAGACATGGAGGATCTGGAGGAAGGGGACAGAAGCAGGAAGGATGCTTCGCATTGCTAGTTGGATCTCTAGGAAACTGCCCTGAGGTCAGTCTGAAGATGGAAACCTACTCTCATTGTTCATGTTTTGACCCTTCACCTCACATTTAAACAGGATTTTCACACCCGTTTGGTGGAATAGCCTTTATTAATAATACCTATAATGGCTACCATTATTTAGAGCAACATCTTGGATCATTTAAAAAGGCCCGTGTTAACCCTTGGCCTTGTTCTCAGCATGGATGGCTGATCTTTAGAATATTGGTCTGGATTTTCTTGTCGGAGGAAATCACTGGAGAAAGACTGCAATAGTAAGTAAACATCAGGCCAGCTCTTTCTGCACAAGCTGTATATTATTTCTGCAGACTTTCTACTTGGGGGAAGGTTGATAAGCAATTTTAAACAGCCCTTTAAGTACATCATCCCTAGCTTGGCAAAGTAATATGTCAGATGAAGGAGAAGGTCTCTCATGTTTTTTGAGTGCACCTGAGGTTACAGAAGCACTATAAGGAGGAAAGTAGGCATTAATTTTTCTTGGAACAGATGCAGACATGCAGATTTATAGTGGGGAAGTGACTTTCCCAAGGTCACATGGCTAGCAAACCAGGCTTGAGACATAGTTTCAGCTCTGGTCAAGCAGGTTCTATTTGTTGCTCGGAGTTCCAGGAGCCAGGCTGGTGGATAAAAGAGGATGGGAAGGGTTCAGTTGAAGAAGAAGCAGAAGGAGCCTAACCAGCACTGGAGTGCTTAGGACCAGGAAGGGACTATAACATCCCTGGGGTACTGAGCGCTGCTGTCAGTTGAGATGCTGATGAAATCACGGGTGAAGTGCAAGAACAGCTGGGGCTTCTGATGCCTGACCCAAGCACAAGTCTACCTCTGAGTTCATGGCCAGCTGCCTTTCTTCCGTCTCACCCTCCCCGATCCCCCCAAATCACAAAGGAGCTGGAGTGTGTAAACACTACAGGCATCTATCCTCAGGCATTAGCTGTTTGTTTGGAGAATTAATTTATGTTCCTCTAAAGGAGTATTGATTTGAGTTAGGTGATTAAAGGCACTCGATAAAGAATCTATTCACCTGTGTGAATGCTAAATCTATTCACCTGTGTTCTACTGATTATGGAAAGGGATATATCAATCTTTTCTGGTCAAATGACTCTTCCTCTGCTTCAACACTCTTCTGTTTTGCTGCCCTCAGGCTTTCAATTAGGCTAAGAGTCAGAATGCATAGTCTCCTGGGGAGATGTGGAAAGGAGGAGGAGTGGTGTAATGTGCTCTGGAAAACAGAAAGAAGAGATGGCTTAACCTTTAACTGAGCGTATAAACTTAGAATACAAATTCTATGTCCTTTCTTCTTATCTCTCTCATCCAATCATTTTATTATTCCACTCCGAAAAGTTTCTTAAGTCAGTTTCCTTTCCTTATTTGCTTCTGGTCCTTCCTATTTTAGAGCTCAATTGTACCGCTTGGACCATAGGAGACCACAGCCCCTTAACTCACCTTCTCATCTCCAGTGTCTTCCTCTCCCACCAGACTCCTTCCCACACAGCTACTTTTCCAGATCAAGTTCTGGTGACATTTCTGTCCTTCCTATTTTAGAGCTCAATTGTACCGCTTGGACCATAGGAGACCACAGCCCCTTAACTCACCTTCTCATCTCCAGTGTCTTCCTCTCCCACCAGACTCCTTCCCACACAGCTACTTTTCCAGATCAAGTTCTGGTGACATTTCTGATGTCTCTTGCTCTCCTATTGAAATCCACCAGCCTCCTCAATACCATTGGTAAATTTTCCAAATTCATTAGTACAGTCCATAAGGCACTTCGCAGCTTGAGGAGTTTTGCTTATTGAGTTGAGTTTATCTGTCACCTTCACATATACGAGGCTCAACCTGCCATTTGTTAAAGAGATCCTTCACCACCATGCTTCTGCCTTATACTTTACATTTCCCCCAGAAACTCATTTTATTTTCATTCCACCTCAGATACTCAAATATAAAGATTTTTGAGAGTCTTTGAGCTCAAGAAGTATCAGATTTCCTTATTTGCACCTCCCATATAGTATTTTGGAGTTTTCCTTATGCAGCCTTTTCAATGTTACCTTTTTAATACTTTTCCCACCTGAAATGTCAGTTCCTTGAAGGTAAAAATCAATTAAAATATAACTTATCCTGGTATTTCTAGAACCTATCAGAAAGTCTAATGTATATTAAAAAAGACTGGATTCTTTTTTCCATAGAAATTTACCCTTTTTTCTTTCTTCCTTAGAGTATGTGTTTTTCTGGCTCCACTGACTTTGAACTTGGCAATGTGACTTCCCTAGCCACTGGAGTCTGAACAGCCATGGTGTAGGCAGAGGCTTCAAGTAAGCATGGATGGCCTGTCTTGTTTTTGTTTTCATGAGTCATTGGAGCCAGTGGTCCAAGGCAAATGGGGACACATGTGGAGCAGCCTTGAAACAAAATCAAAAGCTTGACCAGAGTTCAGCCAACTTGAAAATCTGTGAGCAAGAAATAAATGCTTATTGTTTTAAGTCATTGGATTTTGTGGGAGGTTGTTACTCACTATTATTACAGGAACAACTGACTAATACAGATACTCAAGGGTTTGAACCAAAACATAGATGAGTAACATAGAGTGAAACAGAATGTGTTAAAAGGACAAGGGAGTAAGAGCTCAGAAATTGTAAGCTGAATCTCTATACATTTATTTTTGGAAAAGAGTGGCATTAGGGCTTAATCATCCATAAAAAGTCTAGGGTAGGATTATACAAAGTCATGGTAGTATCATAAACTTTAGTCCAGGTTAGAGGCTGAAGTTTGTAAATTTGAAAACTATAAAATAGAAATTAAGTTTTTTGTTCAAATATTCATCATAGAAAACATAATCAGAAGGTAAATCTTCTAGGAAGAAAGGCACATAATGAATTCCAAATCATAATAGAAATTATTATTGAATTGTAAGCTGTTTTGGATTAACCATGCCACTGTTCCTCTTCATTAGTGTGGATAATTAAAAGTTAACTGTATATCATTCTCTAGATATTTATATATCACTGTGTCAGTGATGGTGTGATTAGGAGAGTCTATAACTAGTTATTTAGTTAAGACCCTCAGTAAATGAATTTCTCATTAAGATTGACTCTTAACTGGGCTTATGAACTTTGTCTTCACAATCTCAAATGCATGTTGGGAAGACCTAAGGAAAATGTATATCTGAATAAACACATATCTATCTTGTTATCTTTGTAAATCATGCAGCATTCAACATGTAGTGGGAACGAAGTGTGTATATGAAGGAGAACTTATAATTATATGGAAAACAAATGAGAGATGAAGAACTGGGTAAGCACCTGCACGGGGGCCAGCTCCCAAATTCACCATTGCTTCTGGCGAAGAATCTGGCAGGAGAAATTAGGTTCAACCAGACAACCTTGGGGAATTCATGATGTAGCAAAGTGACTCATAACTCCAGAATTATTTTGTATTGTGTTTCTTGCATGAAAGGACCCAAGGTTGCTAAACTCTGTAGGGGTGAACTCACTGATTTTTGAACTCAGGGTTAGAAATTAAGTTGCTTGCTTGAATATTAATCTTCCAAATGAGAAAAATGTCACAAGTTGTTGCTTTGATTTGTATTAATAGGGTCATGTTTATATTTTGAGCAGAGAAAATTACATGCTTTAAGGAACAAATTTATTTTTTTCTGTTCTTTTTTTCTGCTGGGATATTGTGACATTAAGGGATGGTACTAACATACCATTTGACTTGTTCATCTCCTATTCTATGTTTGGCCTGCTGTTAATTTAAAGCACAAAAACTGTCATTGTTATTTCACTTTTATTTTAAAGAAAGTAGTACAAAAAATGGTAAAATACAGACAACACAAAGCAAGGACATTAAAAATGATACAGGGTTTCAAACCAAATGATAGACATTAACAGTGGCTTTTTTATTACATATTGCTATCTTTAATGACATTGCTCAGATTACCACATATAAGAATAGAAGATTGATCAAACCATTAAAGGGAATAAGAAAATAATAATTTAAAGGAACATTAGAGACAATACATAGTGTCACTAGGCAGGACTGTAGAAATTCAATGGTATTTATTCCATAGCAGCTACTCCTGTGGCTCTTTCTTTTCTTTTCTTTCTTTCTTTCTTTCTTTCTTTCTTTCTTTCTTTCTTTCTTTCTTTCTTTCTTTTTTTCTTTTCTCTCTCTCTCTCTCTCTCTCTCTTTTGTCTTTATGAGACATGGTCTCGCTATGCAGTTCAGGCTGTCCTTGAACTCACTTTGTAGCCCAGGCTGGCCTCAAACTCACAACAATTCTCCTGCCTCAGCCTCCCGAGTGCTGGGATTACAGACGTGTGCCACCATGCCCAGCTCTGTGGCTCTTTCTTCTTTTCCACCTTGCACATCTTATCAGAGACTTGAGTAATTGGATATGTCATTACAGACTGTAAGAAAATTAATTGTGGACTGGGGACTAGTGGTAAAATGGTGCTGATTGTAAAATTAGAGTTTATTCATTTGAGAACCTGATACTATTCTATCAAGATAGTCCTTAAAAGCATAATCCCCACAAGAAGTATAAATTTCCTCTTTTTCTTAGCTTTAGAATATGTGCATCACTCATTCAAGCGTTAGAGCTGAATTTATGTATGATAGTAATATCTAAAACATTTTTCATAATACACAAAAGATAATTATGTGGCAGCACACTGAGATCCTATGATATAGTTTTAAGAGAAATTCCTTTCTGGGCTACTATAAATCAGGGGAGAACAGATATATGGTGTAGATTATAATAAGATGACCTCAATGCAAACATCATACAAAAAACATTTTTAAATACTCAGTTACTTAGACAAAGGTTAACTCTCCATCCTTGAGAATCAGCAGCCAGAAAAATAATTTAGGTAAACCTGGCTGGTGGAAGAAGGAATTAACTCCTTCCAACTCATTACAGAAATTCTCTACTTTCTTCTTCCTTTTGAGCACTGTTGGGGGCTGGATATTATTCTATCACATGCAGAAGGAAGATCAAAAGAAAGTAAATGGCTTTCTCAATGGCTCAGGGTCTTTTTTTTTAATAATAACAGCTGGGGAAATGGACTAAAATAAATACTTGTGCAATTGTTATTAATGCATGAGGACTTTAAATTCTTTTTAAAATCTTTCATTGTCAATTTCAGAATAAGTTATGGCTTAGCAAAAGCACTTTGAAGTTTGCTTATAATAACTTTTCTGTTGCTTAAAGTGGGTTCTCTTGCATTTCCCAACCACTCTTCCAACTTTTACAAATTTGAAAACCATTCCTGTCTGGTTGGGTCGATAACATGCACCCTTTCTATGTTGGGTGTAAGTAAGGTTAATGTTATCATTTCCTTTAAATTACTGTCTTGGTGTAGAATTTTTTGCATACAAGAAAGAATTCATATAGTGCAGATGAGTAGCTGTTTATTATACCTGTTCTTGTAAGTGGTTGAGGGTATGGACTCTAAATCAGACTACCTCAGTTTGAATTCTGGTTTTGTAACTTAACAGCACTGTGATCTTGAATAGGCTATTTCATTTCTGCATATTCATTGTCATATGTGAAGTCAGAAGTAATAGCACCTGTTTTGGTTTAGACAGAGAATATACTCCAAAGTCTCACATGTTCACAGGTTGGGCTTTTGGAAGGTTATTGCATCCTGGAGGCTATGCTCACCAGTGGATTGACCAATTGATGGACTCAAAAGTAAACTGTGCCATTAGGAGATGCAGCCCAGTGGAAAGTGGTGTGCCATAGGGTAGGGGATATCTTTGGCAGCTATACATACATCCTCTTTCTTTCTTTGCTCCCTGGGTCCATGAAATGAGAAGATTTCTTATGTTGTCCATTTCCACCATGATGTTTCTGCCTTGGAGCTACTCAGCCATGAACTGAATCCCCTAAACTATGTGTCAAATTAATCTCATTTCCTTTAAATTGTGGTTGTTTGGTACTGTGTTCCAGCCACAGAAAAGCTAACTCATACAGTATCCCTCTTATAGGATTGTTCTGAAGATTAAATGAATTATTATCAATGGTCTCTAACACAGGTAAGTGTCATGTGCTAGTGATGATGACGATGGTGTTAATGATCTTTGTACTCTAATGATAATGCCTGGTACAAGTGATTCATAATGGAGTAGAAAATGTGATCATGAATTTCACTCACCTTCACAGCTATGGGTTACTTGCTTTATACCAAGTTTTTTTTTGTTCTGAGTTTAAAGAATTGCAGTGTTCTTGAATGCTCTCAATATGCACTCGTGGGCATTTAGATTTGTACTAGGGGCTAAATTCTGAGTCAAATGTTTTTTATTAGTACATGAAAAATGAAAGGAAATAGTATACTTACATACATTTTAAATTATGAAGTCTCCTTCAATTTATATCTGTCTTATTTCTATGTTTCCTTTTCAAAAGGTGGTTTTGAGACAGACATAATCCCTCATTGTTAGGTCCATAAATTGTCTCAAAGTCTCACAGCAGAGGCTGATCAGAGATTAAAATTTATAGTATGTATTAAAAATTGAAAAGGGGATGAGAAGATTCCCAGGTTTGCTAGTGGATTAATTAGCATTTGGGGAGGCATGATCTTCAGAAGAAAGTAAAGAAACATTTTCTATGGACAGCAACAGTTCTAAAAATGTACTGTCTTGGTTACTTTTCTCATTGCTGGGACAAAGTAGCTGACACCCACAAGTTAAAGGGAGAAACGTTTACTTCAGCTCACAGTTTTAGAGGTTGCAGTCCATAGCCAAGAAGGTGTGACAGAGGCATTGCAGAGGAGAAACAGTTCATGCCATGGCAAACAGAAGGCAGGAAGCAGGAAATAGGAAACAGGAAGCAGCAAGCAATAAACAGTGAGACTACTTTTCTTTTTTCTCCCATTCAGGCTAGAAGACCTTTGGGTAGAGCCACCCACACCTCAGGTGGGACTCCTCTCTTCAGTAAATTCATTCAGCCATACCCAGAAGTATGCTAATTACAATCAGTGAACTAATTTAGTACCACACACCCATAATCCTAGTATCACACACCCTAGATCCTGCAAGCCCCCAAAAGCCTCACTTGTGAGTGCATGAAACTTTGGGAGGACATCTAGATACAAACCATAAATGTACCATGTTAGTTTCCATAAATGCCATTATACCAAGTATAGACAGCACAGTTTGGTGTTTTGTTTTGCTTTCATCTGAATCCACATCTTCACAGCTGTCCTGAGATGTCTTACCATTTCCAGTGTGGCTTTTTGAAGGATCCACTATTCCTTTGAGAATGTTTCTTTGTGGCACTAACTTTGTCCCCTTTTTATTGCACTATCAAAAAACCAGTCTGTCCTCTGAAGATACTGTGACCATTGAAATCTTAGGTGGAAATCTCTCCTTCATTTCATTTAATAACATATGAGACTCTTCCCATGTGGCTAACTTTCTCCTTCTATCAGCTTGGGAGAAGGATCCAATTCTAGTGGGTTTCTCCAAGAGTTTGACCTCATCTCTGTTCTCCTCCTCCTGTCATCCTTGTTAGTCTTCCTGACCATACACATAGCTCTCTCTCTTTTTTTTTCTTATGTAGTCATCTCGCTCTTGTTTGTGTTATGGTTAACCTGACCAAGAGGAAGAGGGTTGGATTTGCTGACTGCCCAGAGCTTCACTGGGCACAGGAGCAGCACCAGGTTTCACGCCTGTCTTCCCCCTTTGCATTTCCAGAAACACTGATAATTCAAACTATGGTCATGGAGCGGTGAGTGGCAATGCACGTGGACTCTGGCTCAGATGCACCCGGCTGAGTTCCAGCTTTTCCACTTAACATGCCCTTCAGGTCCTCATCTGTTTTCAGTGTAGTTGTTGTAAAGGACAAACCCATTAAAACCCATGGCAACCACTCAGAGAAAACAGGGCTCGCTATTATTTTTATTCAGATGGAGATGTAAAGTTTAACACCACTCAAATCAGTCTGCTACAGTCCATCCTCATTGACATTATCTCCATTCAGATTCCTTGTTCCTGAAACAACCTCCTAACTGCTCTTTTCAGCCTATTTTACGCCTCTGATTCATTCTTCACACTGTAGCCAGAGTGAGTTTTCCGAAATACAAATTCAATCGGGAGCTGCCTGAGCTGAAACTCCACAGTGGTGTCCTGTTGGTCTCAGGGTAAAGTTTAATTTCCTTTGCTTGACCTACTAGGCTCTTTAAGATTTGGCTCCTGTCCCTTTCTCCATGCTTTTGCATACTTCCTAGCCCTGGGAAAGCTGTGCTCAGCTCTGCGATCATCCGTATGCAGACCATGCATTTTCTGTCCCGTGGAGCCTGAGCGCTCTTTTTTCCTCCATCTGGAATGTCCTTCTCTACTTGGTCCCAGACCTGGTGACTGGTTGACTCCTACATGTCTTTCAGGAGGCAAGAAGTTGCCATTCCCCCACCTGCAAAGAACCTCAGAATATCCTTTTGCCTCCCAGATCTGAGTCAGCAGCCTCCCAAGCATTCCTGCAATTCTGTGCTAATCTCCATTAACACAGTGCCTTATACATTATGCAATATGTATTATATAATGATGTTTTCATCTGATTCTTCTATTAATCTGCAAACTTCTTGGAGACAAAAGAGGTATTCCCTAGTTTGGGTACCTGGTATAGCTGTTGGGTCATTGTCATTGATTCAAATTAAGTTAATTTCTCAGAATCATTTTTTCCCTGCAATGATGGGTATAAATTTGAGTGTGTTGACTTTTGATAGGTTTGGCTTTAAAAAGTGGATATTTACTGGCTTGATTCCCCCCATTCTAATTCCACCGCATCTCTTTTCTGCCATTTATGTCTCTTGCTTTCATCTTAGCTTCTATGTTCACAATTTTCTCTCTTCACTTTTTTCTCTGTTCACCTATATGATTTGTATACATCTCTATAATTTTACTTGTCACCTTGGCTGAGGTTAGTGACTTCCCCTTGCCTGCTTTCTTGGGATTATGAACAACTTGAAGGTCAAGACATTGTTTTCTTGGCCTCCTATCTTCTACAGAACTTTGGTAGAGAAGGATTTTGGTAAGTAGTCAACCTAAATCCAAAGCTTTGAAATGCAAGGTCAAAGCAATACATTTTTAAGTTTCTTCCAGAAACCTATTACTGATGCAGCAGTAAAATTTGCAATGGCAGGTGAAATCTTAGAGAAAAGATGCAAGGTGAGGTTGTTCCCTTGGGTAGAACTAAGGAGGAAACCTTCTCTTCATGGAGACTTTTGTTTTTAGCTGGTAAATATTCTGTGTGATTTCTGAGAAGACAGAACTGTGTTCAGAGCCCAAATAAAGCTCAAATATGCTGTGAAAGCTTAACGTATTTTTTTGGTGTTACTTGAGGGTGGTGAGGGTTGGGTCTACATTTTTCTTCTGTAAAATGGGTGTGTCTACCATGTAGGTTATTCAAAGGCTTAAATATAATACATAGTATGTAGGGAAATGCTTGGTACACAGTCAGTATTTAAGAAAAGATAGCCATTTTTTACTCTGTAGCAGTTGTTGTACATGCATTATCTTTATTATATCCACACAGTAACTCAAGGGGTTTCTGTTTAATTTTCTGAGACTTGCAGATGTCAATTAACTTCTTTAAGATCACGAAGCTATAAAGTAGCAGAGTTTAATTAATTTCATTTGACTCCAAAGTCTGAGTTCTTTTCATTATACTGCTTTTTTGAAGGGGCAGCCTGGCCAGGTCTGGAATTGGTTTGAACCAATAAAATTGTTAAAGTTTGTTTCTGTAGCTCTGAGTTTGACTTGTATCATCTGTGAACTCATATGTCAGAACCTGATGCTATGTTAGGAATCTGATTCTTATACAGTAAAATAGTGTTTTGCAACCTCAACTCCGTATTGATATTCTCAGCTGGGTAATTCCTCACTGCGAGGCCTGTGTGTTCTAAGACGCTTACCAACATCCTTGCTGTCTGTTAACTAGATGACAGCAGCATCTCTCCCACCCCCAGGTGTGACAGCCCAAAATGCCTTCAGATGTTTGCCAATGTCCTTTGGGAGTGTGCAAATCGCTGCTGGTTGAGAACAATTGACCAAGAGCATAAATCTAATGTTCACCGTATCATTTCCCCCTGGTATATTTATATTTAACATGGGACAACTCAAATGAAATAACCCTAATTGTTTCTTTTACCAGTCCCCCTAAACTCAGTCATCAATGCCTCTTTCAACTCTGAAGTATTTCCTAAGTCACTAACAAGTCATGTCCTACCCAGTTTGTATTAATTGGATAAGGTTACCATTACAAAATACCATGCATTGGATGGTATAGCCAAAATACAAATTAATTTTCTTACTGTTTTGTAGGCTAGAATTTAGTTTTTCTGAGACCTCTCTCTTTGGCTTGCAGATGGCTGACCTCTTACTATCTCTTTACACATCCATCTGTTGTAGTTATTTTTCTCATTGCTGAGACAAAATACTCAACACCCAAAGTTACAGGAGGGAAGATTTATTTAGCTCACAGTTTGCAGAGGTTTCAGTCCATAATTGGTTGGCTCCAAGGCAGGGTGGTTTCACAGAGGAGAGCAATTAATGGTGGGCAGCAAAAGCAACAAGAGAGCTCAAGACAAGCCTCTTTCTGTCCTCTATCTTATATATAGTTTACTGGGATTAGGGAGGTGCCAATCCAATCAGTGGACTGGTCCAGCAATTACCCCCCCTTAATCCCACCATTGCACTATGAATCAATCTCATACTCTAGATTCAGCCACCTCTATGACTGCATGAGGCTTTGGGGGGACATCTACATTTGGACACAAACCATAACATCATCCCTCTGTGGATGGGTACACTTGGTATCTCCTTGTGTGTCCAAACTTCCTGTCCTTATGAGGACACCAGACATATAGGATTAGTGCCCTAATGACCTCATTTTAACTTCATCATCTCTTTAAAGGTTTTATTGCCAGTAAAGGTCACTTTCTGAGGTACTGGACATTAGGGATTCAATATATAAATTTGGGGAAGACACAGCTCAAGCCAGAACACACCCTCACCTTTGTCCCCACCCTTATTCACTGCATTCTCAGAGAATAAACCACATCTCTGACTCCTGACCAAGACAAAGTCCTCGTCTGCACTCTTGCTCACCACTACTCTTTGAGAACTTGTTCCAGAAGTTACCTCCTCCTACTCCCACACACATTTCCCCCAGGGATTCCTCCTCTCTTTCATACTGTCTCTTTCTGTTTGCTCTGTTCGTTTTCTCAAGTGGTTTCCACTATGGATCCTGTGTTGCCTTTTCACTTTGGCATTTCTGTTACCTTCTTGCCACAACAGTATTTCTTTTTCAAGAAAAATAAAATGTCCTCAATGAATTAAAGAAGCTTACTCTTCTCATTTGCTGTGGTTTGAGGGTGCCTCTGAAAAGTTTCTGTGTGGGAAACTTTATACCTCTGCCCTCATAACTGAATTACTGGATTAATGAGGGTGCTACTGTCACAAGTGGATTAATGTTGCTGTGACTTTCTTATCGCAGGGGTCACTGACATAAAAGAGAGCTCTCTTTAGCATGCTTGCTGTGACTTGCCAAGTGATGCCTTCCATTGGGTTATGACCCACCAGTGAGGCTTTCACCAAAAGGTGAATGTGTGCCAATGCCATCCTCTTAGATACCCATCAAGCTTCTAGAAACAATAAGATAAATAAACCTCTATGTTTTATAAATGGACTTTATCTCAAGTATTTTGTTATAGCAATGGTAAATGGACTAAGCATCACCTTTTCATTTTCCTTTACTTCTTCATTTATTTATTTATACATGTTTGCAGTACCTAATGTTTATATTACTTTTGTGCAGTTGGTACACATGGATGATATATCTTAATTCCTTTTTGTGTCCCTTTTCCTTCCTTTCCCTCCATCTTTTGATCCTTTTCCTATTTGAGAAAGATCTATCTCCCTAATTTCTGTTGCCTTTCATTTTGCTTTTTATTTATTCTTTGGGATTCTCATATAAAAGAAACCATGTGATATTTAAGCTTGTGTGCCTGATTTGTTTCACTTCACATTATGGTCTCAACTTTTATCCATTTTTCCAGAAATGACTCAGGTTTATCATTTTATGGCAGAACAATACTCCATCATGTGAAAATAGCACATTTTCTTTATTCATTCATCTGTGGATGGACCTATAGGTTGCTTCCAAGATATAGTTATTATAGTTGTGCTGCTCTAAACATGTGTATCTTGTTACCTACCATGCTTCTGAAATTGCTTTCATCATTGTCACTGAGTAATCTTCTCATTACTGAGTTCAGTGGAAACATTTTTGCCATTGTACTTTATTTGCTGCCCTTGCTACATTAATGAACTCATAAATTCCTGCCCATTCTCTCTCTCTCATCTATCTAATCTGTTTGTATCAAAGTTATGCTCACATGTGGTTTGACAAATGGTCCAAGGCCTACTTGAAAATGAGCATTTGTGTATTATCCTTCATTATCTGCAAGATTCTATAGATTGAAATGAATACTTTTTACTTTTAGGTATTTTTATCAGGTTGTATGTGAATAATTAAAAGATTACACAAATATTTCTTGATTTCTACATTTTAAGTATTGTTTAATACCATTTTGTCATGGAAGATGGATATTTAGTCTCCCTTTCCCCATCACAACAGTGACACTTTTCCTTCTCCATCTCTTTACTGTCTTGATATCCCAATTTTCAATTGAGTTTGTGTTCATCTTTTGCCATTGATGGTAATCTAGGTTGATTGCATATCTAGCTATGCAGAAACAAGAACAAAATGAAACAAAAAGAAAGAAGCAAGGCTAGAGGCATCATACTACCTGATTCAAAATATGCTACAAAGGTATTATAATCAAAACAGCATGGTATCAGCATAAAAATAGATCAATGAAACAGGATAGAGTGCATAGTTATAAACCCGTATACATGCAGTGACCTGAATTTTGACAAAGTTGCCAAAAACATACTTTGGAGAGAAGAGATCCTCTTCAAGAAATGTTCCTGGGAAAACTGAATAGTCACACACAGAAGATTGAAACTCGACCATTACCTTTCATTCTATACAGAGAACAAAGCAAAATGGATCAAAGGCCTACATGTAAGACTTGAAAGTATGAAACTACTAAAAGAAAATATAGGAGGACACTTTAAGACATTGACATAGGTAATGCTTGTGAGCAAGATGCCAAAAGCACAACCAGTATGAGCCAAAATAAGCAATTGGGATTATATGAAATTGAGAAGCTTTTGTGTAGTTTCAATTGATATCTTCAACATAAAACACTGATGATTTCCTCATTTATCGAGTCTATTGGTGACTCAGTCAAAGACATTCATTACTTCTGTGACAATGTTTTTGGCTTATAGCCTTTTGTTTTGATTCTTTTTCACTTTCTCATTGTTACATTATTATTATTATTATTATTATTATTTTTTACATTATCTACTTTTTGCACTACAGATCTCAGTGCATTTATCACAGTTGCTTTAAATTCCCATCCTACAATGTCAGACTTATCTTTTCAAACTCTGTTTTTGTCTTTTAGTATGCTTTGCAATTTTTTTCTGTTAAGAGCTATACATGATGTACTGGGTGAAAAAAAATGAGATAAACAGGACTTTACTGTTAGGTTTGTGCTTATCCGGTTAGGAGCCAGGGTGTTTGTACTTTGTGTTGGAGCTACAGGTGTCACAAATAAAATGCTGGTGTCCCTCCTATTGTCTCCCTTCTTGTCTTTAGAAAGCTGTTCTTAAATAAGGTCTGAGATGTGCATTTCTTTCACTTGTTTTCTTGTCTTATTTTTCAGAATTGGTACTTTATTGAGACTGCATCTTTGAGTTGTCATCTTCTAAAGTGCTTCTAAGTTTTTTCTCTCCTTTAGGAGTTACAGGAAATGTAGAAGGGGTAGAGTTATCTCCTTAGATAATTAAGGCTCTGGTGAAATAGTGTGCATTGAGGGGGAGACCTGGGGAGGGCAATGGGAAAAAAAGAGGTATCAAGATATATCATGCACAGGTACAAACTCCCTACAATGAATGTGATCCTTATGTATATCTAAGTTACACCAATAAAATTAATTTAAAAAAGAACAGAATGTTTGCAGCATATTCCTAAATGGTTACTTTCCCCCATCACTCCCAGAAGCACTAGGATATTTTCTCCTTATCTTTGCTGTGAAAGTCTGGTAGAAAGTGGAGATAAACCACATGAGAGTGTGGAGACCTTGTGATCAGGTTTCTTTGGAGTTTTTACTAAACATTTTCCATCCTGATCCTCTAATATTTCATCAGTTACAGTTTAGCTTTTCTTACCCTGTTCGGATACTCACTCCAGTAAGTTGTGAATTTCTTGATTTGCCTGTCTTTCTCTCAAATTTTGGAGGCAGAAATTTGACTTGTGATCTCAATTCGGTGATAGATTTGGGTTGCTGATTTCCAGTTGTTTTCAGACTTTTTTTCTTGTTGGGCATACAGGTGTGACAGCTATTAAGTTTCTAGCATGCTGAACCAGGAACTTGTTATGCTTGCATTTGTGTCACTTCTTTCATCTTCTCTGCTGTTTCTACAAACTGTGTCTCTTCCTACTTAAGGAAACCTCTTTCCAGGTTCTTGATTTCATTCCTTTTCAACTACCCTAGAGTAGCACCGAAGCAGATTTCCCTTTTCTCTTCCACACCATAATATTTCCCCCTCTAGGCATTCCTGCCAACAGGGAAAATATTGTAACAGTTCCTTAATAGAAAACAAAGAAAACAAATAAGGAAACCCAAAAAATAATGGTTTAGTTTGTCCACAAATGCTTACCACCCCATTTATATCCTTTCCTTTACCACAAAAAATTCTCCACAAGATATATCAATGCTCTTTTCCTCTAATACTCACAGCAAATGCTTTTGTTACAAGCAGTGGTGACTTTCCTGATGTGAAATTCAATGTTTATTTCTTATTCTTAATCATACCTGACATGTCAAAAGCACTGGACAATGTTAAACTTTATTTTCCTTGAAATACTTTTATCAGTTTGGTACTGAGAATCCTCCCTTGTATATTTTCATCCTAACTTACCTTAGGTTCTTTTGAGTCTAATTTGAAGATTCTTTCTTAACCTCCTGGCCTTTAAATTTTGAAGTGGTCTGTGGCTTCTTCTTTAGGTGCTTTCTTTATCTGAATTCATTCTTCCTTAACCTTATCAAGTGTTCCTGTCCCAAATATCCATTTATATGCTGTCATTCCTGTGTGAGGACCCAGATAGTTGCTTAGAGAACAAGTTTCTTAACCAGGGTCACAACTGGACTGTGTTTCCTAGTCTTCTTTGCGTTTAGAGATAGGTATTGATTGACTTTTAGGCAAAGGGATGTGAGAAGTGATATGTACCAGGCCATGTTTCCAGGCCAAACCCATAGTCATCTCTGACCCTTGCTCTCCCATCTCCCTCTTTCCCTCTCTGCTGGCTGGCTGTAGAGGACTCCTCTGTGGATTTAACCATGAAGTGGAGGGAGATATATCCCTGAATACTCAGGAGAAAGGCTTCTCATCATTCAAGACCATAAGTCTGAACTTTGGCTATGGAAAGCCATAGAGATTTGGAGATATGGTCTTGCTGAGATTGAAATCACTGTTGGAAAAGGATGTTGCTGTAGAAATCTAAAACACATGGCGTGTTTTAGTGGTTGGGTGTCAGGAAGCAAGGGAGCTAATATTAGAAGCAGGCATGATGGTTTCTGTGTAATGAAGTGAAAAACATCTGGTTAGAACACATCCTGCAATACGGGAGGCATTTGTTGCTAATGAACTTGTACCTCTAGGAAAAGAGTTAGAAAGTAAAAATAGAGTAGTGTTTGTTGGTTGTTATTGGCCATATTTGGTAGGGTCCTAAATGTAAAAGATAAACTTTAGAAAGAGGAAGAAGAACCAACTGGCTTAGAGGTAGCATAAAGAGCTCAGAGAAAGCCTAGAAATTCAAATGGAAGAGTGAACTGTTTCTAGATTGTACGTGGTAAGGGAAAAGATTAAACAAGGCTACGAGGGACCTAGACCTGTGATGACTAAGCCCTGTGGCAAAGATCAGATGATGAATGTGGTGTTTTGCCACACACTAATTACCCTGGCCTCTTTCAGGTGGCTTCTGTTTACAGAAGTAGGGGAAGCCTGAGGCAAGAAAACCAAGTTGCAGATCAGCTTGGGAAGTGTATTCAAGAAAGAACTTTGATGTAGGAACTGACAAGGATACTGACAGGGAGCAAATAGACTTGCAGCCTACTGAGAAATTATGATGCCACAGAACTGTAAGTCCAGACTAAAGAGCCGGCGCATATTCAAGCCTTAACAGATTGTTTGGGAGTTCAAAATTGCTCCAGACAGAGTGGTTTGAGAAAGCTGAGTGGACCCAAGGTAGCGTGTACTCCATAGCACTCACTTTGGGTATTGCAGACAATAACAGGAGTTCTTCCCAGAACGGCACACTCAGACCATAATCAAGGAACTTCTCACATCCAGGGAGAGGGTTTCATTGCGCCATGCTGGTAGGATTTCAGGAACTATACCATCCTTCCATTCTTCCCCTTTTTGAGTGATTGGCTTAACTGAGTGAGAAATAAAGAGTCTGGACTTTATCTCCTACAGTGGCTCCCATTATTCTAGTTCCAGGTATCTTGTCCCAGATTTTTCTACGAAATGACTGTGTTTATGAGGAAAAAGCAGTTATCTTGTTTTTTTTTTTTTTCGGTTCATAATTGAATGAATTATAAGGAGCCATATTCAGATTTAAGGGCAAAGGCTACACATATCTGTGATATCTGGACTTATGCAGGGGATGGATGGGACTTAGGACTGGGGGTTCCTTTTCCTGTCCTGGCCTGTAAAAATTCTCTCATATGTTATGCATCCTGTTTCCGGACCCTCTGACTGAATGCAAAGTGCCCTGACACAGACGTTGATCACACATAGATGGTCCTACACGGTCCTTGGATAACCATGAAGAAGGCCATCCACCAAACAGAGATACACATTTGTTTGAATTTGAGTGAGAAATAAAGTTCTATTTTGTTAAACCCATGAGAGTCTGGACTTTATGTCCTACAGTGGCTCCCATTATTCTAGTTCCACCTTCCAAATGGTATCCGTAGCCCAGTCCTTCCCTTTGAAATCCAGTCTTGCATATCAATTCCTTCCTAGGCATTTCCAGAGGATGTCTAACAGATTTCTCAAAATGTTGTTGGGAATCCATTCTTTCTACAGTCCTTCACATTGCTGTAAGTGGAAATTCTCTTATACTAGTTGTTCAAGTCAAAAAGCATAGAATTTTCCTTCCCTCCCCTTCCCTTCCCTTCCCTTCCCTTCCCTTCCCTTTTTAATTGGACACAGCATTCCACTAAGGTGTCAAGTTGCCCAGAATTTGCTTGAGTTTGTGATCCACCTGCCTCAGCCTGGCAGAGCGTTGGGATTACAAACGGGTACCACTATGTCCAGCTTAGAATCCCTCTTAAATTCTCAGTTTTCACTACAGCTTTTTTCTCTCTAACTCATATACAAATACTATTAGGTTTTCTTTTAAGATATGTCTAGGATCTACTCATTTCTCTCTGCACCTAACATCCTATCTGGGTGCATAATATGGTGAGCTTTCATACAGTGGCCCCCTAATAAGTCTCTGCCCTGATCCTTGCTTTCCTTGCAACCTATGTTTAATACTGCAGCAAAAGTAGATTTTAAAATATGCTATACAATTTCTTTTGCTTGAAACCATCTAAAATCTACCTGAAAGACCTACAGTAAAATTCAGAGTCTGAAGATGCTACTGGGTCTGCCTCCCTTAATTCTCTGATTTCAGGCTCTTCTCATTTTCTTCCTTCATTCTATTTTAACTCCACTGCCTTCTGTGCTGTGAATCACACATGCCAAGAACACTTGATCTCAGGGCCTGTGCACTTGCCCCTTTTGGTGACTGAAGCTCTTGATGTATGTGTAAGAATCCAGACATCTATGAAGGTCACTCTCAGATTTCCTTTGGGCTTGCTATCTTGCACTGTCTAACAACTTCTGCACATATTATTCCCTCAACAAATATTTTTTGAATAGGTGAGTAAATAGTTGATGCATTTTATGTCTTTGCAAGTTCTTAGTATACTTCTATTATGCTGGAGCATCACAGAGATGTATGATGTACCTTAGTGTGGTTATTCTTTGTCCTTTGTGCTGGGCATTTGCTTACCCTCCCTCTGGAAACTTGGTAATCTCCCTTGTGTTTCCTGGTTCTTTATGTCTGAAATCACTTTACATTTTTGTTTTTCCACTTTGGGGGAGACTTTCTGTACTTCATCTCCTAATTCCAATTAGTGGATACATTTTAAAGCTTCTCCTATCTTCATTCACTGCTTCATTTCTTAATTTTCCTCCTTTGAAACACTTGTTGTTGCATGATGGCTGCAATAACTGTGTGGCCTTTCGCATGTGCATATGAAGCTCTTCAGCTCTGGCTCTGTTCCTCCCAGGTCACCCTTAAAAAATGTTATTTGTTTAAACTGTTTTTTATGGTAGGTGCTTTCCTTGAATGAATGTGTGGAAATCATCAGCTGTGCATTACAATTGTGGAAAAGCATTTGGAGGTGATTGGAGGTTCCCAAGGATGGCAGTGCCAATGAAGGGTGATAAGGTCTAACCTGGCATTTTATTTTACATATCTTATTGTCAGCATGTATAATTTTCTCTCTTTCCTCTCCTTTTCTTTCTTTTCTTTCTTTCTTTCTTTCTTCCTTTCTTTCTTTCTTTCTTTCTTTCTTTCTTTCTTTCTTTCTTTCTTTCTTTCTTTCTTTCCTTTGTTTCTCTCTCTCTCTCTCCCTTCCTTCCTTCCTTCTCTTTGTCTCTGTCTCTTTCTTCTTCTCTCCCTCTCTCCCCTCTGTAGATTGAACATAGAGATCTTCATATTGAGCTATACCCTATTCCTCTTTTAAATTTTTTATTTGGAGACGGGATTGTTCATGCATGTAGGACTCAAACCTGTGATCCTCCTGCTCCAGCCTCCCAGGTTGCCAAAATTGCATACAAGCATGTGCTACCGTGAATTATTTTTTAATATAGGTCCTTTGCCCAAAAGGAAGCATTTTTCATCTCTTGCTTGAGATGTGGGCTGTGTGTGTTTGTGGGGATGGAAGCGAGGAAGGCAACCAGTATGCTAAGAGCCAGGCAAGAGGGAACTCACTGCTCCACATTGAGGATCAGAGTTCTCCTGACCTGTCCTCTATTCTGTGAGAATGCTTGCATCTGTCCTTGTCTACACCTGTGTTTGTCACACCTGAACTTCTGTGTTCACCTTCTCTGGAAATTAGTAATACCGTCCTTACTTGGGATGGGGCAGGGAAGTCATCGTCTGGGAGTGTCAGTTGTGCTCTCCTTTAACTGTCAAAATGATCTCTCTGTTTCCAACCCAAGGATACTTGGAGCTTTAAAGGCACTTGCTCAGCAGTTCCTGAGCATGTACATGTCCGTGGGGCTTTTTTCTGTGTTCTTTCATGCCACCCCAGTCCTTGTAGGTGCGTGTTTATTCTTCTCTAGATTCCCCAGTCAGGGGCACTTGCCCAGATCCTTAACCATTTCCAACCTGTTGTCAACTTACTCATCTACTGGCATAACTCATTGCACCCTCTGTGCAGTCACAACTTAAAAAAAAATTATGCTGCTTTGTTTAATTTTGCTTTTGAGGTGAAAAGTGGGAAGGATCTGTGCTCCACGGGCTTTGTTTTTCCACACATCTTTTCTTCCTGAAAACGCTCAGTCCCCCTGATTCTGTCATCCTCCCTTCTTTCTTCTTTTCCTGCCTCTGTTCATCTGCTCTGCTTCGCATGGGTGGCTCTAATTTTGCTTTCTTCCTCAGCAGTGGTACTTCCCAGCCCTCCGTCACTGGTTTTGCTCTTCTTGTGCTAGCCACTTTGACGCAGCAACTCCCATACTGTCTCATGGTTTTAATAATCCCCGCATGTTAATAACTCACACAGTTCTGTCCCCTGCCCTCTCCTTTCCCTTTAGTTTTACATTCTAGTACCCAATTATCTCCTAGATGTATCCACAGAACATCTTATAAGCATCCTTTGGAATTCTGCATGCACAAAGCAGATGCAGTATCTCTTCTCCTCCTCACATCAATTCCTTCTCTTGTATGTGGTTCTACAGTCATTGAAGTCACAAATGTGGAAGTCATCTTAATCCCCTACCCCCTTTTCATGCCACAAATCTGAGTAATCACCACAAGATTCTGCTGGTTTTTCCTTCCACATATTTCCTTGAATTCCTCCCTTCCCTTTTTCTTGGTGATGACTGCCCTCATAACCATAACCTCCTTTCTGCTCCACTGCAGCTGCCTCCCAACTGCCACCTGCACCGGTGTTTCCCCTTAAATTCACTCTCTGCTCAGACACCATAGCGACCTACACAAAGCATAAATCTCATCACATAGCTCCCCATGTGAAGCCCCTCCGATTGCTCCCTTGTGTGGAATAAAATCTATGTTCCTTGGCACGGTGTACAAGCCCTCCTGTGACTGCTGGCCCTAACTTGTCTCTCTTGCTTTATTTCACTTCACTTCTAATCTTATTTGCTTGGTTTTGTACAGAGCTGCCTACTTTCCCCTCCCCTTAGCTTTCTTACTTCTGCACGTTTGCTCCTATGATTTCTCCTGCCTTAAACTTTTTTTTTTTTTTTTTTTTTAATCTGACTGCTTTCTGCACATCTCTCAAGATTTAGCTGATCTTCCACACAGGAAGCAACCTCTAATTTTTCTGATTTTTGAAGTGTCTTTTCTCCTAGCCTTGTGTGCAAATCACCACCCTAGAGCATTATCTATAGCACTGAAGCAAATAAATAAATGTTTGTTCCAGTCACCTTGGGGAGAGGAATTCTCTCTTATTTCTTGGTGCCTGCTACATAGTTGAGATTCAATCAATTAGACATTGAGTGAAAGTGAACTAGCCTATGCATTGCCTCTTGGTGACTTGCAACTAGTGATGCTTAGCACTCTTTCCATGGTGCAGCTTGCCAGAATGCTGCTTCTTGATCAGGAGCTGTATTTTTGCAGAGAAGAGAAAAGCCAAAGGCAGTTTTCATTGTCAGTGTCTCGAATGCACAGAGAACAGAGTTAGATGTGACTTGGGACATTACTATGCATTAAAGCAGATGATTTCATGTTGCCAAATGGTTTAGATGAAGGGTGGCTCCTTTGAATGCCTGGCAAATGGGCCAAAGCAGATGAAAAGCCACTTCTCCTCTCACCTTCCTCCCATATCAGAGTTCTCCTGGTCTGATCCAAATGTCCCCGAGCCAGGTCTAGTTTGCAGATGGCAGGGAACATCCTAATGCTGCATGTAGGCACTTTAAGACAAGCTCTCAGAAATAGCTCCCGGGCCCTGGGAGGCACGCCAAATCACATTTTTGTGTTGTCTGCAGAGATGCTTGCCACAAAGCAAACAGCACATTAGCCGCCTTCTGAGTTCTTCTGCAAATGGACTGTGAAATTGTGGCTCGATGCTCCAAAGCTATATCTTTTTGTCTCTTTGATGACGATTAAGAGAAACCTGATTGGGAGGCTGTGGGTTGATGGAGGAGGCGGGGGCAGATGGGCAGCAAAAGGAGAGTGAGTGAAGAAGATGAAGGGAAGAGTGAGCACAGCCCCCTCCACTGAGTGCTTCGTTTGACCTTCAGAAAATTGGAATAGAGATCAGATGACTTAACGTTTGCTCGGAAATTAACTGCCTCTGTTTGTTCCAGGGCCTGGAAATGATGAAAGAGCCAGGGGATTCTGACCATAGAATTATAATAAAGGGAAATGTCTCAAGCAATTATTAAATATTTAAAAAACCATCTCAACACTCACTTGTCAGATGGAATGAATGCAATTGAAATGATTTTTAAACATTATTTCCAATGGCATGGTTATAAACTCAGGGTGGAAAATTGTTCGGTGCTGCAAAGGAAATATTCTCAGTTTGTTTCTGTGGTACCAGAATTTCTGCATCAACTTTCAGCCCCCAGGTTAATTAAGGGAAAGTATGCCCAGCAGGTGGATCAAACGAGGGACCCAAAGGAAAAAGACATGGTCAAGGTTTTATTCGTTTTCTTTTGCAGTATCATTACACCAAAATATGCAGAGAACAAGGGGACACTAAGATTATTCATTAGCGTGGCCAAAGAAGTTTTTCTTCCCTGAAAATACAGTAAGTATTTTGGGTTACCTATCAAACACCTGTGGGAGAGCCTTCTACGCTGGTATGCCTACCTGATATCAATTTTTACTTACACAAATGTAATTTGGTTGAGAGAAGCAAGAGTGGCCAGCTAAACAACTGTATTTCTCAGTCTCTCTTCTGGGTAGTAGTGGTCCTGAGACAGTTTGGGCCAATGAAATAAAAGAGGAAGTTGTGAGATTTTGGAAAATCTCTTAAAAGGATGGCAGGGTCATTTAACTTGCACCTCCTTTTTAAATTCTCCCTGTGGACATGATGGCTGAAGCTACAGTAGATACCTTGTGATAAACCACCAGGGAAAGAATTGCAGACCTCTCTCCCGGCTACTGCAATATTAAGCTTGTGTGCCATTCCTGAATCTCTCCTTGTAACACAAGCTGAATAGTGAACCTTACATTTCTTAGTGCAGGGGACTCTTACTTGGATGCTTTGTTATATAAAACTAAACCCAGTCTTTCAGAGAGACTTCATTTGCAGAATGCTAGCTTATTTGTGGACTAATTTATTGGATGCAAGAAGAAATCCCTGGCTTAGTCATGAGCATATGAGGGAGGCTGATAAAATCATGACCAGTGAGGTGTGGGAGGAAATATGCCTTCCTCCAGAGGGGAAGGTTTCTGTGCTCTTGAAAAGTGGTGTATCAGAAAAATGGTGACTTGTGTTAGACACTGCTGAGGTGCAAAGATGATTCTGGGGACCCCTGTAGCCACCTTGCCACCATGAAAGCAGTTAGCTTGGTGATAATGCTGATGGCAGAGTGGATATTTGGAAAATATCAGCCATTGCTGACGTCACTGAGCTGTCAAATAAAATTAAATCATCTTGGAGGATATGTCTTTGGGCTTCTGGCTTCCCTCTACCTCTACCTCTACCTCTACCTCTACCTCTACCTCTACCTCTATCTCTATCTCTATCTCTATCTCTATCATCTCTATACCTCTATCTCTACCTATCTCTATCTCTATCTATCTCTATCTATCTCTATCTCTATCTCTGTCTCTATCTATCTCTATCTCTTTCTTTACCTCTCTACCTGTCTCTATCTCTATCATCTCTCTCTCTCTTTCTTTATATATATCTATTATCTCTAACTATCTCTATCTCTCTGTCTCTATCTAATCTCTATCTCATCTATCTATATTTCTATATCTATATCATCTATATCTATATTTATATTGTTGTCATTTGTTCTGCTTTTGTTTATTTGTTTGTTTTTGTTTTTCTTCCAGTACCAGGAATTGAACTCACAACCTTGTGCTTGCCAGGCAGGTGGTGTGCCACTGAGCTAAATCCCCAGCCCCTCTGCTTTTGTTTACACCAGGAGTTAACAAAACATTTTCTGTACAAGGCCGTGTAAACATACTTTTGACTTTATGAATGCCCTAATGATACTTGTAGGTAATTTAAGACAAACTCTCCTAAGTCGTTCCCATGCTCTGGGAGGCTCACCAATACACCTTTTTGTGACGAGTCAGTGCCACTGTGATGTTCAAAAATCATAGACAACATGTAAGTAAATCACAGGGCTGTGTTCCCATGGAACTTTACTTACCACAGCAGTCAGAAGAAAGGATCTGGCCCGTGGATGGTGGCTTGCTGATGCTCATTTTGGACAGTTGACTTGGGAGTTTCTATTAGTAACTTATTTCCATCTTTTCTGGTACAGAGTTAGGCATGAGAATGCATGAAATTCAAGGCCTCTTCTAACTCAGAGACTTGGGGAAAGACCAAAGAAAAGACCAGGCAGGTAGGAAACAAGTTAAAAGTAGGAATGATAAAAAGAACTCATAGAAGAGCTGGAAGCAAAGCAGATTGGAAAGGTGTACCTGCCTCAGGTGAATAGGGAAGAAGAAAAATCTAGGCTCTAGGAGAAGGCTGCCAGAAGAAGAACAGCTCACAGAATATGGCTGTGTTTTATTTGGAAAATTTAAAATTTCCATTGTTTATTTGACACTTGAATAAAAAAATTAGAAATATATACAATAACTGCTTAATAGCTCATGAGTAGACATTAATCTTGTCATGCAGATGGAAATATATACTTCTAAAAATGTACACACTATATACTTGCTGTTTGGATATTCATTATGGCTTCTGAATAGATTTACAAGTATACAGCAAAATTATTGTCCTGAAGGTCTGTTTGTAGTGCATTATAAAAGGTAACAATGTATTTAACTGGTCCTTTACTGCCTGTTCATTTTGGTTGTCCTCTCTTCTCCCTTTTCCTAGGGTATAACAATCCTGAAATACTCTGCTTACACTGGGAAGTTCTCTACCATTCATGCCCCAAGCCCTTCTTATTGCAGGTCACCATGCCAAGCAACTGGTAAAGGGCAATTTAAGAATGTTTCAGTTTAGCAATCAGACACATCGTCTTTCATTCTGCTCTGGGTGAAATCCTAATGAGGTCATTTGTTCAGATGTGAAACCTGCGAATCTTCAGGGAGTTCAGCAATGGCTCTGCTAGTATGCCTAGTCTGCTGACTGCATTCAGGGCTTAGGTTGTATAAGTTCGGGCGGGCTGTGAATCATAGCAGTAGTAGTAATGGGCTCCGGCCCTCGCTCCTTGCTTTCCTTCTTTACTTCCACCTCTACATTTAAATAGTGTCCACATCATTTTCAGGTGCAATTCAGCTCATACTAGTTTAGTCTGAAATTTTTTAAACAATTTGTGCCTGTCAATTAGTAAGCATTCATGTTCATTGCACTAAGTGGAGTGGTAATTCTGTGTCCTCTATAATTGGATGATGTAGTTATACTGTAGTTTATGTGCTGTGCTAGGAAAGAGGAGTGATGTAAATAACCCAAATATCATTTATATTTAGCTTTCAAACAGAACCTGAGACTCAGAGAAGGAAAGAACCTGCCCAATGATGCACAGTTAGACAGAGATGAGGTCAAGGGATATTCCAGGGGGTTCTAGGGGGCTCTCCACTGGTGGAAAGTGCTCATCTAGTGTCCTAAGATTGGGATGGGGTGGGAAATGGGGGGAGTAGCCACAGAACAGCAGATGTAGTACAAAAGGAGGAATGTCTTGGTAAAACTCAGATAGCAAATATAATATTAGAATGTTGTGTAGGTACACATTTTGAAATGGCAAGATACCTCCTTTAGATAAAGTGAAAAACTTAGGTTACAAGGTAACATGGGGTACGATTGCATTTTTCTTAACAAGAACCCGACTCTATTGAGGCAAGTTTTCCTGTCCATCCAGCATCTATCTGAACTACATTTCGGGGGGGGGTGCTCCCCAGGGTTACTGTTGGGCATTAGAAACTGGGGTGTTATTTCCCTCCTGATGATCAGCAATGTTTAAAGCAATTTCTTTCTTAATGAACTTGTATAGCCTTTTTATGATAAAAATGTTATAGTTAAAGGAAAAAGTCACAAAATCATCAGTCATGTCTTAAAAGCTTACCTGTAAAATGGAGAAGAGAATTTTGAACATGCTTTTGAGTGAAGGCTACTTCCTTCTTTAAAAGTACCTTTCACACAGGTTAGGTATTGTGATTTTTTTTTTTTTTTTTATAGTCCTCACTTTGCCTCACAGTTCTTGGGGTCAGAGTTTATGTCTCAATGACTTGGTGATTGGAAGTATTTTGCTGTTTTGCCCTTTTGCTTTTGCTTTGAGTGTTTGAATGAATAAGAAACTGGGAATAACATCATCCTAATATCACTGAAGCTGAAATCAGTCAATGAAAGGACATCACTGAAACAGTGACAAATTGAACCAGAGGTGTAATTCTTAAATCTTATATGGGGTGGAGAGCAAGAGGCCAAACCCACAATATAGTCCTTTCCTTCTTAGATTGTATATAAGGGAAAGTAATCCCTGACTGGCCAAGGATCTCTAAATGTAGCCAGGTTTCGGAGGTGGAGGGATATGTGCAGAGAACACAGAGGTGTAAAAGTGCTTGTGCCATTGGTGCTTTCCAGAAAGGTTGAGAAGGTAGTGCATGAGGGTGTGAAAGCAGGAAGCTTCTAGAGAAAAGGCAAATGGAAGATTTTGAGAGAATGTTTCAAGGATTCAACCCAGCTATTCCCCTTCTGAGTATTTTCCCAGAAGATCTGAAAATATCATATCACAGCTATATATGTGCACCCATGTTCATAGCAGCAAAATTTGTAATAGCTAAATTGTGGAAGCAACCCAAATGTCCATCCACTGAGGATTGGGTAAAAAAATTGTGGTACTTTTACATAATGGAATATTACTCAGCTATAAAGAAAGATAAACTCAAGGCTTTTATAGGTAAATGGTCACAACTAGAGACCATACTCATAAGTGAAATAAATCAGACCTGCATGTGCAAGCACCGCATTGTCTCACTAGTGTAAAACCTGAAAGAGTTAATTTAAACTAAGAGGTATGATAGACTTTGTGAAATGATAGGAAAACACTCAAGGGTATAGGGCAACTGGGATGTGGGAAAAGAGAAGGGAAAGAAGGGGAAATTGTGTATGTATGTATATACAGGATAGTTAACATAGCTGCACTATTGTCTTCTCTTGCTTTACTGAAAGAACAGTAGATGATTACTTGTTTGATCAATATTGCATGTCTCTGTTTGTTTTCCTGAGAAACCGCTTTGTAGATACCAATACATAATACAACAGCCATTGTTAATTTCCTACCACTTTGTCTGTAACTCTGTATTGTTAGTATTGTTCTCATGCTATTTTGTAAATAGATGTCTATTGGTTAATTTGTTTTCCTTCTTTTATTTTTAAAATAAATTTTAAAAAAAGAAAAGAAAAAAACCGTTTGTCATGGGCCATGTATGAGAACTAAATATTTGCTGCAACTCAAGGAAGTTGAATAAGTTTTTTTTTTTTTTAATTTACCTTTTGACTCAAGGCTTGGAGGGAGGAAAGGACCACGGGAGAATCAGAGTGTCGTCAGAAGTGTGACATGGTGCGGGCAACAAAAAGGAATGGAGAGGTGGGTTTAGAGCACTACTGTGTTTTTAGAGGGGAAGGTGAACACTGTCTTTCCTCAAGTCATCATCTGACAAACCCATTGACATTTAATACAAAATCCAACTTCCTTACCTTGGCTTCTCTGCAAGGCTTTGCCTGGGGTGTCTCGAACTCTGCTTCTGGTCCTCTCCTTAAATGCCACCAGCACCGGACTTGTACCTGCAGGGCCAGGCCAAGTTTGTCTCCACTCTGGTGCACTGCATCCGCCCTCCCCCTGCTCAGAGGTCCCCACTTGCTCGCCGCTACCTTGTTTTTTACAGATCATAGTTTAATGCCACCACCCTGGAGAAGATTGTTTTTATTACTCAATTAAAAATGTATCATATCATCCTTTTCATTTGCAACAAAGCATTTATCATTACCTGACTTTTTCTTTTTTATTTACTTTCAAAGCATCGGTTCTGCTAGGGTATAAACCTCCTAAGAGAAAAGTCTGTTCAATGCTTAGAGTAGTCCCCAGCAAATGATAGGTACTCAATATGATTTGTGGAATGCATGGCCAGGCCTACTCCAAGACCCCCATATATTTATTCTAAGAAGATTTCTTCCTCCTCTTAGGCTGATGTGGCATTTTTCAGTTTTACCTCCACTGCAATCTGATTGTTAATATTTAATTGTAAGTCAGTGTTCAGACTTGCTATTTGTTGTTTAAGTTTGAATCTTTAAAACAATACTCAAGTAAAACCTGCAAACAGAAAAAATAAATTACAGAATAAAAAAGACTGTTCATAAAATGAGTTGACAAAGACATAAAACAACTGAAGTGACTTCTTGGATTGGAAATCTGGAATGTTTATTTTAGAAGATCCTCATTCAGTCTACCCCCAAATCCCAACCTTTATTGAATATAAAGGCCGTCATTCCTACTCAGCTTCCTTGGAGATTTATTTTTTATTTCTTTTAAAGAGAAAAAAAACCAATGATACAAAATTTTAAAGCAAGATGATAGGAGAGCACCAATGGTTAATATCTTGCATATTGTTATCTTCAAAGTAGTTCTTCAGACTATAAGATACAGGCATGAAAAATTGACCAAACAATAGATATTGATTGAACATAAAACTCTCACCCAAGGGAGAAAGAAAGAATATGGAACTTCAAGAGATATCAAAAGGAATGTATTTGGAATGGAAAATGACTAGGAAATTAGAAAATATTCTACTTGGTCTACATTCTTCTCTCCTAGCTCTGCAGTCTTGTGTGTTTCTGGAGGTTTAAGATTTAGCTACTGCTAAGCATATTAATGGTCCAGGAAAGCTGAAGGTTCATTTCTCCTATGATAACTTTTGAATTTCACTGAATAGCTTCTGCAGACTGAAAGTTCCATTATTCAATTTCTATGAGGGGATTTGGAGGCTTATTAACAGGGTGGAAAGATGTCCCACCTGCTATGCCCGCTCCCAGATATCTGGTCTACTCTGAAACCTAAGATCAGACAATTCTGATTAAGATACGATGCCATCTGGCATTCTATTTATTAAAATCTGCTTTGTGGACACGATCCCCTGAGACACTCCATAAACAAAGGATTTTGCAAAATTAGTTTGGGAGTGCCACTTATTATTGGTGTCTTTTGGAGATTTTTGATTTACACTAGCACAGAAAAGACTCTGAGAAGACCCATAATGCCGAAAATTGTTAAGATTCACAAACTCAGTGGGCTGTGTAGTCTGTGTGTGTGTGTGTGTGTGTGTGTGTGTGTGTGTATGCACCCACGCTGCTAACACTCAAGGAAATTATAGCGATAATGTTATGGACCTTGGAGTCAGATAGACCTGGGTTTGAATTTAATTCTTGCTATTTACTCCTGTGTGACCTAGGACAATTGGTTCAACCTCTCTGCATTTCATTTCCCTTTTATAAACTGGACACAATACTGTGCCCAATAAATTATTGTTAATGTTAATTTAGACAATGCATATTCTAGTGTCTAGCTTAGAGAACGAATTAGAGGTACTGGTGAACAATTTTATAAGAGGTGTCAGGTAAACATGTTTGGGGTACAAAGCTGAGTAAGAATCTGTGCCTAAAATCGATATTCAGTACATATCCCGCATTACAAAATATGCGTTTATAGATCTCTGGGTCTAGACTGGACCATGCAGCTGGGGCACAACATCATCTGAGCTAGAGATGGCCATCTTCTTCTGGAAGCTCACTGCTTGTTCTGGGTGGTGTTTATATCCTCACAGCTTGCTTCCTGCTGGGACTTGTTCCCAAACCTGTGCCTAGTCGACATTAAAAAACAACTTTGTGCCAGGCGTAGTCATGCATCCCTGTAATCTCAGCCTTCTGGGAAGCTGAGGCAGGAGGAACTCAAGCACGAGCTCATCTGGGGAGCTCAGACACAATGAGAGTCTACCTCAAATTAAAAAATAAGCAAAGGCCTATGGATGTTGCTCAGTGTGAAAGTCCTGGGTTCAAGCATTAGTAGTTCCACAAGTAAAAAATAATAAGCAATCATACAGCATACACAAACAACATAAATAAAATAAAAAACAAATCACCTTGCTTGTTTCCCACATTAAGTCTTCAGGTCCAGGTTCCTGAGGGAAATATTTTGCTGTTGGAGTGTCTCTTCCACTTATCCTTGTAAACTGAATCAATAGGAATGAAGCAAAGTCTCCTGAGTGATCAAGTGCTTGCAAACTTGGGAAATGCATCGAATGGCAATAAGGACTCTAGTGCCAGGAGCATCTAATAAACCGGGCGCTAAATCTCCTTCTCCTCTTCCACCAGGGAAGAGAGGAACACTCTTCCTAAATTTTTTTGGTTGTTAAGGATAATTTATAGGAATACTTAGTTGCTGCTTGAAAAATGATTTTTAGACATAAGGGTAACTGCCCTGACTCATATATGTCCCCTAGATTTGTTTGAGGACTAGCATTTGTATTTATGTGCAGAGTAATGGCAGGTGCTCAGAACCATCAGTGAAATATCTGAGAAGGCTTTCAGCTTTTTCCAGTGGTTTCAAGGACAGAAAATTATTTTTTTATTCTTTGTGAAACGTCTTCAGTTTTCCTTTATGTATATATTTAGAAAAACAGGGGTATTTTATGAATTGTTTGGAAGAGGGAGAAAATGCTTCCCTGAGTCCAAGGCATTCAGCAGCAGGTCGCTTCTGCTAACAGCGTAGTCTTTGAAAGCAAAAAAGGGTTCACTCGAAAGGCTTATGGGACCTTGCAGGTAAAAGAAAGAAAATGTCAGTTTTGTGACTGCAGAGGGGCAATTTCCTATCTGAAGAAGTGACCTAGAAATGCTGTTCAAAGTGCCCAAGAGAGGTGTGTGGCTCATTTTGGCTGGAGAGCATGTATGCTTAGAAATGAACTGCCCTCTTGGGTTCACCCAGCTTTCTAGTGTGGGGCGCTAATGCATTTCAGTGGCATTGCCTACGGTAGGGTTAGTTGATACAGAACTGGGGTTGCTTAGCCATTTTCTGTCTTTTATCTTGCAATATTATATATCTTTTTGAAGTTTGGAGAAAAGATGTGATTGAAAAGACCAAGTAGGAGTGAGGTGAGGAAGTAGATCATCTTTAAAAGTGGTCATTTACTGAGGTCCCACTCTGAGCTTGCGCTGCTGTTCAATGTTTTAAATTCATTTTTGCATTTAAACTACATAACAAATTTAGGACAGATGAAATGGATATGGTCGTTTCAGATTTACAGATAATCTCCAGTTTTCTAAGCTGCAGAGAGATAAAGTGAATCACCCAAAGTCACAAAACTTGTAAGCAATGGAACTGGAGTTTAAATACAGGAATGCTTGTCCTTTTAATACACATCACAATGCATACACAACAGCTACTATCACTACTGAACGTGACTGCCATTCAAAACAGCTATTACCTTGGGTTCAGCTTTTACTATGTGCTGAATATTGTGTTAAATTATCCCATTGTATCCTGACAATTTGTCTTTGAGGTGCATTCATCTTTGGTATCTGTGAAGCCCCTGTAATTGTGGCTGCTCAAGTACTTTATATAAAACTGCACAGTATCTAGATTATAATGTATATAATCTATGCATTATTATAGATTATAATGCATATAGATTATAAAGCATATTATAGATTATAATGAACATAGATTATAATGCATATAATCTATGCATTATTCCTGTGTACTTTAAATCATCTCTATGTTACTTATATCTAATGCAATGTAAATGGTATGCAAATAATTGTTATACTGTATTATTTAGGAAATAGTGATGAGAAAAAAGTCTACATGTGTCCAAATCCTCCCTCTTTATGAGGACACTAAGGCCATCTCTGAGTTGTTGGAAACATCACTGACATGTTCATTCATTCATTCATTCATTCATTCATTCATTCATCACATTTTCAAAAAGTGCCTACTATATTCTGGGTCTTTCAGGGAGATCAATGGCTTGGCTTCTGTCCTCAAGCAAGCATAGGTGTTAAACCTTAGCAGCCCCCAAAGAGAAAGTATACTATTATGCAGAGTGCCCTCCCACTTACATAGCAATAACCCTTGACTATGCAAAAAATGACTGGAGGCCTGAATAAATGAAACCACTTCTGGTACTTCACTTGCATTCATTATCTTGTGCCCATGGAGCAATACTCAGGACCTAGAACAAAGACCCATTCTGAGTGGAGGGAATGTCTATTCTGATCTCTCCTCAGACTGGCGTCCTTAGGGACATGAGAGCCCTGTCCATCCTCATATTTTCTTTGTCTGCCCTTGCTCCTCCCTCATCACCATCCCGATCTCTAGCCCTGGCATGTCTCAAGGTTAAAAAGGACACTTGGAGTTTGATACAGAGGTTCCAGTCTTTCTTTTGAGATGTTGCTCTAAAAGGTCACCAAAAAAATCCTTAAAGAAGCTAGCTCTGGATCAGTTTGGCTGGCCATGGGGAGCTCAGAATGGACCTTGACTGCCAGAGACAAACATGCTGTTGGCTAGCAGACAGACCTTGAGCTTTTTGAAGTTAGGGGAGGTTCTAAGATATGGAAGGTAACTCCTTGGGGAGGGAAGGGAGGAAAGTGAAGGTCAAAGACAGACTGTCAGGGGACATTTTGCTGGTGGGAAGGAACACTTCTTCTGACACTGGAGGATATTAAACCCTTTCTGGAACTCACGAGGGATCAAGACAGGGCACCTATAAACTTGATGGAGGCTTCAGCCAAGGACACCACCAGGTGCAGAGTCCTTAATAGTAACTCAAGGCAGTCTCTCCTGATCTTGTGGATCCAATTTTTTGAAAGAGGAATCTAGTCTTAGGGAACCTCTCTATTTGCACCCACATTTCTCCTTCTACCTCTTAGTTTTCATTTATATTTGAATTACGACCAGCTAGTGGAGCCAAAGATCCACGCACAAGTCCCTGAAGGAGAGTAACTTTTTTTTCCTTCTTGGCTAGGACAGATTAGAACTAACAAAGGGTCACAGAGGATTTCTGCATGTGAATATGCAGGTTTTGATTAACCCTATTTGACACAAGGAGGATGCTCTTCGGGAAATATTGTCCATTATTATTTAATAGGTTAACTTGTTTATTTTGGCTTTAAAAAATAAACTTCAAAGACAAAGCTGGGATTTATCTGTAATTTCTTTTGAAGGCGGGTGAAAGTTACAGAAACAGGGTTTAATGTCCCTCCCTAGGGGACTGTCTAAGTGCAAAATGTTTAGGAGTAGTGTGCAGTGTGGGCTTCCAGGAAAGAGTAGCAGCTTTGTCTTCTTTTTGTTCACAGGCTGTTCTTTTGAGAGAAGTGACTGACACAGCTTGCTACAGAGAAAGAATTGCCCATAGACCTAGGATTATAAGGAAAAACTTAAACCTGTAATCTCTTACTGTTCTCAAAACTCTGTTTCAGCAGGAAGGGTGAGGGTCTCTCATCTTTCCCATCCCATAAACAAGCCTGGATGGCATTATACTCAGTGGAGAGAGCAGATCCTTGACGGACAGTTTGTCCCAGTGTGGACAAGCTTGAGGTCAGGGAGGGTGCTTAGCAGAGGCTGGGGCTTGCTTTCCTGGGGTACAAGTAAAATTTCAACATTTCTGAACCTCCAGGTTGAGCTAATGGAGTGCTTAAATGCAGTACTAGGTAAACAGTCTTGCTAGTTTTCAGGGTACTGCAAGGTGTAAATGATCTTCATCTTGCTACCACTATATCCCACGGCAGGTTTTTATAAGTTTGGGTCCTTGTTTCTTGGGAAGCCATCTTTGATCCTCTGGTCTGGGGGTTGGCATCCATTTTAAGTATCTCCATTGACCTTAATGCCTGTATTTAAAGCTAAATTTTTATTCTTAAAATAAGTATGATTTTAAAAAGGTATGACAAGTGATTGAGCTTACCCACTTATCAATTTCTTAAACAAGTCTTTGTATCTCTCATGAGTCAGGCATTGTGCTAGGGACTGAGGATTCGGTGGTGAACAGAATGCTAAAACAAAATGGAAGTGTGTCGGGTAAAATCCATCTTTTTCTCAAGTCTTAATCCTCTGAAGAACCTATTTTTAATAATTTAGAACAGAGGCTGGCATACTGTGATCCGAGGATTGAAACTGCCACCTGCTTTTGTAAATAAAGCCTCACTGGAACACAGACATACTCTTTTGGTTTATATCTGAATGCTGTCTAGTTACCCTCACAGCACAACTACAGAATCTAGCAGTTGTGATAACAACTGACGGCCCGAAATACTGAAAATATTATCTATTCCTACAGAAAGACCCTTTCTCTACCCCCTATAGAGGATACATTACTAGAACTTTTTAAAAGTGCATAAGTTAATGTTTTGTCTTGCATATTTTTACTTAAATCAGATCCTTTTGGATTCTCCACAACTATTTGTAAAATGAAGAAAAAAATTTACTTTTAATAAAGTTCCCAAGTTGCAATGATTTACTTAAAAATAATAATCAGTGCTTACTAAACATTATTGATATTATGAAATTCTAATATTCATCCTCCACAGTTCTATTCCACTATGATTTCTTAGGATGAGAGAGAAAAATAGTTTCTGCTTGTTCCTGGAGAACTGTGCAAAGAATTATGTCTCACAGTTATGAGCTGCCTGTTAAGTGGGTGGAAGCCAAAGAAAGGTTGACCAGTAACCATTCTTGGAAACACAGGGAGTTATTTACATAGCAGTTTGGAAAAGCAGGAATGAATACAGGCATCCCACTTCATTTGATTATTTTGCATTTCAGGGTTTGAAAACATGAAATGTACTGATCCAGATGCATTCCTCCTGAGTGTATCTCTCTGATTAATCTTTTGAATCTTGCTGAGGGATATCAGCATAATTTGGATGTTGAATATCCTCCAAAAGCACAGGTGTTAAAGGTTTGACTCCTCAGTGTGGTGTGCTGTGCATCCTTAGCAGGTGGGCCTAAGAGGAGGGGTCCCTTTGGGTCATGGGATGTGTGTCCCTTGGGCCTTCATTTTCTCAGTCTATGGCTGTTTCTTGACTCATAATGTGAGAAGTTTGCCTTGACACATGCTCCCCACCACTGCAATTTGCTTCCTGTGACTGTTAGTCCCCATATATCAACTTCATTGGGTTAAGAAACACCTAGCAGATGAGTAAAGCACACTTCTGAGTGTGTCTGGGTAGGTCAAGAAAGTATGGCCTTGGGTACTTTATCTGGTCCCTCATCCATTTCCTACTTGGCATTGGTCCCCTGCTCTGCTTCTCAGCCACCATGAAGCAAGCAGCTTTACTCCACCTTGTCTTCTCACTATGGGGTTTCTGCCTTGGAGTCTACTGACCATGGACTGAATCTCCTGAAATCGTGAACAGAATTAAACCGCTCCTCTTTAAGTTGTGGGCCTTGGTGCTGTGTCTCAGAGACAGGAAAGCTGACTCATACAAAGCCTTCACCTAAAACCCAAACCATGAAGCCTACTCTCGGACTTCTGGAAACATGAGCTAAAGAAACTGTTCCTCTTTATAAGTTAATCTCCTCAAGTATTTGGTTGTTATGGAAAGCTGACTATATAGATATTCTCCAACTGGATAGTCTAAATCATGTGTTTAACTAGTCTCAAAGATCATTATTCCCACAAAGGCAAGGAGAAGGAACACTTTCCTATCACACATATTCTTTTTCATAACTTTGGCAAATCTTTTTGCTTAGACATTGAGGAAACAGTCTTAGGTGGCTTTCTCTTATTTAAGTGGCTTTCTTTTCTTTTGATATCCTTCCCCTCTCATGCTTTAAACTTTTCTTTTCTCACTTTTGCAAAGCATGAGGCACAAATAGAGCAGATGTGTTGCCAGTAAGGTCATGTGTGTGGGCATCTGGGAGTTGAGATGCTGAAACCTAGGAAAATTTCTGTACATGAGGAGAATGTGTGCATTTTCTGCCATCTGGCCAATGCTTCCTGTTGCTTTCTCTCTCCCAGGCATTAATTTGGCTTCACAGCAGGGAGTGGCTCTTGACAGGGGGAAAATGTGGCTCCAGGCAGATTCTTCCTCAACAGCTGAGGTGGCAGTGGGACTGTGGCCCCCTGGTGGAACCACTTCCTCCTTTCTCCCTCAGCCTCAGTGAGACTCTGGTGTTGTCCCAACACAAAACAAATGCTTACAGTTACAGGGATAGAGACCCTTTCACTTCACCTTGGAAGACGATGATTATCGTGACAATCTGGCTGAATAGGAGCCCAAGCTGGGAAGTCCACTCCAGTGGTCTGTTCTTGTTATTTGCTGTCTCTCCCTCTTGGGCATGTACCCCCTTATATTTGTATAGTTCATTTTATACCTATCTGCCTCTGCTTTGCTATATCTTTTGCTTGCCACACCCTTCCTGCCTCTTACCAGCCCATCTCAATTTGCTTTATAAGCTTTTGTTTCCATCCACTCACCCTGAGGAGCATAAGATATTCCCCTTGGTGGTAGTGATTCTTGCCTACTAAAGTCCCTGGGTGTCTGTACAAATAGCTTGAGAGAGCCCCACAGGGTTTTTAGTTTTGACAAATTCTCTTTAGATAGAACACAGATCCTGGGCTGACAATCATTATTTGCACTTTGTCTACTTTCATCTTCTTCCACTGCAACTCATTACTTTTTCCCTTCTGTATTTCTTAAACTTTAGTGTACATACCACTCATCGAGAGATCTTTAAAAGTTCTGATTCTGATTCATTAGCTCTAGGTTGGGGGAGAGAATTCTGTGCCTCTAACAAGTTTGCACATCATTCCAGTTCTGCCTATGGGAGGACCACATTTTGTGTAGTGAGGTCCTTGATCCATGGTGGTCAAACTTTAGGGTCCATTGGAATCATCTAGAAATCTGGCTCAAATGCAGATTTTTGAGCACAATCACCGGTTTCTGATCTTGTGGGTCTGGATTAGTGTCTGAGAAAAATCTGTATTTCTAACGCATTTCCAAGGGATGCTGGGTTATATTTTGGGATCACATTTTGAGAACCCTTTCTCGAAAGTCATGATGCTCAACTTCGGCTTCATGTAGAATCAACAGTCAAGCGTTGTAAAATACACATATCCAGTCCACTCCCTTTACATTGAGTGACAGTGGTACCTCAGTTCATGGACTTAATTCTTTCCACAATTCTGGTCTCAAATCAATTGGATGAGAACCAAATCAAATTTCCCCACAAGGTCAACACTGAATCTAACCATTGAATTTGATTCAGTTTTCATCCAACTCAGTTTATGACCAGAATCATGAAAAAACCTGAGTTCATGAACAGAGGTACCCTGTAACTGGTTTGCCATGGGGCCTAGTACCTGTACATTATAAGTTTGCCAGGTGATTCTATTGTGCAGCCTGAGAGAGGAACCTTAGAGAGTTTAATTTGTAGAGCTGACCTTTGTTCTCAACTAGTTCATTAATTGATGTCTCTGGATCAAGTTCTAGTTTGTGGTCTAAATAGCTGTGGTGAGGAAGGGTCCATGTGAGGTAAGTATAGCTGAAAAAACTGAGTGGAAAGAACAGTTGCTGTTAGAAGAAGCCACAGAAGGAAAATGGTGAGTTTGTAGCTCATTGGGGATAAAAATATCTGATTTAGGGGATTGTTACAGAGGTTTCAGGGTAGTTGAGCAGACACATAAACACTTGTAATGATAGAGGGAATTCTAGACATAGGAGTTGCAGTGGTTTCTATTCTTTAGGTCTTGGAGTCTCCGGCAGACGTGGTGAAACCAAAACCAACATTTTTCATGGCAATGTTGCAAAAGAATTATTCACACCCTCCAACACCTCTAACCTTGCCTTTGTTAATGTCCTGATTTGATTTCATTACTATTCTGTGAGTCTCTTGGTTTTAGGCCCCACACCACACTCCCCTACACATCATGGCCATTGAGCACACAAGTTAGGGAAAGGAGTGAAGGACATACAGATGCTTCCAGGTAAACTAGGGCAATGGAATTGCACTCTATACAGCTCAGTCTGTACCTGAACCACAAGGATGAGCTCTTGTGAGATTTATCTGCATCTCTGGAAACTTGGTCAACAATATCAAGACAATCCCTGTTGCACTGAAAAAGTAAGCAATATAATATGACCACCCATTTTGCAGCTAGGGATACTGAATCTTAGGGCATAAGAATCATGGTGAATTATATCATTAATCATCCAGTGACTTAATATTTATATAGACCAGAAATATAGTTACAGGGGATAGAAAGTTTGAAATTTTATTTCTTCATTTATTCACAATTAAGGAGTTTGGCAAGGCAAAATAGCGGCAGTTTTTGTATGTGCCAGGCATTACACTGAGCCCTCTATAAATTAGCTATCTTATTTGACACACTAACCTTAGAAATTGGTGCTTTTTTAACCACAGTTAGTCAGTAAATAAAACCAGGCAAAGAGAAGTTAAGATTTATCTAAGCTCACACTGATAGTAATTGCCAGAACCCATGAAATTTGATTGCTTTATCTATTCCCTTCTTCCCTTCCTTCCTTCCTTCCTTCCTTCCTTCCTTCCTTCCTTCCTTCCTTCCTTCCTTCTTTCCTTCCTTCCATCTTTTCTTTTCTCTTCCTCTTCTCTCCCCGCTCCCTTTCTTAGTACTAGGGTTTAAATTTAGGTCTTCATGGCAAACAATGTACTGCCGAGCTACATATTCAAATTTTTCAAAAAATTTTTGTTTCAAAAATGTGAGGCTAGGTCTCATTATGTTTCCTAGGCTGGCCATGAATTTGTGATCTATTTGCTTCAGAATCTAGAGTCACTGGAATTCCAGGCATGTGCTGCACTGTCCTGCTGAGCCCATGTTCTTAACCAAGACATGCTCTCCTTATGCCTTGAGTGAGACCATTTTAGAGTACACTTTGCAGGAAAGGACAAATGTGTGAAAAGTGGGCAAAGTCCACTGTTTAGCTTCTAGTGTAGCCTGGTTCCCCTAGTACACCTGGTGCCCAAGGAGTATGAAACCCCGATAGTACGAGGACCAGGTGGGATCCCTTATTGCCCGATTGAAAGAGCCAGGGAGCAAGCTCCTTGTACCTATTCTCTTCCCCTCTTTCCCCCCGGGTGTTTGGGTGTGGGTGATCTTGGTTTTGTGCTTGGGGAGAGGTAACCTTGGTAATAAAGGTCTCGGTGACTTACTGTTATTTTTGGGCTCATAAAAATATTTATGACATCTTTTTTTCCCCAGAATCATGTTTAAAATATTTTTCAGTTCCTGTGGCCTGAATCATACCATGGTCAATAATATTTCTTAAAATAAATAGTATTTTTTCCAGTCAACATTTTAAATTTTATCTTAGTTGATGTTATCACAGCACCATAGTGGGTTGCTAACATGATGTAATTTCGATTGCTTATCAGAATCCCTGCCATTTCCTGTGGTCACTTAATAACAAATGAGATTTGTAGCATCTGTCTTCAGAATAGTGTGGATTAAATTAGGATACTGCTGGTGGGAGGAAATCAGATAGAGACAGTCAGAAGGAACACAGTAAAAGAAGAAACACTTCAAATATTCTAGGGAAACAGCCCTCTGTCTCCTCTTTGGATACATTAGTAAGTTGCAGTTGAATGCAGAAGGGCTAAGCCTTCAAATTGGACCTGGACCACACAGATTTATCCTTACTCGTTTTGATTCAGGAGTAAGGAGAGGAAAATGAAGGCATTCACTCCTTGCGGTGATTAGCTGACTGCCAGGAGGATGTGCAGAAAGGATTTCCCGTCCCAGGAGCCCTGGGAAGCTGCCTTCAATAGCTTTTATAGTCTCAGTGCTTGAGACTTTAATTTATTTGACATTTGGTTGTTGAAGATGATTTATTTTCCCTGGCTTGCTTTCATTATCTCAGGCTCTTGAGAGAGGAAAATTTAGAGACTAGGAAATAGGAAAGCAGTCCTTTAGGTCTCGGCTTTTCGAAGTGTGATCTCTGGGCCAGAGTATCACCTGGAAACTTTTTAGAAATGCAGAATCTCAGGCCCCCATCCAGATCTGCTGACTCAGAATCTGTGTTTTTACAAGATATCCAGGTAGCTTGTGCACACGTTACAGTCTGAGAAGCACTGGCATGCTTAGGAATGTCTTCCGCTGGCTTTTAAGATGCTCAAGGAGGGTTGTAAGCTGCAATGGCCTAAGATGTGTTTTGCCAGACACATCTGTACCTACATTGTGCAGTGCCCAGCACGCTTTTTTCTCGGCATCATTGTGTCACCCACAAAAGCAGCACTGATAGGTGAGCGGGTTCTGTGTGTCAAACTCACTTCTATGTGCTTTAATATTATTACATCATTTAATGTTCATAACAACTCTGAGAAAAATACTGTTATCTCTATTTTATGGATGGCAGAATGAGACAAGAGAGAGTGATCAATTTGATAATTTCTCTTTCTTTCTTTCTTGTCAGTGGAATTGAAATTGAAAACCTGAAATTACAGGAAGCAGCTTGAGGGAGATAATTGGAAAGAACTTGATTTTTGAAGTCAGATAGACACTAATTTTGATTTTATTCTGCATATCTTCAGTATAATCTTGGAGAGCCTACATATCTCACAGATGGTTGCAAGGGGAAGTGCAATAAGCTAGGTGGGATGTCTCTAGCAGAATTCCTCAACCATAGTGTATATTCAATAAATATCTTTCTTCTTTGTTGTTTCTGCCTTGTTCTGCCCCTTCCTTCCCTTGTCTTTCATTCCTCTATTCTGTGGCAGACTCCTGCTAGCTAACTCTCGCTCATCTTTTGGTGCTAAAGACCTCTGGCTGGAACTACTCAAGTGTAAGGTACTGAGGTTTTCTAACGTATTTATATTCTTAAGCATGCAGCTTAAAAAAGACTGCAATGTAAAGCCTTCAATCGGTTGTCAGTTGCTTAATAAGCATCTGCAGTGTAAGTACTTAGCTTAAATATTTGCTCTAGTCTAGGTCTGTGCCATGCAAGTATTTAGATTCTGATCTGTATTGAAAACAAACGCTTTCAGGTAAAATGGGTGGAAATGTTAGAGTTTAGGACCCTACCTTGACTGCCATTATTAACCGGCATTGTTATGTTTTAAGGACCTTCAAGAGAAAGTGAAGTAGGGTAAGTTCATGGACTCAGGCTGATTTTCAGTTCTGGTGCTGATAGCTATGTGAAGATGTGGAGTCGTGTAACCTCCTTTTGCCTTAATATGCTCATCTGTGATGTGGGGATAACTAAGCCTACTCTGTAGGCTAGTCTGAGTACTGGATGAGTTAACTCGTGTGAAACTCTTAGGACAGGCCTGGCCCCTATGAATGGCTTATGTTTCCATTATACATAACCACTGTGGGCCTCCAATTCTTCTTCCATGTAACAAGGATGCTCTTATAGGAAAATGAGATTAAGTATGGTCACATCATGGGTCTAGCATAGTGTTCAGTCTTCCCTTTTGAATGAGTGTGACACGCAGAGCACCATTTTGGAAACCTAACCATGTTCATGTACTCTGAACTTATTTGCATAATTTAGGGGCATCGAACTGGAAATTTATTCTCAGACTCAATTTAATTTACTCATTGATTTTATTACATGAATCCCTAACAAGAGAGGTAGATGTTATGTGAGTTGCAAATGGCATAATGCAGTAATGATAATGACAGTAATCAAGAAACAGGCAGGGATGTTTCCTGAATTCTCTTTGGAGAACACACACTCTTCTCTGGGAGTAGTGGCAGGGCGGAGGTTGACTGAAATGTCATTTAGACGAGGAGATGCATCCATGGCAACTAATGAGGCTGGAAACAGGCTGTGGAGACACCACGGGCAGTGGGTCAGGTGACAAAATGATGGAAATGACATTCTTTAAATACTTTCCCACCAATTATTAGCTAAATTTGGCATTCAGACTGCCCTAGGTGACAGGTGATCATAGTAGGTCTCTGCAGCTTTTTTTTTTTTTCGTAGTACTGGGACACAGTAAGATGACATCAACTGTAACCTTGCAAGGCTTCTGAGAAGTAGGAAGGCACAGAATGACATCTCCTTTGTGTCACGGTTGGCAAGGTTGCTCACAAGAAATCCTGTGAGGTGGAACTTGCTATTCAGCCCGCCACGGTTGCTTGCCCCTTGTCACTGCACATGAAGAGGAAGACTTCTCTCTGTCTCTGTCTCTGTCTCTCTTTTTCATTTGGAATCCTTTTCTTTTATGTCCTTTTCTTACCTGGCTAAAATGAGGAGTTTCAATGATTCATGAGGAGTTTAGATGATAAATTGTGTAGCTTAAGATATTTTCTGCTGTTGGGAATACTTGTATAAGGTGTGATTGAAAGATTAGGTGAATGTTTAAATTAAAAAATTTATTACTGTAAGAGACACATTGCCATTAATCTCTCTCAAAATCTCCCCCTTGCTTGAAACACACTTATCCCGTCATTCTTGCCACTTTCTGGTGCAGTTCTTGAGGTTCTCTTTCATCAGTATCACTAGTTGTGGCTGCCTTGCTGTCCCGCATCATTTCAGAGCATTTACCCTTCATGGTCTTTTTGACGTTGAGGAAGAGCTAGAAGTTGCACACAGTGCTGCACCCAGGAAATAAACTGGATGGGACATACCACAATGCCTTTAGGACCCTACCTTACTATTGGGTGGTACTAAGCAGCAGCATTCATTGTACTTTGTTTTTTTTCCATACCTGGTAAAAGACCCTCACAAAAGAGGACTTCCAGAACTGTTTCAGAAGCAGCAAGAACAATGGGATAAATGTATTTGAAGCAAGGGGAGGTATTGAAGAGGATTAACAGTAACATGTCATTTGCTGTAATAATTTTTTAACAGTGGAAACATTCATCATATGTTTTGATCACTCCTTGTACATTAAAACTTCTTCAGACTGGTTTGAGGACATCCCGGTATTATTTGCCCTGACAGGTGACAATATGTTTCCAGTGCAGGGCAAAGCACCATTTTCTTGTAGGTACATTTTTTTCTTTTTTATCTTTTAAGCTTTCTGTGGCTTCTAGTTTTTGTCTTAGAGAAAGGAATCCTTTGCTCCACATGAGCTGATCTCTGTCCTTCCTCTTGCTCTAGTGGCTCTTAACTTTTAAGTTGGTTTCTCTTCTCTGCTTGGCTGAGCCTGCCGGTGGCTCACACAGGCTCTAAGTAGCTGCAGACTCAGGTGCGAAGACATAAAAATGTACTTGGATAATTGTCAGTTTTTAATCAAATACAAGCCTATGCCTTAGGGTAGTCCTTGAACATGTGAAGAGTCACATGTTAGACTGGGAAGTTCGAGACGTGATGGACATATTCTGTGAATACTGAAATTTAAAATAAATTTATTGCAGTAAAAGACACACTACTATTATTCCCTCTCAAAATACTTCTACATAGAACATATATATCCCGTGGTTCTTGCAACCCTTGGAAACAGTTCTGGAATTCCTCTTTTGTGAATGTCTTTAGGAGTATTGTCCGCGCTGCCTAATGTCCTGAATTGATTCAAAACATTTATCTTTCACAGTCATTTTGATTTTGGGGAAGAGACTGAAATGTCACACAGTGCCAGACCCTGGAAAGAAGATGGGTCAGGACACACTTTGATATTTTATGTGACAGAAACTTCCATAAACATTTGATCAATGAATGGTGATCAAAAGTACAGTGCATGTTAAAACTTTAAAAATATTATTACAATGAAAGACACATTGGCATTAACCTTACTCAAAAATATTCAAAGTACTCTCCCTTATTTTGAAAACATGTAGCTCATCATTGTTAGGAATTCATCTTTACTGTAAGTTTTAAAACTTTAAACATCTATCCTAGTTTTTGACCAATTTTCATAAACTAAGTGAATACCTCCTAACCCCAGACTCCTGGGAACTTTACAAAGTCAGTTTTGAGAACCTCTCTTAATGCTACTGAATCAGACTGGTGATTTGAGCCCGGAAATTCCAGAAATCCATATTAAAAAGAACTAACAACAGTAGAAGTTCTGCCTGTGATACTTACACAGCCAATTGACCACTAATTTCAGCACCAGCTCTTGTGAACTGGTCCTACAGTTTTTATTTTATCACAATGGAAACTCAAGCACAAAAACCTTGGCTAAGGTTACGCAGTGAGTTTGCAAGCAAATTGCATCCACATCTGGCTTTGTGATAATTGTCAGCTTTTCCTTCAATGTGACCCTCTGGAAGTGCTGACTGTGCTTTGGGTGAGAAGGCACCAATGTGTTTGCTTCTGACCAGGTTGAGTAGCTACTCTTCCTGTAGTGGTATCCATAACCTCATCCTGTTCTATCATAATGGTTTTAGGTTATAATATCCTGCTAAGTCTACTCTTTATTTAAATGGTTTTCTATTATGATTAGATAATACTTCCTTGTTGCTTAATTTCCAAATCAAGTGTGCATAAATAATTAATGACTCAAAGTTGCATTCAGAAGATTTTTGAAATTGTCCTGTGTAACTTTATTAAGTGCCGGAGCTAGGATATTAATTTGTTTGATTGGAAAAAGGGGATTTATATATTATTAAACCATTCAGGTGGTGCACAGGATTGCCTCCCCCCTCCCAAGTCCTAATATCTGTTTTGAAGTCATCAGATTTAAATTGTAAATGAAACAGTGTCGGGGCATTAGAAAAGCACACACCATGTTTTGTTAACATAATCAGAAAAATGGAGTTGCTACAAAACCTTTCCCATCTGCCAGTCATTCTATTAAATGCTTCTGCAATTTTATTAGAATTCTCTGTCTCTGTAGATGCCAGTCAGCTGTGAAATTGAAATTGCAAACAGAAATATTACATTTTCATCCACAGTGGAAACTGAGAAAGTCCATTTCTTGGACCAGCAAAGAAATGGCATGACCTTGTCAACTCGGTCAGTCTCTGTTTAGTGTTGAAGGCAGTTTGGGGCTGGTCTGAAAAGGGAGGAAGGGAAGTGGCTTTTCATTTCCTTTGGCTTTTTCTGGTGATCTGATCAAGAAGTATCCTTCATGGGTCTTCATGGTTGGAGAGCTTTTGAGTTTTTCAATAGAACCCATTTTTCTTCCTTCTTCCTCAGAGTGAATTAAGGTTGTGCTGGAGAGGCTTTCGTTTTTCAGAAGCAGGAGATTTTGACAAAATGGGAGCTCTAAAATTTAAAAGTTTCCTAGTGGGTAGGAAAGATGAATGGCAGTGATGAGTAGTTCTTGCTGGACTGTTGTAACCAAGTCGGGCCTAAAGTGGGGGTCACGATTAACGGTTGGATTGTCTTTGCTCAAAGCACTGCTTCTTCTCTTCTTCTGCTAGGTAATTCCCAATCATTCTTTGGATCTTGCTTAAATGTCAGTTTCTCTTGGAAGATATCCTCCATCAGCCTCATCCACTCAGTCAAGACCAAGTGATTTTCACTGCTTTGGGCTACAGTTACAATTACCCTTACTTGTGCACTGATTTTCTCCCATAAGTGTCTGCTTCCCTTGGAAGAGAGGAGACTTCCTGGGGCGGGGGGCAGACCCCTGCAGGTATCTTATTTATCACTGTGTCTTCATGTTTAGAATAGTGCAGACATATAAAAGCTGGATGTGTAAAATAAAAGATATTTCCATAGGATGGAATTCCAAGGGTTGAACTATAGCTTGGGAGGGGGGGTGTCACATAATTTATAGCAGTTATGTAATGGGCAGTGTATAGTAGCTGTTACAAAAGTTGAAATGGATCCCTTATCTCCAATTCCAACTATAAAAAATTTGTAGTTTAGAAAGAAATGATAAGAGATTTTTTTTCCATGTAGCTATATTGCCAAGCCTTAGGTGTCAACTTGTGTTAAAGAGATCAGGTCTGGTAGTTTCTAAATTCAGCAAAGAGCCCAGCTCAGCTTAGCTGCTGTTTATCTGCACCACCATGTGTTGTGTTTCTTGTACATGAGCTCATTTAATCTTAAAAGCAATTTTATGGTTATAGGCATTTTTTTGGTCTCCCTTTTAAAGATATGGCCACTGGGGCCAAGAGCTTTCTGACTTGCACAAGGTCACACCGCTAGTGAGGGATGAAGCTGTGGGTGGAATCTGTGACCACTGGCCTCAGCGAACTCCTAAGCATTAATGACTAGCTGCATCTCTCTGCAAGCCAGAATGGGTGCTGGATCCAGTTCTGTTTAATCAGCTCAAGAAAGGTCTATGGGAATACCTGCTAGACTGTCTCCTGGATGAAGCACATGGCGCTCATGAGGTTGCCTGGAAATGAGGCAGTTAAAAAGGATGGATCCCCTTTCCTGGGTGGGAGAGGAAGCTTCTTTTTTTGTATCAGGAATGGAACTCAGGACCTCGCAGTTGCCAGGCAGGTGCTGTGCCACTGAGCTGTATCTCCGGCAGACAGGAAGCTTCTTCACTTCCCGTGAGTTGTTCAGGTCCTTCCAGCTGAGGTTTGCAGGGCTGTGGTACAACTCACCCAGCAGCTGTTGCCCTAACTCATACTGGCTTTCAAGACTGGGAAGGCTGCTTCCTTGAAAACCCTATAAAAGGGAAAATAGCAGTAATATGTCCACCTGTGCCTGAAGCTCCTGAAGCTAGTATATCCAAGAAATGCTGCAGGGATGGGACCCTGTGACTCTGTGTGAGATCCAGCATATACTGTGACAGTTGTGTGGTCTTCATTCATCCCCCTTTTCTTGCCAATGACAGTTGAAAGTGGCAAGCCTCTTTCAAATTTGGGGCAACTAAATAGAAGCTAGAAAACATATAATTCCAACTGCTGCTGGCCCTCCTTCCTTTATCATGAGTTTTGAGCATGGATGGCCTTGGGTTTTTGCTCCTAATAGCTACACCCATTGTGCAATTTCCTTAGGAGAGACTAACATTTTTGAACACTTTTATGATGTGCCATGTTATGAACTGATTGTTTTGCTACAGTGTCATTTATTTTTTACAATACTGCTCTGATGTAGGAAATATAATCATTAGTCACAGAAGAAATAAAACACCATAGTTAGAGAAGGCTTAGATCACATAGGCATAAATTGTACCACTGGGTGACCATGAAGGTCCAGATGGCTCCAGAGTGCAGTGTATCATGTTGCTATTCTGTACCATGGTGAAGAATTGGCTGGTCTACATTAGTGGATACTGTCTACTATTTTTGAGCTCATCTCTCTGGCCCCTCTTTGAGATGGACTGTAGCTGGGAGGTGTATTGATACAGGCACGTGGGCCGCCATTTTCCTCCCAGTACTGCTCTGTGTCCATGACTTTCCATTCATCAACAAAGTCTATGCACAGCTGAAGGATGCCAGAGGCCATGAAATCCACTTGGGAGGCAGTACTTCTGCAGGGAATATGAGGGCAGCACTGCCTCATTGTCGTCCTCTCTACAGCTTCCTAGAGATTACGCTTCAACAGGGCTTCCATCCCCTTGTGATCAGTCTAATGTTTTACAAAAGACTTTCTGGCAAAATATTTCCAGGGGAACCTGCTATTTTTGAGTACCTTCTTCCTTTGCTGGCATAGTTCTGGAATTTAATTATGGAGCCTGGATTAGTAGAAGGCTGTGTTCCATCTGCTTCTGTACTTAGTTTATTTTCTCCTACAGAAGAGATGCTGTTTCCAGCTCTCTCCTCTGGTTTTTCCTTGGAAGCAGGCTTGTCGATGAGCTTATCTGCTGTATACTGGGTGCCTTTGGGCTGGTGCATTGTTTGTCACTTAGTTCTGCATTTTTGTCAGAATCACATACTGCAGGCACTCTTGTTATGAAGTCCATCATAGACTTGGTTGTAACAAAGGTTGGGGTAGGTGGCGTCTGCACACTGACAGAATGCTGTCATTTCCTCTCAGCAAAGGCAACCAGAGGTCACATTTGAGAAGCTACAAGTTGGCATCACGCCTTGTCCCCTTAAGTATTCTTGGAAGTCAGCTCAAGCCCCACGGCCTCAGCGTATTCTGAAGGCCTTCAGCTCACCCACATGTGCAATCTGGGCTGAGCCCTGCAAAGGGGTGGGCTGCTGAGGGCTGAGGGTGGGAAAGTGGGATGACCTTCAAATGTATCAGGGCATCTTCTTTATGGGTTTGGTAGGTTTCCAGAAAACTGTGAAATTTGAGATTTGGAATGATGGACTGCACCAATAGCAGCGGCAGGATTTGTTCCTTTATAGGATCCTAGGGCTGAAGGCTTTCCTCTGGCAATATCCCTTGTTTTTTTTTTTTTTTCCAAATGAAGGGCTATTGGGCTTCGTAAAGTGAGCCTCACTTGCAATAGGAGCCATCCTGCTATTGTTTCCCCAAAGACATCCTCATGAAATTCTTGGAAACTGTGAGTGCTGTTTCCTCTGGAAAAATGGATCTTTGCAGATGTGATTAAGAGATGAGATTTTCCTGGATTATTTGGGTGGTCTCTAAGTGCTATCATATCTCTTTCCAAGAGGGCAAAGAGACAGATGGAAGAAGTGGAAGCAATGTGAATACGAGGAATTGCTGACAGCCGCCTGATACAGGAAGGGAGGATAAACAAGCCATTCCCCAGCACTCCCGGAGGGAGTGTTCATGTGGACCCTTGGATTGGAGCTTCTGAGACCATGCATTTCCATGGTCTTACGATGCCCAGTTTGTGGGTGTTTGTTACAGCACCCACAGGAAATGAACTTGCCACTTTCTATCAAGATCACACAAGTTCTTACTCATATCTTTCCTCCTATCAAGAGGCTTTACATCCTGCATGCCTTTGCTGCTAATCCACTGATAGGTGCAGGGGTTTTCATTATTGCTGACTGCAACATACTCTATAGTTTTAAAAGTTCTTTGAGGAAATCTATGCAGACAAGTTTTTTGTTCACTATATTCTTGGAGTCAAATGCCTGGACTCTGGATTTCACTTGGCTCTGGAGTGGCAACCTAGCATAGTAATTAAGAGGTAATATCTTCTCTCATCTCTGAATATGTTCTCATTGGACGTGTTCCTTCTTAAGTGCAGTCCTTCGTAAATGCATCCTTCTTCTTAAATGCATCCTTCTGAAATGCAATCAGGGAAGAAAAAACAGGGAGTAATTTATAAGAGGGTTCTCAAGTCAGAAGGACTGCGTCTAAAAACTGCCTTCCTTTCTTATTAGCTATGTGATTTCAAGCAAAGTAGTTAAGCTCCCTGGTCCTCAGTTTTCTGATCTGTGAAATGGAGGTAATTCACATTTCTTATCTGTGAAATGGAGGTAATAGGTAAACACCTATTACACAGAGCTTTTGTGAAGTTTAAATGAGTAAATACAAATACATGTGACACACTTGTTTACATAGGAGGGCACCCTAAACAGCATACTGAGCCATATACAATGTGAAGTTTTCTTTTTTTATTAGTATAGTACCTGCCACCAGTACAGGGACAAATAAAATAGAAGGTACCAGCTGTACTATAGGCAAGAAAACTCAAGCTTAGCAAGGCGAAATATTGTGTCTTGTGTTTACATAGCTAGTGAATGGTAGGGCATGAAGCACCAAGATCATAAACAAGGTGGTGTGAATACCCATAGGAGAAAGCGGGGTATGGCTTTTGAAGAAGTATATTTTCTGGTTCATAATATGAAATATCTCCCAAAAACTCATGTACTGAGGGCTTGATTCTCAATGCAGCAATGTTCTGAGGTAGAGTCTAGCGAGGTGAGTTATCGACGGATCAACCTGTGGATGAGCTCATAGGTGGACGGGCTGTTAGGAGGTAGGGCTAGTTAGATGAACTGGGTGACCGGGGAGGAGGGTGTATCTTTGAAGAGTGTGTCTTTGCCCTGTCTCTTTCTTTCTGGATCCCTTTCTCTCTCCACTACCATGGACTGAGGAGCTTTGCTCCACTACATGTCCCCTGCCCATCTCTGTCCAACATCAATGGCTCCAGTGGACCATGGACTAAAACCTCTGAAGCCATAAACCTCTGAAATCTTTCCTCTTTCACAGTTAATTTTACAAGGCTTTTGTTACAGCGATGGCAATCCAACAAATGGAGTCTCCCAGTGCATCTGGCATCACAGTTCTGCCTGTAAATTTCTTATTCCAGCTCTTCTGTACCTACCCATGAAGAATAACCTGGCTCCCATCCCTTATTCTAGGGCTCTGCTTTCCTCCAGGGGCAGATATTTACTCCAGCACGTATCAGGGCTAACAGATTTGTAGGTACTGATGTGTTCATAACTGTTCTTCTAGGTAAAACACTTGCATTCTGACAAGAATATTCAGTTTATCATGGCTAAAGGTAGTTGGGATCTGGGGAGAAATTAATTAATATTCCCTCTTTCTCTTGTCTCCAAGAGTGGATCCAAGTGAGTCAGACAAACTGTCATATTTGTTTCAGATAAGCTATGTGATAGCATGTGCTTTCAGCCCCGTAGGCAGATGAGCTTGCTAACGCCTCACTGGAGACTACAACAGATTGATTCTCACAGTCACAGGCATTACAGGACTCATGTGCATTGACAATTAAAAAAAATCTCATGGCAGAAAACAGACTATAATACATGTTCTTGGCAGGAGGTTGATTCCCCACAGAGAACCCAGAGAGGGCTGCTTTCTTTCTTTTACATTGAGGATGTGGAAATAGATAGCATAAAATGCCTCTTCCTTCTCTCTTAAGAGTCCGTACAATTTAATTATAAAGAGATTCTCTCTAAGTTGGCCACATCTATGCCAAATCATAGCACAACAGAGACTAGAATCTAGGATTCTTGACATCCCCAGTGCAGTTTCTGTCCACGTCACACTGCCCGGACGTTCCCGCTATCCCTATTTTAATGGTAGAATGTGGCAGTGGTATTACCCTGAAATGATATATTCAAAAAGCCATATAATATTTATAATGCTTATTGAAAATTCACAGCATTTTGCCCAGAGATAGACCTGATCATTAGACTGATGTAAACAACTGTCCATTTGGGAGAGGTTTAATTACCAACTCCAGATGTCGGGAGAAGCTGGTTCCAGAACTCCAGCAACCTGGCGCTGTCTCAGCTAGCAGATCTCCTCCACCCTCAACCACACTTTCAAGCTGGACACCTCACATCTCGGCAGTAAAAACAGATGCTCTCGACACTTTGAAATAAAGAGGTATGGCTGACAATCCAAAATCCATGAGTGTTGGGACCACATGATGTTTCACAGATTTTCTCTTCCTTTTCTCTGGTTTCTAGGAAAGATCTAACTAATCTTCCATTTTTGAAGTGTGCCTGGAAGAAACTGTAATATTTTGGTACATTGGTCTGTATTCTGTATGGCCCTAGTTTTTAGTAACATGCTTGATTTTTCTTATTTTTCTTTCAATAGAAGTAATTGCTAAAAAAATCCGGTGAATCTTTTACTCAAATGTTAAACACTCTTCATGACTAATGCATAGCAGAAGTGTCCATTGTCCTAAGAGGTGTGGTTGTCAGAATAAACTTCTATGATTACATATGCATCACAGAAGTAACTCAGCATACACAAAATATATTTGTATGTAAAACACTTACTACTACAGAATTATGTCCAATCTACTGTGACTCATTCCTTAGCTAATTGTGGCCCCCATGACTTCCATTACGGAATAAACACTATTGGGGAAATGTGTGGGAAAATCAACCTTTTCAACTGGTGCTCCTGGAAATTCAGTATGTATAACACCATGAGGAGGGACTTGGTAATAATTACTAAAATTGCATAATCATTTATCTTTTCACTCAGAAATTCTCCTCTTGGGGAGTCATCAAGATCTACTGAGGTGGGGCTGGGGATTTAGCTCAGCGGCAAAAGCGCCTGCCTGGCAAGTGCAAGGTCGTGAGTTCGGTTCCCGGTACCGGAGAAAAACCAAAAAAAAAAAAAAGACCTACTGAGGTATTGGATGAAGGTGGGGGGAATTGAATAGAGACTGGCAGAGGAAAAAGGTGGATATCAGTTTGCTGTACTCACCTGCTGTACTCCTCCTTGGAAGAGCAGCTGTCCTCAAAACCTACACGAGACAAGAGAAGGTTCAGTAGGTGTGGGCTCTTGTTCCCCAGTCTTCTCAGTTATTATCATCTATCACATTATGCAGTTATTTGTATCATCTTCTCCCCCATTAGAATGCATGGGATCTGAGAACAGCAGGGACTCCATAGCCTGCTCCTCTGTCGCACTATAGAGACAGCACTTGGCTAGTAATAGGCGTCAGTAACATTTTTACTGAATGAATAAAAAATGTTTGAATGAATGCACAAGATTGAACCAGAGAGCCTGTAATTTTCCTCTTTGTGTCTACATATTACATGATACTTATAAGACTCCATAAACATTTATAGGATTAAATACTGTGGTGCTTGATTTCAATCATGCAGAAAATTTAAATATTTATGATAGTTTTATAAATTATGATTTGATAGATGTGAATAAAATTTCCTTATAAAAAATGAATACCCTGACTGGTAAGGCAAGAATTATCTTTGCCCATTGCCCCAAGTTCCTGTCCATTTAGCTTTCTGGTTTGGCATGTACTTTGGACTCATCTAGTTATATCTACTTTTAAATGGCATTTCTATCTAAATCTCTGTATCTCTGCAATCAGTAATAGTATGTATATTCTTACTAAGTGTCCTGGTGGTGTGTATGTGTTCACGTAATGAATGGAAGTGGAGCACACACATTTTTCAGCTTTTGTTTGTTATCTCACCTGTATTCTACCTCTGTTCTATATCTGTCCATATGGACAGTACATGTTTTTGAATCCTGTTGCATATAATTCCAAGATTTGTAGATAGCATAGGTTAATGAACCATTTTCCTAATAGTGCATAATTTGATTGCCTCTAATATTTTGTGTTAGTCACAATGTTATAATAAATGTTTTTATGCATCTCTTCTTTTGGGTGTGGAAATGAGAGTTTATAATTTTAATTAGTATTGCTGAATTGCTCCTGATGCGGCTCTACAAATTGATGACCTCACCTGCGAGGTGCAACAATACCAACCTCTCCACGAGCTTGCTAACACCTGAGGCCACACTTCGTTACTATTGGGCAGCCTAACAAGTAAGAAATATGCCTTGTCACTGTTTAAACTTGAATCTTTCTGATTACAAGTGAGATTAAATTATTTTTATTAGCTATTCATAATTTCTGTCCTATGAATTATCTGTATTTTTTGCCCATTGTTTTGCATTACTGATCTTTCAGAGTTTTTTCTTTAAACTCAATTATTATCCTTCAGACAATTAAGTATGTGGTATTTCCCCTGGCTTGATGTGTATCTCTAGGGTTTGCAGAAGTTTTAAATTTTAATCTTGTCAGCTAGTCAATCTTTTTCTGAAAAATTCCTGCTCTTTTTTTCTTTTGTCTTAGTATATACTTCAGGACTTCATTTGTTCCCCTATAATTTCTTTTATTGATTCTATAGATTTGCTTTTTTATTTTAGGTCTTTAATGGATTTGAAGACTTTCTACGAAATACCCATTCCTATTTTACTAAATAATTTCATATATTTATTCCTTCACTCTTGCATATTTTAAATAATAGATTCTGAGCGGATCTGCTCTACTTGCTTTTTGTCAATCAAGTGACTTTTAAAATTATGAACAAGAATAATGTAGTTCATTTTGTCTCCCATGAAGATGTTTTAAAAGTAAAGACCTAAGCTTCTAATATCTCTTGCATAAACTCCTACCTGCTGGTGCTATAGTTCATTTCTTTTTAGTAAGGTTTAGCTGCGAATCCAAATGACTGAAATATTTCTTGTGCTTGTTGGATACATTCTATTTCAGAAAGTGTTTAAATCACTGGCCTTCCTGTTTTTCTTTTCTTTTTTCCCTGCTTTCTCCTACCCACTGCAAATATCTCTTAATTAAAAGTACAGAGCTTGCCTTTCAGAGATGCAAAAATCATAAAATGAAGCCCTTCCGGGATGGATGGTTTAACCATTTCCACTTTCCAAATGCTGTTACAGTTAATATCAAGACTTCCTTTAACAGAGGAAAACATGCCCAATTTGAGGGGCCATTAGAGTAGCCCCTGTCTGGAGAGAAGCCAGTTTATCAAATTGAGTTCTTATTGAGGAATTCCTTTTCCTTTGCTGCAAACAGATATGATCTGGATATGGAAGAGAGTAATGGCAACTTGAAAGAAAGTTGTGGTTTCCTTATCTTTAAAATGGGAACACTTGTCAATATATATATTCAAGGTGTATATTACATTTTTGTTACTGTGAACAAATGCCTCAAAAGTGAACACATCTGAGCAAAGGTTTATTTTGGCTCACAGTTTCAGTGGTTTAAGTCCATGGTTGGTTGGCTCTGAGGCAGAAACATCACAGTGGAAGGAAATGGTAGAGGAAAGCTAATCACTTCGCTGCAGCTAGGAAGCAGAGCACAAAGGTAGAGCTAGCGAGGAAGGGTCAGGGGTTAGATGTAGTCTTCAAGGTTGTGCCCTTATGCCCCACTCAGACACACCCATAAGTGTACTTTATACTAATCACCACAAAGTCTTTCAAGTCAATTAAGTTGATAATCAAGATTAATCATCACAAGTCCACTCTTTGTAACTGACACTCAAATACATGTCCTTAAACTATACTTAGTCTCCAGATGCACACAAACAAGTTCATAATTCTGCCTCCTGGGGTGTAACTATTTTATGTACAGCTAAACATGTGCTAATTCCTTTCTTGAAGTCTCGACAGTCCAGTAATGCTATAAAATTCAAGTCCAAAGCTTCCTCTGAGAGTTTCCTATAGGCTGTGAACCCCTGTAAAATTCACAAGGCAAGTTACATTCTCCCAAGATCCAATGTGATGAAGTAAATATTCCTGTTTCGAAAAAGAAGGATGGAGGGTAGTAAAAAATCAGACCAAATTAAGATCAAAGTGGAGCAGAGCAAATATTCATCATTTGGGGCACACAATGGTGAGCTCCAAAGTGGTTGGGTGGCTTTGTCCCATGGCACTGCTGGTTATAGCCACATCTCTTTTCTCTTAGGATGGCTCTGCTAGTTGCTTGCAGCTTTCTTTGGCATACATTCAAACTTCCTGGAGTCTCCATTGCAGCTTCACCTCACTCCCTTACCCACCTCCATTATTCCGTGGCAGGGATTCTGACCCTGTCCAATATTGCCTTCCTTTAAAATCTGCTTGGAAGCCTCTGTGACCCTGTAACGCGTGCTCTCTACATGCCCAAAAAAATCAGCATCACAAGGCCAAGGCCAAAGTGTGCCACTACCTCAAGCGGTTGTGGCCTCAGAGTGCCAGTAGTTCAGCATGGTGAAATGAATCCCAGGAAACTAATTCATTAGGTGATCCTTCTGGAATAAGGGGTCCAGACACTTTCTTTTCAAAGCAAGTATAGTCTTGGATCCTTAAGCCTGTGATGAGTGGGATGTTGCTGATTTCTGAGATACCCCCTAGGCATCTTCTTGTCCCAGTGCCAAGAACTTCGTTTCTTTTTCTCCTCTCCTCCCCTCTCTTCTCTTCTCCTCTCCTCTCCTCTCCTTCCCTCTTCTCCTTCTTCTCCCCTCCTCTCTCCTCCCCACTTCCCCTCCTCTCTCT
>NW_004955422.1:4421865-4546961 GCF_000276665.1 Chinchilla lanigera
TCTTTCTTTCTTTCTTTCTTTCTTTCTTTCTTTCTTTCTTTCTTTCTTTCCTTTCTTCCTTTTGTGTTAGGGAGTAAATGCAGAATCTTCACACTGATCTATATCCTCAGCCCTTATAGTTTTTATTTTGAGACAGAGAGTCTTGCTAAGTTGCTAGGGTTCTCAGGCTGGGCTTGAACTTTGATCTCCTGCCTCAGCCTGCCAGAGTGCTGAGATCAGAGGTGTGCACCATCACCTCTAGCTCTTGAGTTCTTGTCTGATTTTTAATAGTGCCACTCTTCAATAACCTCTTTTGTATTTTTATTAGTGCATATTATTTATACAGACCAGTATATATTTGATATTCTATTTTGTCAGGTTTGTACATGCATATAGCACTCTTATCATTTTCCTTCATTGCACCCTGTCTCCTTTTACTCTCACTCCCCATTCCTCTTCTTTTTCTCTGCTTGTCTTCCTTCTACTCTGATGACATCACCCTACCCCCGATTCTTCATATGAGCAGAAACGTGATATTTGACTTTGAGTTTGGCTTATATCACTTAACATTGTGGTCTCTAGTTCTTCCATTTTTCCTGCAAGTGACATGATTTCATTCTTTTGATGGTTGAATAGCATTCCATTGTACGTATGCCACATTTTCTTTATCCATTCATCTGTTGGTGGGAAGCTAGGCTCCATAGCTTGACTATTTTGCACTGAGCTATAATAAACATGAGTATTCTGGTATTGCTATAGTAGGCTGACTTTAATTCTTTCAGGATGTACTTAAAGTGGTATAGCTGGATCAGATGACAGCTCTATTTTTTGAAGAATATCCATACTGATTTACATAGTGTCTGTACTGATTTACATTCCCACCAATAGTAAATAAGGATTTCTTTTCCTGTGCAGCTTCATCAGCATTTATTGTATTCATTCTTGATGATAGCCATTTTGACTAAGTGAGATGGAATCTTAATATAGTGTTGATTTGCATTTTCCTGATGGCTAAAGATGTTGAATATTTTTGAACACTTATTGGCCATTTGTACTCCTTCTTTCAAGAAGTCTCTGTTCAATTCATTTGTCCATTTAGTGATTGGGCTATTTGTTCCTCTGGTGTTTAGTTTTCTGCATTCTTTATATATTCTGGATATTAACCATCTGTTAGAAGAGTAGCTAGCAAACATTTCCTCCCATTCTGCAGGCTGTCTCTTCGCTCTGTTGATTATTTCCTTTGCCAAGCAGAAACTCTTTAATTTGATGTAATCGTTGAATCTTACAGTTATTTTGTGTTCTATTGCAGCCCCATTCAGGAATTCTTTACATGTACCTACATGCTTGATCATCTCTGCTGTGATTTTTCTAGCAGTTTTGAATTTTCAGGTCCTATACCTAGCTGTTAGATAACTTTTGGTTTGATTGTAGTACAGGGTGAGAGATAAAGATCTAATTTGAACATTCTACATATATATACCTCTTTTCCCACCACCATTTCTTAAAGGGTTTGTCTCTTCTTCAACATACACTTTTGGCCCTTTCTTAAAAATCAGATGCCTATAATTGCGTGGCTCTGTTCCCATGTCCTCTATTCTGTGCTGTTAGTCTATATGTGCCTGCTTTTGTGCAGTAACATGCTGTTTTTGCTAATATGGCTTTATAGTATATTTTCAAATTGGGAATTTTGATATCTTCAGGACTGCTCTTTTTGCTCAGGATTACTTTAGCTATTCCAGCTCTTTTGTTTTTTGTATGAATTTTAGGATTGCTTTTTCTAGTTCTGGTATTTTGATGGGGGATTTTATCAAACGTATAGATTGTGCTATGATGATGATTTTAACAATATGAATTCTTCTAATCCATGAGCGTGGGGGGGGGTCTTTCTATCTTCTAATGTTTTCTTCAATTTCTTTCTTCTATGGTCTGTAATTTTCATTTAACTCTCTGGTTAGGTTTATCCAAAGTATTTTTTAAAATTTTATTTATTTTATTTTATTTTTCAGGCTAATGTAAATAGAATTTCTTCATTTCTTTCTCACAGGTTCATTATTGGTGTTTAGAAATGCTACTGATTTCTTATACTGTCACTTTGCTAAACTTGTTAATCAGAACTAAAAGTCTTCTTTTAGGGTTTTCTACATAAAGAATTCTATCATCTACCAATAGAGATAATTTCACTTCTTTTCTTTTTGTATTCCTTTCTTTTTTTTCTTCTTGCTTCGTTGCTCTGGCTAAAACTCCAAGTACTCTATTGAACAAAAGAACCACAGCATCTTTGGCCCTAGCTTTACACATGTTTCTTTTCTGGCCAACTGAATTTTTTTCAAATCTTTCCACCTAGAGTTTTGCTCCTGATTCCAACTATAAACCTGGCTAAAAGCAGCCAGCTGTACTCATGGCACAACCTGAATACTGGGCTGCCTTGTGGTCTTCTCTAACACATCAGTCTGTTGCTGGTAAGCTCTGCCTCACACAAAGGGCATGGACAGAATATAACATATGTGGATTTGGGTCCTACTCCTAACAGAACTCTCATTTCTGTCTGAAACCATGTGACACAGACTGCACTTTCTGCATTCCTAATAATAATCCATTGTTCTGAGTCATGACCGGAATGGCATTTGAAACTCTGCTTGTGGCTTTCTAGGTTTGCTCCAGCCTGATTCCTCAAATTTTTCCAAAATCTTCCCCAAAATAGTTTCCTTTTTTAATTTTAAAGAGAATAGTAAAAAAAAAAAAAAAAGAACAATAGCAAAATACAAACAAAACAAAGCAAGGACATTAAAAATGATACAGGATTTCAAACCAAATGATAGGGATTAACAGTGGTTGTTATATTACATATTGTTATCTTCAACAATTAGCAGATGCAAGAATGGAAGATTGATCAAACCATTAAAGGGAATAAGAAAATAATAATGTAAAAAAGTTAAAATCAGCATGATACTGGCAAAAAAACAGACCTGAAGATCAACGGAACAGATTAGAAGATGCAGACACAGCTACAAACACACTCAGCCACCTTATCTTTGACAAAGGGGTCAAACGTATTCACTGGAAGGAAGATAGTCTCTTCAATAAATGGTGCTGGAAAAATTGGCTTTCCATACATCGAAGACTAAAACTAGACCCATCTCTATCACCGTGCATTAAACTAAACCCCCAAATAATTTCTAACAACTTCTGCTCCATATAATGAGTTAGAGTCAGAGTAATGATCCCACTCCTCTGGTACAAATTTTCTGTATTATCCAGCATTTGTTGTGGGGACAAAAATAAACTGACACATACAATTTAGAGAAGAGTTGTACTTTGGCTCTCCATTTCAGGGGTTTCAGTCCATGATCAGCTGCTTCGAAGAAAGAAACATCGTGGTGAAAAAGTGTAGCAGAGGAGAGCTGCTCACCTCATGGCATCCGGGAACTAAGGAGAAGAGAAAGAGCTAAAAATTAATTTGCAGGAAAATGGATGCACCTTGAAAACATAATGGCAAGTGAAATAAATGAGACATATGAGCTTAAATATCTATTGCATGGTGTATCTTATATGAAAAATTTAAAGTTTAAATAAAGAGCAAAATAAAAGATAGCTAACAGGAGACAGAGAGATAGAACTTTTGAAAAAGGGAAGGCACTAAGATGTGGAGGGAGGAGAGAAGGAGAGAGGAGAGGGAAAAAGAGATAAAAAATTAAAATGTGTTTTGTATATATTCCAGCTCCCCACAATGAATGGAATCCGTATGTCCTGCAAACATGTATCAAACAAAAAAAGAGGCTAGGGACCCGATACAGTCTCCAAGATCATACTTTCATGACCCATGAGGACACACCAGAAGTGTACTACTAATCTTCTAGGTATCTTCTCTCAAGCCAATCAGGTTGACAGTCAAGATTAACCATCACTTGGAATGATTGTGAGAACCATAATAATGCTATCCCAACATGTAACACAGTGCCTATATAACTATTCAATAAAAATTAGCTACTGTTCTATTTTAGAACTGTAGCAGACATGTTTTGTGTGGGATATATGTGCATCCTTCTTTTTGCGTAGTTCTGATGAGGGAAAATTAGGTGGGCAAAGGTGACCTAGGCCTATGTAATTAGAGTTCTCCATTGTTTTGAACATTGCTGGGTCAGGATAGGTCATGACCAAGTTGATCTAATGAGCAGTAGCCCTAGGAGTCCAGCTGCAACTACTGGGAAGGAGGAGGCACTTTCTTTGCCTGTCATTGCTGATCTGGTGGAATGAAAGCCTGGAGCTGCTGGCTTGCCTGTGCTTTAGTAATAAACCAACACAGGAGGAAGCAGAGCTGAGAGACAGATTCCTGCAGGCTCCCCATGAGTTCTGGATTCAGGCATGCCTGAAGCAAGCAAGCTCTGGCCTTCTTTGTCAGAGGAGACTATATATGGCCTCTTTTACTTAAGCCAATCTGCGTTATTTTTGTCATAATATGTGTTAAAGTTGGTGTCTTTTGTTCATATAAGAACTGAGAAAAAGTGATTCATTGCTGACCTAGACCTTTATAACTGTGTTTGTGTGGAAGCTTTCTGGCATATGTAAACCTTATGTCCTGCATTCCAGCCAGGGTACCTGCTGAGCTTGGTAGTGGTGGTGATAGTGGTGGTGGTGGTGGCTGGAAAAGAAGGAGTTAAATGTAAGTAGATTCTTGTGGTTCTAATATGTGTTTTTTCTCCCTCTTAGAACATTAAGAATCTGTTTGTCAGGGCAATCACAAAAGAAGAAACGGTAGGGATTTTCTTAAAGCACAGCACTGTGAGGTTTCCAATTAATTCACTGCCTACCCACCCACTGTCCATTTGGAAGCACTTTTATTAACATATAGCACCCTAGGACTTCTTGAAGGTGTCAGGGCTTGAAAGTAATTCATGAGGAAAGGAAAAAAAAATGGAAAAGGGATGAGGGGAAACCCTCCATACCACACACACACACAAAGCTTAATTTAAAGCACCAGCACAGTGGGTTGGCATGGGACACCCAGGTGGCATTAATACATTTCAGAAAGCAGGTGTCTTTAAACTGAAGGCTCAGAAGTTGACTCCTTCCTAGATGCCTATAGTACATCATAGTAATCTCAAACTTCAAAAAATATAAATGGATGCCTTAACGTTGTTCCCAAAAATAAATTTTGGGCTTAGAGCTGCTAGTTCTAATGACAAGGGCTTTTGTGGTGACAGACCCTATTTCTCTGGAACTCCACTTATTTATTTTTCTCACTCTGCATCCTGATCTTTAGGTTACATGGTGATTTTTTCATGTCAAATCTGCAATTTTGCCAGGAGCTTGCGCCCGTGCATGTGTGTGCGTGTGCGTGCGTGTGTGTGTGTGTGTGTGTGTGATGGTGGAAGAAATTCTCCTGCTCTTTCCTTGGTCTTCCCATTAGATGGGTAAGTACCTTCTCCTTTTGGTTTCCCTGATACTTTATGAATATCATGACATGGTACATGTATCTTTGATAATGACCAGGTCTCAATTGCTTTTTTTTTTTTTTTTGGTTTTTCTCTGGTACCGGGAACCGAACTCACGACCTTGCGCTTGCCAGGCAGGCGCTTTTGCCGCTGAGCTAAATCCCCAGGCCCCTCAATTGCTTTTGATGAAGATTGTCCTAAGCTCTGTGTTCCATGAACACAGGGCCTAAAGCTGTTTAGCCGTGGGTCTCTGAACCTTGATACAGTGTCCCAGTGAAAGGACAGTATTAGGAGGTGGGAGGGATATTGTTTACTGTCTTAGCCTTTCCAAGTTCTTTCTCTATGAAGAGGTGTAAATCTGGAGGCTGGATTGCTTTGTCTGCAGGATTCTGGTAGACTCCACCAGTGAGAGGTCCTCATGTGAAACTTAGAAGGTAAAAGAGAGGACAATCCACTACTCCTCTGGTTCCACCTGTGGGCAGGTGGTGATCCATGGCTGGGCTGACTGATGTTTCACCCAGGACTTCTGTACATCCTTTTGAAGCTCACCTTCTTTAATGTTGCAGGCTGAGAGTCTTGGTAATGATTTCCTTGTGATCTCCTCATCTCTGCATTTCCTGAGAGCATTCTTCCTGCCCTTTGGCCCTGCAGGCTTCTAATGATCATGTGTGTCTTTATATTCCTATAATAAGGCTCTTCCGACCGCAAATACTTATGGTGATCATGATTTGCCTAATTAAACTCTGATTGATAAAATAAATGGGCGATTGACTACCTGACCAGAAAGTTTACGGCACATAATAATTTTTAATTTTCTCTTTTGATTGCATGTTGGAAAATGTATATGTTCCTAATTAGTGAGTGTGCTTAGTAGACAGCTTTGAGTTTATGTCTTGAGCTATCTTGTTATGTGCCCATAGCTGTCTCACAGATATAGTTAGCTTTTGAGCCAATATGAAAAATTGTTACAAAGAGAAATCACTTTGTTGCTTGATGAGGAATGGTCGCCAACAAAAACCAAAAGCTCTTGCCTAAGAATGAAAGCAGAAGGCTTGTAAAAATTTAGAAGGTGATAAGAGTTCTGTATTGTTCAGTTTTGACTGTAGAATAAACAATATCAAAACCTCAGTGGTGCTGGGTGTGGTGGTGCATGCCTGTAATCCCAGCACTCTGGAGGCTGAGGCAGGAGGATAGTTGTGAGTTCGAGACCAGCCTGGGCTACAAAGTGAGCTTAAAGCCAGCTTGAACTGCACAGAGACCCTGTCTCAAAAAGACAAAAAAAGGGAAAGAAAACATCTTAATGAAAAAAAGAAAGTTATAGAGATGAGTAGTGTTATGTAATAAGATTACAAATCTTCAAGAGCTGGTACCAGTTCTGATCTTTAGAGCTGGAGTCTCAGAAAAACAAAACAGAGCAATGTATTTCATTTTAGAATACCCAGTTTAGCCTGGGAACAAAGAACAGGTTTACTGAATCACAGTGGTAGTATTTTCCACCCTCTTCTTTGTTTCTTGTTCCTTTGTCCTTCTTTCAGCACTTGAAGTTGGCTAAAGAAAATAGAAGTGTAAAAATTCTCCCCCTAAGTAATCAAACATGCCAATTAGAAAGGACAGAATGCCAGGTCCCAGGAGTTCCATGGCAATTTGTAGACACCATTTCTGTCAAGGCACATGTGATGTCAATGGAAGCCAGGCATCCTGAGAAACAGCCAGTTTGATGTCTGATTCAATTCATATGCATGCACACCTGGCCTGCTGGGCCTGGTATTCCTTTGTAGATACTCATGGAAAGTAAAGAACAGAAAGCTAACTGCCTACCATGCTGATTTAGCGAAATGCTTGCAGAGTGTGATTTCCATGAACGGAAAGTCAGTGGCAGTAGGAAGAGAACTATTCAGGAATCCTTTGGGGGTAAAATAGAATCCTTGGCAGGGTGCAAGAGTGAAGCTTGATAGACTTGGGTTCTAGTTATGGCTCTACCAGTCAATAACTGTGTGATGACCATCAATTTCTGAGCCAGTCTGAGCCTCTGTTATAACACTGATGAGACAGAGACATCACTGCCTCTCACATAAGGTTGTTATAAGAGTTATATCACTGTCTCATTTATAACCTTCCAGTGTTTTCTTACTGAACTGAATAAAATCCCAGCTTCTTAAAGTGGATTCCGCATTTCTCTGTGACCTGCCCCAGCGTACTCTCTGAAGTTATCATCTACTGCTCTTTATCTTTACAATCAGGATATCTTAGTCTCTCTCTTTTTCTCACAATATGCCAAGCCTTGCAGATGATCAAGGCCTTTGCATCTATCACTCTTTCTGCCTATGGTGCTTTCCCCCAAGGTTTTGCATAGTGCTTTCTCATCAAAAGTACCAAGGCTTTACTTTATCACCACCACTTCCTTTGTTATCACCATCACCACTATCGGCATCATTGCTATGAACATTTATTAAGTACATACTATGTGTCTAGAGCTGTTCTTCAGCACCATATGTGTGCTACCTCATTTGATCTTCATTAAAAAAATCCTATGAGTTGGATTTGACTATTATCCCCATTTCACAGATGAGGAAACTGAGGCCTTGGAAGGTGCAGTAACTCACATGAGATCACATATCTAAGGAGGGGCAGAGCTGGAACATATATCTCAGCAAGTACTAGTAGCTAATAGTTAATCATTTCATCTCTCTACCTCTCTCAAATAAGGCAGTGAGTCACTTTCTCTCTCATTGCCTAGTTTAAATTCTTTGCATAGAAAATTATCTCTGGTTTTTGTTTTATTAAATTGTTGGTTTGTTTATTGTGCCTATTTTCACTCTAGGTAACCCACTAAAATGTACCAGACAGTTTTGCTTACTTCTATATCCCCAGTGACTTCAAATAGGTGCTAAATAAATATTGTTTAAATGAATGAGTGAAAGAATGAATGAAAATTATAAATCTAATGCCAGGGTTGAGCCTGAGGAACAGCTGCCTTTGATGGGATGGTACTCTGCTTTTACCCCATGGCATCCATCATGGTTGTTGTAACTCCAGTTTTACAACAATGAGGTCCTGTTGTTGGCTAGATATAAAATGTCTTTGCAAAGTTTCGTGTGTTCAGAGGTGGGAGTTTCAGAATGTGATTGGATCATGAGGATGCCCTATTCATTGCTGGGTTAATCCATTCTTGAGTTCATAGCAGAATGTGCTGACAGGAGGTGGGGCCTGGTCAGAAGAGCTGGGTCACCTGTAAGAGTGTATCTTTTCCCCAGAGCCTCCCTTCTTTCTCTGCTTCCTGATTGCCATGAAGTGAGCAGCTTTCCTTTACCATGCCTTTCTACCATGATGCTTTTGCCTTGGGGCCAGCTGTCCATGGACTAAATCCTCCAAATCATAAGTCAAATTAAATCTCTTTCCCTTTAACTTGTAGGTGTCAAGTATTGTGTCCCAGTGACAGGAAAGTTGACCAACACAGGCCCCCAAGTTTGAGTACCTTGATTTCTCCATTCTCTTTGCATATTGGAATTCTCTATGTGGACAAGCCACGACCCTTTCAGCCACTGAATGTTCTTTGGAACTCCTTTCTCTCACCCTCCAAGTCTGTAACTTTACTGTTGAGTGTGTCTTTAGGTTTGGATTGGAGAAGTACTGAAGTACTTTCTAACTAGGAAAAGTTTAGAGGAACTCATTAGAAACGTTCAAACTCCTTAGCATGAATTTTACTGCTCTTTATAAAGTGATCCAACTCAGAGGATGAAATTGCATTTTTCTTTGTAGTTCAGCTGCAGAGGGTTGAGTAAGTATGATCAACCCTTCGTGGAATATCATTGTCATCAGTCTGTACAAGCTCTCTCTCATTTTTATTTAATTCAATTCCTGTTCCTTTTTCCCCACTCGCATTTCTTTCTCTCTTCATAGTAAAAAAAGAATGTTTTTATGTGTACACTTTTTTATAGGTTGTCTTGTAAAAATTGCATCCTTCCTTGTATATTTTTTATTAATTTATGTACATGGCATTGTGTGATATATTCTTCTGTCCCTGGCACTTTTCTTCCAGGTGTGTGCTGAGTTCTAAGATCCATCTTTGTGGCTACCTGCATCTAGTCTAATGCTTCTATGTATTGCAGAGGACTTCACAATGTTGTAGCTATCAAATTCTCTCAAGGTTCCCAGGGATTACACCTCCCCAGTCCAGGGCTTTTTACTGAGTCCTGGGTGATTGGGCTTCTTTCACTCCACTCTTGCAAGATAGATATTTCTCCTGTTTATATGTTTCTTTCTGTCCTATGTCATCTTATCCCAACTTGGCTTTGACAATGTCATGTGCCTGCTTTGCCTACAAATTTTCAGCACAACTGGTTGCAACTAAATATTGGTAGTATATTCATGCATATATTCCTTGAACTAATATTTATTAATTTCTCCTAATGGCGAGGGCACTGCCCTAGAAAGTGGAGATTTAACAATTAACAAGATGGGCAAATTCTTGTCCTCATGGAGCTTAGAGTTCAGATGAGGGAGATAAACAATGAACAAATTTACAAATGAAAAGGCAATATCCCTTCAGGGAGCACCCCTTTGAAGAGAAGAGTAGTCAGTTGTGAAAACATTTGGATATAAGGGGTTTCTCACTTGAAAAAGTAAATGCAATTCCTGCCATGGATACAGCTTGGTCTAGTTAAAGTACGGTGAAGACAAAAGCTGATGCATCTAAAATCTGAGGCTTCTCTCTGCCCTGTTGGGATGAACACCAGACCATCACCAGCAGGTGATACATCCTTCCTGGGCAGGACTAAGACACAGGAGACTGGGGTGGAGATGTGTGGGGTTCTGATAATCTCAGATTAGTGTGTCCTTTGTTTAGGCAGTGAATTTAAAGCTTCATATCACTAGATCATTGCACTAAGTATTAGAAATAGTTTATTCTGGAAATAACATCCTACTCCTACCCTTCTTTTAAGTATCCACCTTTTAGATTAAGTGTAGGTGGTGCAAACATGATGCGTTGTCTCCTCTCTCCATTCTTCAGTCTGACCCGCTTTCCCTGCTGCCTATTCCCCTACACAGACCAGTGTTAAGGCCCACACCTCCCTGTCTTCAGCCTTGAAGCCACTGATCCTCCAGTTTGTTTCTTTGCACCATAACCTCTCAAGTGGGTAATGGCTCGTAAACAAGTAATGAGCTCTCAGCTCAATTTAAAGGAGTCCATGGTGAGTACTCTTTTGTGTTGTGAATAATCACCCAATAATTTATCTCTTTACTGGTATAGATTTGGTAGTTTGTATTAAAGGATGTCCTTGTCACAGTATAAAGCGTCACTTAAAGAATATTTTGGGAAACTATTTGGCTAGGGTAAAAGAAATACAGAGTGCTCAGGGTGAGTGGTGTGAGATCCACCTTTTGTGGCAGGAGATTTTCTTTATTAACCTAAAGGAATCCCTGTCCTGAGATAGTAATTTAGGGAAAAATATATCAGGGTGGGTAGACTTTGAAATAGAAAAACATATCCCATTTACCTACTCTGCCCAGCCCTTTTTTTGAAACAAAAATCTTAGTTACTCAAAAAGTTAACTGCAGCTTGCAAAAATACTTCCATATGAACAGAGATGGAACTGCATGCATAATTTGTGGGGTACGGTGCAAAATAAGAATTCAGGGTCTTTTTTTCACAAATTATTATGAATTTCAAAACAGTGACAATGAAACATTAGACCAGGTGTAGACCCTGTTTGGAATATAAGCTCTTTGCTCCTCAATAGCTTCACCCATGCAATGCAGACATTATTTTTCAGCTTGCAGTTACTCTTGAAATAAGTAAAGGATTGGTAATACTTCACTCTGGACTTTGTGAGGAGAGACTGCTCAGTAAGGGGCCACTACAGCGATGATTTAACAAATTCAAAACCTAGAGCTCTTTGAATGACGAGCCTCTTTGTTTTCTGGTGCCTGTTCACTTAACACACCTCGTAATACTTACAGACTTTAAGTTTCCTAGGAACTAATTTTAGGGGCAAGGTAGAGCCACTGCTATTTAAGGGGAGTGGAGGGAGAAGCACAGAATATTGAATATGAGATTTTCCTCTTCCAGAGATGCTTGCAATCTAGTTAATGAGATAAGACAAGATGACAAGTGTCATTCATTATCCTGTAGAGTAAGATAAGTGGTACAGGAGAGATGCTTGACACATGATGAAAGGATTTAAAGGAAAATGAAACCAAATAAGATTAAAACAGTAGTCCCTAATCTTTTTGGCCCCAGACACCGATTTCATGGAGCGCAATGTTTCCATGAATGAGGGGGAATTTTTCTTGTTTTCTTTTTGTGTTTGTATGTGTTTGTGATATGTAATGACTGCATTCCCCAGTGACAGCCTCACCATCTCAGCACCACTTGAAGTCATCAGGTGCACAAGCTAGATTGCTTGCAGGCCATCCGGTAGGGTTCCTGCTCCTATGAGAACCTAATGCCACTGCTGATCTGACAGAAAGTGGAACTCAGGCGGGAAAGTGAGGAACAGCTGTGAACACCAAGGAAGCTTGTCTTGCTCATCCTCTGCTCACTTCCTGCTGGGCGGTGTGGTTCCTAACAGGGCATGGAGTATGTTGGTCCATGACCTGAGGGTTGGGGTCTCCTGGATTAAAGTATAATTGCTTGATTGAGGTGATTTCTTTATTGCTTCAGAAGATGAAATTATTAAAGCCAAAAGGAAAGGGGCTGCTACAAATATAAATTGGTTCCAAGGTCTTTGGAAACAATGTTTGTATGGAGGACAAACTGTGAGCTTGGTGGCCTCAAGGAACCATGACTCTAACTATTCACACACATAGGCAGAGCCCTCCATTTGAATCTGCATGACCCTGTGAACTGCTTTGCACAATAAAAAGTGGCAGAAGAGATGCTGTGCAGATCTGAACTCCAAATGTTAAGAAAGCCAGGTAGCTGGGAAAGTGAGGTAGGTGGATCACAAGTTCCAGCCAAGTTCAGGTACGAAATTGACTGACTTAGCGAGACCCTGTCTCAAAATAAAAAGTAAAGGGCTGGAGGTATAGCTCAGCGTGACGGCACTAGGTTCAATCTCCAGTAACACACACACACACACACACACACACACACACACACACACACAGACTACATATAATGTTCTATGTATTCACTTTAAATTTATGACCACATATCTGAAATTGGTACTTGACCCAGCCAGTTAATCTTAATCTGCTTTCCTAATGATGTTTTCTCTATTTAATAAGTGTATTTTATAACTCTTGCTTCCACATCTCTAGCACTGTCTCCACTCTCCTGACACTCTTGCTTCAAATGTCATAGAAAAAAGATGTACAGTAGTCAAATAAAAATTAATTCACTCACCAACCCAACCCCATTCATTTTCCTGAATCAGTATCCACATATTTTGCCTCTCCTCACAAAAGAAGTATCTTTGCTGTTGTCCAAGTCCTGTGCCTGTACTTTTGCTTAGATTTTCTCTCTTGTTATATGCTTAAGGATTTTGTGTCTGTAATTATCTTCTCTCTCTCAACATAAAATCACCACTTTACTGGATTATTTCTACTGGCATTCAAACATTTCTCACAAGGCTTTGAAACATCTCTTGGCCTCTCATTTCTCTCGTTTCATAGGTACTACCTGTTCATAGGAACTATCTGTTCTCCTTCCCAGACAAACGTCTTGAATGAGATATTAGAAGTCACACTCTCCACTTTCCCACCACCCATTACCTTCCTATCTCTTTCTGATGAGCTTTCGTGTTCACGCCATTGCCCGCATTTGAGCAAGCCTCAGTGATGACCTCTGTCCTCCCCTCCCAGGATCTCTCAGAAGGCTTTCTCACACAGCCACCCCTTCTTTGATTAGATACTGTCTATAAAACTGTAATATCACATTATGGTTTGGGTATAGAGGTTTCCTCAAAGACTTATGTGCTCACAGAGTTTTCTTGGAGGTGGATAAATCTAGAGTTTGTGATTGATTCATGGTCCAGTCTTGGGATTAAGGGTGTGAGTGCTATACCCTCCATAGGCTGGGTAGCCTGTATAAAAGATAAGGGATAGAAAGAGTCTTGTCACTCACTTGTTGCTTTTGCTGTCTTCTGCCATCATGAATGGCTGCCCCTCTGCCATGTGCCACCCTGCCTCGGAGCCAGTTAGTTATGGACTGAAACCTCCACAAACCGTGAGCTAAGTAAACCTTTCTCTCTTTAACTTTGGGTGTCAAGTATTTTGTGTCAGCAAGGAGAAAAGTGACTAGGATACCAGATTTATCTGATTATCCTCTCACCGATGGTCACTCTTTATCTGGTTGTTTTACTAATTCATTCTTTTTAACAAGTCATCTAAATGTGGCAGAATCTCTTCTCTCCTTTATCAACACCATTCCCGTGGTCTATAACACTAAATTCCATTCATATACCAGTGATTACTAAAGCTTCAATGTGTATGCACACGTGTGTGTGTATGTCCTTGTGTGTGTGTAGATTTTAGATTTATATATCCAACAACTCTCCTGATGTTTTTACTTGGAGGTCTAATTAGAATCTCAAATATATGGCCCAAACAGAACTATCATTTTATACCTCCTCAAGCCATTTTCTCATTTTAGGAAATGGCTCCACCAACCAGAAACTCACACGTTTGTAGCTATATGTAACACACATATCCTGGAAATTTTCTTTCCTTCCTGAAATGGTTCTAGTTGGTCTCCACTTTTTGTCATGAGTCTGTGATCAATTTTAGGCTATGATCAATATTAGGATAATATACCATTGTGCATATGGTGTACAATTTCTTTAACCATTTGTCTGTTGATGGACACTTTGGTTGTTTCCCACACCTGGTTTAAAAGATACAAAGGTGCAAACACTTAGGATAGCTAAGTCTAAGTGTACATAGTGAAGACTACAGTTAATTTTGCATTGTATTAGAAACTTTTGCTAAATAGTAGCTCTTATGAGTAACTGGATGAGATGATGGATATGCTAATTTTCTTGACTATTGGAGCAGTTTCACTGTTTATATGTATAGCAAATATCATGTCTTATACTTGAATGTATACAATAAAATTAATAAAGTAATGAATAGAGTAATAAAAGTACAGAAGCCTCTGACAGTGTTTGTCCCTGAGTTCTCCATACAGATGCCGTACTTGATGTTGATTTCTTGTTTTCATCAACCGTGTTTCTTTGATTGTTATCTTTCTAGTTCCATTGGATATTGAACCTTATGGGAAGATTCTGTGCTTCTCTTTCTTTGTTTCTCTCTGGCCCAGAGAAGTAAGTAATGGAGTTTGGTTAAATTTATGAAACAAGAAAGGAAAATAAAATATGAGTGAATAAAAAAATGATAAATATAGGTGAATAAAAAAATACAAGTAATGTAAGTGAATAAAAAAAGCACAAAGTCAGTTTCTGTATCCTTTTTAGGAGAACCTGATAGAGTAGTATGTTGGGTCTATCCTAACTTCATTCTAATGCTTGATAATTATCTCATTCAAGCATCAGTGAGAGTCAGATTATTTTATTCTAAATTTTTTTGTTGGGAAAAATTGAATCATCAAGATTACAGAGCTAATAAGTGATACTGTCAATACTCAAGTATTGATCTATCTTATTCAATAGCTAATTTAACAAAAACAAATTGCACACTACTGAGTTATTGGGTTTGTGTAAAACATACAGTATTAACAGGTTGCAACTTGATTCTGGCCTTCTGGTGTTTCTTGAACACAAATGTGGACATATTGCTTACTTCAGGCACTCAAAGGCTCAGAGAATTGAGTTGGCAGGAGGAAAAGTCCATTTAGTTACCAGCTTGGAGTATCCTGATTTATTCTGAAGAACTGGCAAGCAGTTCCTATCCTTGTATTTCCAATTTTGCTGCACTTCATCGTGAAGTGATTGTGCTCAGCTTTTGGCAAAAACTTATTGGTTGTACTTTTCCATTTTGAGGTCTGAATCAAATAAGGTTTGCTTTTGGCTGCATGTCACAACACCCCCAAATAACAGTACTTTCATCCCATAGGGGATTACTTCTTATCAAAAATACCTGAGTCAGTTCAAGGAGCCAAGTTGTCAAGGACTCTGATGTCTGTCTTTTCCTTTCCTTTCCTTTCCTTTCCTTTCCTTTCCTTTCCTTTCCTTTCCTTTCCTTTCCTGTCCTGTCCTGTCCTGTCCTGTCCTGTCCTGTCCTTTCCTGTCCTTTCCTTTCCTGTCCTTTCCTTTCCTTTCTTCTTTTCTTCTTTACTTTGCCTCTTATCATCCTTTCTTTCTTTTTCCTCCTTCTTCTCTCTCACTGTCTCTCCTTCCCTCCCTTCATCCTTTCCTTCCTTCTCTTTTCTACTTTTCTCCATGAAAGAAAATTTTAATTGACAAAGGAAATCTGAATATATTACTAATGAACAAAATTATGACTTGATGTACATATACATCATGGGATGTCTACAACAGCTAATTAGCATACCCATGAGTTTGCATAGTTTTTCTTCTGTGTGTGCCTGACTAGACCATTTAGAGATTCTCTTTTCATTCTGTCCTGTTCTGCAGTGTGTTTTTCATTCCCAGGGTCACAGGTAGCACCTGTATTTTCTAGGTATTACATTTATGTTCCCAACAGGTGAAAGGTGGTGGAGGTAAGGGAGAAAAAGATCAATAGTCACTATTTCAGCATTCCAAATGATTCTGTCCACATTTTAAAACATATTATCTCACTGAGCAGGTGAGTGACACAGGGTCTTCTCAGTACACCATAGAACCTGGAAGAGCACACAATCCAACTGCGCTCATTATTATTTTACAGGAAACAGCATTCCAGAAGCAAAGAGGAACAGGAAAGTGGATATCTCATAGGTGATGGGCGACTGTCACACTCTACCCTCAGTTAAACATCGTTCATACCTACTTTTTGTTTTTCAGCCACAGCTAGACTTCCCCAAGGTCTCAATGATAACATTCAGCTCAAAGTCCCAAACAAAGTATTTGTCTGCTTCCCAAGGTCTCACAAAGAATAAATTCAGCAAGATATTTTGTTGCCTCTTACACAGGCCGATATACAGTGGAGGAGATGGCAGGAGAGCACAGCAACAATAAAACTACAATTTATTTTTTTACTTTTTTATTTTTTTGGTACCGGGAATTGAACTCAGGAACTTGAGCTTGCCAGGCAGGTGCTTATGCCACTGAGGTATATCCCTGGCCTAAAACTGCAATTTAGAACAGAGGCACTGGGTGGGAGGTTGATTGGCAGCTTGGGCTCTGCATTATAATTCTTGTCCATAATACTGCAAGGCGGAGTTTGTGGAGGGCTTGGGGAGGATGTCACTGCATGGGACTCTTGCTTCTACAGACTGCTTCCTATCAATTGAAATCAAAGACCTGGTGTTGCCGTAGGGGTTAAAAGCTGTAGGCCATTAGTGTCCAGAACAGAAGTATTTTGGGCAAGCTTCCCTTCAAAATTCTTAACAGGGATGGAGCTTATTGATTGCCTGAGAATAACAGCACACATCTTGTTTAGATGTTTTTAAGCCAGAAGCTTTCCCCTTTTACCTGTTGCTTTCTGTGCTGTGACCACCGTCCTGCGTCTTAACCTTAATGGCTTCTCTTTTGAGGCAATCAGAACAGTAGGCTTCAGAGGCGGGACCACTTCTTAATCTCCCCATTGCCTGCGGGTTTTGTCTCTTCTCCCTGGCAGGGAACTATTAATGGAAAGTGTTTGGGAAAGGCGTGCAGCTTTGTGGCTGCCTCTTTGATCAGTTTTTATTTTGGGGTTATTGAGGAGCCTGGCCTTTTCTATTTAAGGCTTCAAATTGTGGGACTCCCACTTCACTGAAATTGCAAGTTGCCGGCAGAGAGCCTTCCCTTAACAAATTGGTATTTCCTCCCTCTGTCTGTGTGCTCTTAATAGCTCCAGACTAATTTCATCTGTCTCCTTCAGACACTGCTGAAAGCAGCGAGAAGGACCCTAGACACACCTGCTCTACTGGACACAACTTACATGCTTGTATCTCAGATGTTTGTAACCTCTCCTGTCTTCCAGATTCCTAGTGGCTTGCTCCACTTCAGTCACCTCTGTGGGCAGTTGGCCACATGCTAAGTCTCTGGCTTCTCCGGGCATCATGACTGGTTGAAATGCCGCCCTGCAGGGTATAGGGCATGGCTTGCAGCATGGCTGCTAAAAGGGCTATAAGATACAGCCAAGAAAAATGGAGGCGTTAACTTTGTATGGAGTGAATTTTGTCCACTGGGAAAGAGGAGGTCGTGGGGAGGAAGGTGCATGAATTTGTTTTCGTTCCTCTTTTGTTTAATACTACTGAGCCACAGTTTCATCATACAGATAACTGGGGAGGAAGTCCCTGTGGCTTAGCGGATATAACTGCCTGGATACCAGCTGTGCATCTGTGACTGTTTACATTGCAGTCATTAACATGGTAATTGAGTACTTTGTGTTACCTCCCAAGTTTCTCTCTTCTTTGTCTTTTTCTTTATTTTCAACAGGGATTCTACCTCCAGGAGGAAGTAGCATTATCTACTCCCTGTAGGATAAAGTAGCATTTGTTCTCTTGGGAAGCTGAGATCACACCAGACTTGGTGACTTTTTCTTACCATTTCCCATTAAACTAGATAATTGACATGGAATGCCTTTCGATAGCATAGCAAGCATTGCTGGCTGTCTAACTAGCAAAATATGGGTCCCTACTTCCCAGGGTCCCAGAAAGTTTCTCATTAACCATAGGGCTGGGTACAGAATTTGCAGAACCCCCTTGTTCAAAAATCAGGAAGAAAATGTTCAAAATACTAAAATATAATCCTTTTGTCTTTCTTCCACATCTTTATCCTGACTTATGTAATTCTTGTTTTGAGCACCAATATAAAAAGACTCAACTTGTTTTGTGAAATTAGTGAGATTCTAGCGTTAAAGTATCATTGCTTGTACATGTTTGTCCTTTTTACCGGGGCAGTTGGGATGTAGATTAATAGCAATTTAAATGTTTTTATTTTACTTCTACATCTATCGATACTCTTTCCCTTTGCCTTACTGATGAGTAGGGAAAGATTGAAAGAAAAAAGAGCCATAGATTATTCATATTTCCTTTTATTCTATGTGTCAGCTCTCAGGATAGCATAACAAAATACCACAGCTGGGGTGGCTTCAACAAAAGAATTCATTTTCCCACAGTTCTGGAGGCTGGAAATCTAAGATAAGGGTGCCAGTATGATTATTCTGGTGAGAGAGCTCTTCTTGATTGCAAGACAGTCACCTTCACACCATCTGTGTCCGTGAGGGAGAGAAAGATTGTTCCTTCTCTAAAGCCACAGTATTATGCTTACCTCTACGCCTCGTGATCTCAGTTAGCCTTAATTACCTCTAAACACCATGTCTCAAGACACATTCACACTGAGGGTTAAAGCTTCTGTGTGGGAATTGTAAGGGGACACATTTCAGCCCATAGAAACCTATGTCACCATTTTCAGAGCAACTGGTTAGCTCTCACAAGGAAGTACGATAACTAAGAAAGGACCTGATAAATTTCCTTGGTCATTCATTTTTTTCACAAAACAGCACTGCTTCCTTTCAACATTTGAAGCAAATTCTGGTTCAGAGAGTGTCTTTCTTTTTTCTTTCTTTTTCTTTTTTTTTTTTTTTTGACTTTTCAGCGCCTCCCCTCTGCTCCCTGCTTCTTCAGTTTTGTACATAACGCACGTACCTTGTGCATCTTGGGTACCTCTGTGAATTTGCATGCACTGTGGGTCCATGGATTCCTGTGCTTATGGAGCACATGGTGTGTTAAGAAGATTGTATGCAAATGCAGGGGGGTGGGGTGGGGAACAGCAGACATGTGTATCTTGTCTGTCTCCTCTGCTCATGTGCATATTTCTTTGTCTCCTTAGACTTCACCCACAGAACATGTTTTTTTAAAAAAAATTTTTAATTTTAAAGAGGAAAAACATTCAAAACAAGAGAGTAGGAGGGTAACAATGGTTAATACATTATGTATCATTATCTTTAAATTAGTTACTTTAAATTAGTATCGAGGACATATAAAGAACTAAAAAAAAAAAAAAATCAGACCTCCCAAATTTAAAGACCCAACCCAAAAATAGGCCTCTGAGATGAATACACACTTCTCAGATGAAAAAACCAAAACCGCAAATAAATATATGAAAAAAAGGTTCATCATCATTGGAGAGATAAAAATGAAAGACTGTAAGTTCAAATACCAATTTATTTAAAACTTCAAAACAAAGATATCAGACAATGTAGCCAAACATAAGCCAGTCCTGACCAGTCAAATTCCACAGCGCCAATTTTTTTTTTTTTGGTGCCACAAATTGAAGTCAGGACCTTATGCTTGCCAGGCAGGCGCTGTGCCACTGAGCTATATCCCTGGCAACAGTGCCAAATTTTTATGTTCTCTTTCATCCTGCATTATGTTCTCGATTCCAGCTGTGTTTGGTCAGAGGTAATAGAAAACTCTAAATGTTGGTTAAGCCCTAGAATTTGTTATTTTTATGTAACAGAAAGCCCAGAGTGAGCCATTCCGCCTGGTGTAATGGCTTCACACAATTATCATGAAACGAGTTTATTTCTATCACTTCATACCACTTTGTCACGAATGTGGTTTGCCTCCTCCTTGTGATAAGATCACTCTTGCCCTCCAAAGCAGCAAAACTATATGGTAGGTGTGAAGAATGAGAAGGAAGAAAGGCAAATGGCTAGCTAAGCCAGCTATCTAATCTGTCTCCTAAAAGCTCTATTTTGTTATTATTAATTATCATTATTTTTAAAGCTTACTTCTCATTGGTCATGATTCTGTTATTTGGCCATACTTTGCTGCAAAGGAAGCTGGGAGATTTGGGAATTTTAACTAAACTCTTCAAACAAAATCAAAGTTCTACTGACAAGGAAGAAGAGAAGAATGGGGTAAGAGACCAGTTAAACCTGTCTGTGAAACCATCCCACAGTTTAGTAGGGTGTGACAACTCCTTTACGATGCTCGTGCAGTCTGGGTCAGAGATTCAGACAGATCCCAGTGGGTCTGGCCTGCTGGGGATTCAGCTGAGAACATTCAGATATCTGGGAGTGAGTCTAAGAAATTGTAACTAGAATTCCCTGGAGCTGCTGCTTGGGATAGTGTGACTCAGAGCTGGACTCGTCTAGGACTGTCAAATGGACGGAGTGCGGTCTCTCTGTGAAGCTTGGGCTTCTCTCAGCATGAGAGCTAGGTTTGAAGAGCTAGTACTCTGGGCACTTGATCAGAATTGGTCTGGTCTTTTCTGACCTGACCTGTAAGTTCGTGTGTGTTATCAGTTATCAGCAAGTCATTAAGCCCAGGCCAGATCCAAGGGAAAAGGAGCTCTGTCTCTTGATGAGCAAGTGGCAAGGGCGAGCTCACATTGCAAAAGAGCATGTGGAAGGGGAGATATTGTTGCATCCACCTGGCACAGTTGGCTGTGGGGTTCAAGGGTCAATGTGGTTATAAAAATATTTTCTTTTTTTTTTATTTTAAAGAGAGTAGTAAATGAGAAGCAAACAAACAAGAAAATAGAACAGGAGCAGCATACTAGTGTCACAAACATAAACAAATCTAAGCAAGAACATTCAAAGTGATACAGAGTCTCAAGACAAAATAATATGAATCAACCGTGGTTGTTACATTACATAACGCTCTCCTCAACTACATTGTTCAGATTACCTGATGTAAGAATGAAAGATTGCTCAAACCATTAAGGAGAATAAGAAAAGAATTCTTTGATAAAACGGTAGAGATAATACAGAGTTTCACTAGACAAGATGGTAGGAGTTCACCATTGTAATTCCATTGGATGTGGTTACCTTCAAATCAGTTGCTCAGACCACCAGACACAAGCATGCACAATCGATCAGAACATAAAAAATTGTAAACACTAACTGTTCACTTCAATACACCATCAGACATCAGCAATAGAGTTATTGCAGCTATTCATATATATATTTAAAAAATATTTTATTTTCTGTGCTTTTGTGTGCTCTCGATGTCTGGAGGAAAAGCAGAATAAGAGGTTTTTTTTCCTGCTACTGGATTGTTCAACTGATCAGAAAAAAAAAAAAAAAAAAAAAAAGCCACCAAAATGCCGAGTCCCTAACAACTCCCTGGATTATTCTTCGCTGTTCAGTTTTATATGCTTTAAAAATGTGCATGCAGTAATAGTCAGTGTTTTTGATGTGTAAAGTTCTATGGTATTTAACACTTGAGTAGATTAGTCCCAAACAGGATTTGGAACGATTCCAATTCTTCCCCCAAATGCTCTTGTGTTTCACCTTGACTTAGATCCTGTTCCATTTCTAACTCTTGGCAACCTCTCATGTCCAGGTAAAAATTGCTTTGTTTGGCAATGTTCAACATGAGCCGTGCATGCTCCAGGAAATGCACAAGATCATCCAAAGGAGTAAAATGGGAAATAACAGAGTTTCATTTTCCATTTATTTTATCGCATCTATCTACATTTTAATTTTTGTTTGCCTTAAAATGCACATAATACATTAGCAATGCAGCACACATGACCTATAAAGAAATAAACATATTTGTTCAAATATTGATTACCGATGAAGGTAAATGATCCAAAAAAGTTTTTAGACTGCAGACTTGGATTAACACCGAAAGCAATTTCCTCTAGGGTAAAGGTGGTATGGTTGTTTACACCTTACTTTTTCCTTAGCCAAATGGAATAGTGAATGAAGAATAAAGAGGCAACAGAGAAAAGCATAGATCTCTGAGTATAAATTCTGATTCCCCAAAGGAGGTTGTAAAAGATTGTGCAAGTACTTTCTCAATTTTTGCCTACCCAAGTAGATTATATGTTCCTTGGAAACAGCGGCCATTTCTGTCATTCATCCAAGTTAATGCCTGGCAGAGATAGAATTGTAGGACACGGGACTGCACAAGACAATCAATATCTTTGCTTTCCTGATGTGTACTTTCTGCAGCAGGAAATAAATACTAAATAATTAAGAAAATTTCATCTATAGAAATGAAAATGGTGGGGCTGGGAATTTAGCTCAGTGGCACAGCGCCTGCCTGACAAGACAACATCGTGAGTTCGGTTCCTGGTACTGGGAAAAAAAAAAAAAAATGAAAATGGGACATGGGATACAGGGGTACACTATTAGATTAAATATCATGAAAGGCATCTCAATTGTGCAGAAACCTGCCATATGACTGTCAGATCTGTTTGGGAATTTGCTAGCAGATAGAAATAATGCATGGAGTTTTGTTTGTTTTATTTATGTTCTTTCTAAATATATGTAAATCTTAAGTGTCTGTGGATCTTAAAGAAGACTCTAGTTTAGCAAGGTAGAGCTCCGTAGGGGAGACGGAAAGGCAGTAAGCACAGTGTGTGTCCGCAGAAGGGCCCAGAACCACGGTGTTATCTCTCAGGGACCCTGAGTACAGAAGGAGAGTATCTGACATCTGTGAATGGAGAAGGGAAAGGATGGAGGACCGGGTTGGAAGAGCCTCAGATGTCAGTGCAACACTTAGGAAGTCCCCTCGAGTCCAGGAGGAGCTAGGCAGGGATTGGGGATCAGAGGAATTCTGTGTTGGGCAGAAATTGGTAGGTACTCTGGAACCCCCATTGCACTGGAGGTGGGGAGCTTGTTCCAAACACTGCAGCAGATCCTAAAGGCAGTGTGGTTAGGTGCTGTCAGTTAAATGCACTTTTCATAGCACAGTCTCTTTCTCTGTCTGTCTCTGTCTGTCTGTCTGTCTCTTTCTCTCTGGAATTCAGGCCCTTGTGCTCTCTAGGCAGGCCTCTACCAGGGAACTACATCCCCAGCCCAAGTGGTTCTTCTGGAAATGAGATGTAAGTGCTGCATCTCCATGGCGGCTCTGCCTTGCTCTTTCCAGCCTCTGTGGGTCATTTTATAGAGAATGTCACCCTTGTATACCTTTTCCTCCTTCAAAATGGTTTAATGAGCTCTTTAGAAAGGAATAGTTGGGCAAATTTTTCCCCCTCCTATCACCTCAAGGAAAGTCATTCATTATCAGGACAAAATTCATATCCACTTTTTCTTTTTTCCCGTGGTACTGGTATTGCTGAGGTTTCTATTTTCTCTTGAGACAGGGTCTTGTTAGGTAGCTCAGGGGGGCTTTGAACTTGTGATCCTCCTGCTTCAGCCTCCTGAATAGCTGGGATTACAGGTATGCTTCACTGTGCCCTGCTGACCATTAACTTTTATTAGTTTATTAATTAATTAGCTTCACGTGCAAGTGTGTGTGTGTGTGTGTGTGTGTGTGTGTGTGTGTGTTGGAATTGTACAGGCTAGAGAATTTGACTACCACTTCAGTTTTGACAATGGATTCAAATCAGCAAACATGGACTATAACTAATGAAGGTGGGTTGGAAACTTTTGTATGGAAGTTTAGTGCCAAAGATGGTAGAGGAGCATGGACACATATGCTGTGGGTGGTAGACGGGTGAAGGCTGGGGTCACCTGGAGGTATTGTAACAGCACTAACAAGAATTAGCTTTAAGTGCTCAGGATTTAAGCAAATGGGAAGACTGGGGTTCTAGTTAATGCAACTGGACTGAATTTGTGGAAGTTTGCAAACCAGGCTGCTTTATGGAGCAGGAAGCAGGCATGACCTTCACTCAATCCAAAAACCATGACCCATTCTGAAGTCCAGTCGATGTGCTGCTCCCAATGTCTGAGTGGTCACTCCCTGCTTCAAAATACCTTAGAGTTGCTGCCTACTCAAGGTACACTTTTAGTTCTTGATTACTCTTGGTTTGACTTTCTTTTTTTCTTTCCCCTAAAATTGATGGCCAAGTTATTATTTGTTCTTTTCTATTTCTCCAGGTGCCATTAGTGATTCTCTGAAACAACAAAGGCTTGACTCAGTGGTGACTGGAAGCCTCCAACCAGATTTCTGACCTTACCTGGGAAATGTATGGATTTTTTTCCCCAAATGATGCACAGTAAGTCACCAGGGTAGCACTGGAAAAAGGAAAGAGAATGGTAGAAAACAAATTGAGTTTGAACTGCGACCAAACAAATGCCATGTTAACTAAGGCATTCAATATAAAGAAGAAGTTGTCTGACTCCTTGGTAATTAAACTTTAAAGAGAGTCCTGTCTAGTCCCAAGCAAACAAACATAACGATCTTTTATCCACAACGAGTGCATGTGATTTCTCACTGAGACTTTCTGTTGGAAGCTGTCATTAAGTCCTGAGCAGGAAAAGTTTGTTCCTATTTCATTCATCTTCTTAGGTTAGAAAAGCATGAGCACAATGTAGGGAAAGGAAAATTAGTGTTTTCAGTGATGAGAGAGGAGGCTGTGCTAGGCTGGGATGCTGTTAAAAAGATAAGAAATAATAGAGTTTGAGCTCATTAGATAGTATCTACCCTGATTTCCATTTCACAGATGGGGAAACAGAGACTCAGATAATTGAGAAGCAGAAAGAAAATGGCATCAAGAGATGTAGATTCAAGTACTGGCTACAGTAGTAATGATCTTGTGACTTGGATAAGTACCTTTGATGCCAGCAGCCTTGCCTGTGAGCTGACCTTTGGAGGCTTTGTAGACATGCTCGGGGCCAAAGAGGACTTCCAGGAACCTATGCAGAAGTTCTTTCCTTTTTATCAGTACATGTTTGCTGTACATAATGATTGCATTTATCGTGTGGCATTGGTATGGGTATATACTACATCTTAATTCTTTTTATTGTTCCCTCCTTCCCCCCTATTTCCCTGTGATAAATATATGAACCTTGAGCTCATAATATTGTCAGATGCACATGCTTCTATATGCATCCTTTCTTTTATATGAGAAGCTAAAATTATATGTGGATATAGCAAAATAGAAAATAAATATGAAGTAGGGAGACCTTGTGCAAATTTTCTGGTATTTGTCGGCATTTCGAATGTAAGTATATATGCAGGACAAACCTCCCTTCCACGTCACCATCTCTGTTGCAGTCTAGATGCTGCACCCCAAGAAGCTTCATCTCCTAACACATGGTCCTAATTAGAGCTAGGCCGAAGAAAAGTGTAGATTCAGTGTTCAACCCTGTTTTTGGAAGTGTTACTCTGGATGTTCTCCTTTGGTGATTCTTTAATGTTGACACACATAGATCAACTAACATTTGAGAGCTTCCATCTGGATTCTTGGCTTTAAACTCTAAATGCTTCTCCCACATCTAGCACTAACAGAGAGTTCTACATAACAAACACATGGATTAAAAAAAATTACCTTAGACTACTGACATTCTAAAGGACAGGAGTTTAACATCAAAGAACTAAAACATATTGGAGTAAAAAATTCATTGTGGGAAACAAAACAAGAGAAGCACTGGGTTAGTGCTGGGTGACCACAGAGCTCTGCCCTGCGAGGCAGACCGTGACTGTCACTCACTCTGATTATATTATAGACTAATATCAGAGTTTTAAAACTCTCTCCTACACATCACATCTCAGAGCTTACATTTTTTTCATCTCCCAGATGGTGACTGTATCCATACTGGCTGTTAAGGATGACGAGAGGGTCAAATTACGGTAGCTTTATAAAGTTTGAAAATGTTATTAAAATATGAAGTGGTTTATCAGAGGGTAGCACTGTTTGGTGTATTACTAGGGATTCCTGACAGCTAGTATAGATCTTTTTTTTTTCTTCAAGCTCTGGGGAGATAGGAATAATGGTATCCAAAAGAGGAGACAGCTATTTTTTAAAAGTAAAAGGAAGTCAGCATTAGCACCATAGCATCATTCCTGGAAAAAGAATTTTAAAATTTTGTGTGTGGTATTATTCAAGTCATAGTTTAGGGTTTAGAAACCACATGAGTCTATAATCAAACATGTATGAGTATAATATGAAGAGAAAGGACTTGGCAAGCTGAGCTATTCCTTTTGAATGGAGGGGCTCACCAAGCCAGAGCACAAAGCTGATTTACTCTTTCTTCCAGGTAAGGGTAAGGGAGTGGTAATTGTTCAGTTGCTTCACATTTGGGGATATTAAAACATGAATTATCAGAAGTAGAGCTCAAATTTTTCCTACGACATGGAAATAGCGTCAACCTCCAGGACAAAACGAGAGTCTTAGGAAATTAGTCTCTTTCCTAATGCTCTCACCCTCAGTAATGTTTCTTCAATCATCATTCAGGTAGTATCATCTCCATTTTTCTGCCTCAAACTCTAATTCTTTAAAGAGGACCCTAGAAATTCATTTGCCATCCTGTGAGATGTAACCCAGGACGTTTTCATCATCATTATTGTTATCACTGAAGATAAAGGAATCTATCAACTTCACTATTTCCTGCTGGCCGCATAATAACTCAAGCTCTGTCTTGGTCATTTACTTTAAGGAACAATATAATGACATTTCTGGGAATTACAGAGACACTCGCTCCAAAGTCAGCATCTCTTGGCTCCGTTTTAAACTCTATTCATAAAAGTTATGAGAACTTCTGGGAGATAAGGGGTCTTACCTCTATACAAGCGAGTCTAGAAGTTTTACTGTGTAGTGAGTACCATGTTGCTCCTAGGGAATGGTGTGTGATATGTGAATGGTATTCCACCCTATAAAACTTCATTAAAGCATTCTCAGTTGCTAGACAATGACCTGCAGCATGTCAACAATAAATTGGGGGGCTGGGGATTTAGCTCAGCGACACAGTGCCTGCCTGACAAGTGCAAGGTCGTGAGTTCGATTCCCAATACCAGAAAACAAAACAAGACCAAGACCAAGACCAAGACCAAGACCAAGACCAAGACCAAGACCAAGACCAAGACCAAGACCAAAACCAAGAATTGGTCCTATGTTTTCTTATTTGGGAATACCAAGGGAGCACAGCTCCTATACATATTGACCCAAAACCCCTCTCCAGAAGTTCCTTCAGCAGAACCATGTTTGCTCTGTTCTTCACCATCTCACTACATAGTTACTGAGTGCAGGGAGCTTCCATGAGTAACTGAGTCCACATAGAATGGTGCAGTGAATGCTACTAGAGATGTGTATACAAAGGCCCGAGGAAGCACAGAAGAAATAATTTGGTAAGAGAACAAGAAATATTTAATTCTGTCGTTAAAGAAGACATTTTCCTAGGTAGACATATTTAGGGAATAGACAGCCTATATAAAAATATAGAGATGTGAGAGAGTGTTCTTATGTACCAGGTAGCCGACAGGGTAGTGTGAAGAGCAGATCTGAGATGTACAGGCTGGGGCAGTTGGTGAAGGGGATGTTGTTTCTGTACTAGGCTATTTCTGTCTTATTCAATCTGTCCACATCTTCTTAGTTGATGGGAAACTGAGGAATATCAATTTCAAACTGCTTTTCTGGTATTGTCACCAAAGGCAAATGTGGTTGTAAGTATCAACGTGTTTGAAATTCCAGATGGGACCCAGTTTTCCCACTCTCTTTTCTCATTCTGTAGAAACCCTTTTCTCCCATGTCAGGAACAAGCTGAAGTTGTTTTCATGTATTCACGGGCACTGCTGGAGTCAGGAATCACACTTCTTAAAAATTTATTTTCTGAATTGAAGTCCCACAGCAGAAAGCAATGGTTAGCAAACTTTCCAAATTCTGGACATATAGCCTTTTCTAATTACTGATTGTATGTTGCAGTACAAGCTGTTTGACTACTGATTTTAAAAAAGGGATTTGAAGAAGCATGTTGAAAACATAGAGGTGTCCTTCAAAGGAAAGTGCTATTCCCCTAAGAATGTGCCCAAGGCCTACTCCAGTGCTTACTTGCACTTTTGGGAGCCTGTTGGTGAATCCTGATGTGGCTACAGAACTTTCAGTTCAATATGTTTGGCTTTTTGTGCATGTTTGGTTTAGTCTTTAGTAAACACGTCAGTCATTTGAGAGATTGTTACTCAAATTTGATGGTGTTTACTTCTCACATTGTGAATGAAAGGAAGCACATTCGAGCCATGCACAACATTTGTGCACTCACAGGGGTTTATGGTACTTATGTGCTGCTTTCTTGCAGAATAAAAGCGGAGAAGACAAAAGCTTAATTTGCACCTCTCTGTTGAGGGCCTGAGGCTGACTTCTGTGAGACCTGTATACCATGGGCCTTTGATGGACTTACACAACATGCTACAGTACAGCCTGCAATGGATGATAATAGACAATACTTACCACTGATATAATGATATCTGATATCTCACTTCATCAAATTATTACCATATTGTATAATATTATTCTATAAAAATTTATCTTTCCTTTTTCTCAACTCATTAGAGCTATTGCTGATCCAAGAATTATGGACCACCTTGACCAAGTGTAGTTTTAATTTTAATTTTACAATGGCTTAGAAATGGAATCTTCACTTCCCTGTCACATGCCCTGTCTCACGTTGCAACAACCTGTGGGCAGGTGTTCTCTATGTGTCCACATGTGCCAGGCTGTGAAACTTATGTTCTGCCAGTTATGGAATAAGATGTGAGGAAATAAATTGAGTAAAGAAAAAATTTTCTTATGTGAAAAATGTGTAATACAAACTGGTTTAGGAAGGATCATTTACTCTCTTTCAGATGGTGATAACTGTAGACTTGCATGACAGTTGTGAAGCTTAATTATGACAGTTTTTATAACGTACTTGCTCAGTGCTGGGCATGTATTGGTTTAATTCTTTGTAGTAACTGTATTATCTTACTATTGACTTGGGTTTGTAAGCTGACTCTCTTCTTCCTCCTGAATTCCTCCTCAGAAGTTGCCTGTGACTCAGGCGGATGCTAACAGGTTGGTAGTGTGGCTCTGTTATGAACTCAGCCCTGAACCATAAGAAAAGCTAGATGTTCATGAACAAACTTAATAAGGACAACACATTAGCAAACGTCATAGATCCATATGCCAATTGTTGCCTCTTTAGTCTTTTTGAGGGACTGCGCAAGCTCTCAGTGACTGATGCTAACTCCCTGTAAGTCTCCAGTTGAGATCTGGCTGCTTTTTCAATGTTTTTCTCCTCACAGAAAAGGACCAAGAGCACTAAGAGAGTATAGTACTTGATAGTATTTGTGCACATGAGTAGGTGTAGAGGTGCCTGCTCATGTGTGTGCATGGTGCGGGGAGAGAGAAACAGAACCAGAGACAGGCACAGATAGACAGAGGCAGAGACGGAGACAGAGACAGAGATAGAGACAGAGACTGGATATAGCTTTTGAAGACAGAGGAGACCTTTCAGAAAGTCAGCAAGCTCCTTAATCTCACAGCTTTTTGCTGCTGATAAACACAGGGATTTTGTAGTCAGCAGCAGTAACTGGAACGGATGGATCTCTAGAGGTTACAAATTTTAAGATGGAGAATTGCAGACTTTGGATGGATTCAGCTCTCATTCTGATAGAAGACCACGACTTTGGAAGAGAAGGAAGGATGTAGAATGTGAATATCCAGTGACGCTGATGGTATCAAAGCACCAGAATCATTTTTCTAGATTGTGATTTCATAATATCATAGCTGTAATATTCTAGAAGGAAAAGCAGTGACATCATAAAGACAAAGAAGAATATAGTTATTAGAATACGTATGTAGTTTTTGGAATATTTCTCACATTGAAAGAGATGGGAGACATATCAAAAACTTGATACCACGGAAGATAATACACAAAGTACAGAAATAGCAATATAATAATACCTTGTAACTTGTATGTAGCATTTACACTTTCTGAAATGTTTTCATATAATCTCATGGGATTCTAACAGCAGTTTTCTGAAGCATTCAGTGTAAGAGGAACCGTATTTTCCACAGGATGGACATAAGTCTCTAAGAAGGTAAGAAGTTTGCTTTAGACCAGCCAGCTATTATGGAACAGATCTGAGACTGGAATCCAGATCTTTTGATTATATCTGTAGTTCCATCTTCCCAATATTATAGACTATATCAGTACTTTCTTAATAATAAACATTAAAAGTCTTCAAATATGCTTGTTGCTTCCAGTTTTGGAATGTTCTTTGGAACTGCCTCCCTGGTTTCTGAATGAATGTCACTTGTTCAACTGGTTTCTAAAGTCTGTGGTTTACATAACATGTGATTTGGTCTCTTTTAGTTTGTTTAGGTCCAGTAGCTTCCTTTTCCAGCTAGGTTTCTTCTTGGCTCTACAATATGTAATTGATACTTCTACGTCTCTGCTACATCCAGACCCTGGGCCAAGTGTTTGCTGTAGAGTTACCTTGCTCCCTATCATAGGAGACACCAGGGCAGGCTAAGTGGATTGACCTCCAACAAATGTGTCTCTTCCTCATGAGAACTCAGCGGGCCTTCCAGGAAGATGGTGGAGTGGTAAGCAGCAGAGAAAGATCCTCTGAGATGGGCTGTCCAGACACTGGAATACAGCCACTCAAGGAGGAGAAGAAGGAGGGAAGTGAGTCCCCTGGACCCTGGAAGGATCTGAAGGGAGAGCTGAAGCCCACAGGGAAAACAAAGAGGGAAAACTTCATCAAAGAAAATGAGGATAGCACTCTTGCCTTCTCGCTGAGTTGGGACTCATTGTATGGGAGAAGCGGGTCAAACCTGCAGACACATGGTGTTTGCTGGTGATCCCAGAGGCCTCTAAGGAAAGATGCAGCAGTGCAACAGAGGAGTGGACACCATGGCTTGTACTGGCTGGAGAGTGGACCAGATTTGGCTGTCCAGCAGGAGAGGGCAATTGGCCAGGAGATATCTCAGAGCGGCCAACTGAGCTTAGAACTCAGAATAACTGCTGGATCCATCTAGTGGCTCCCAGTTGAGTTCAAACCCATCACAGTTACACTGCTGCCTGCAGGTTAAATGAGTCTGGTTCCAGCCCCACAGTTAAAAACCCACCTGAACTTTAAGGGAAATGAATGGGCAGGCTCCCTGAGATTATCCACTACTCCGCCATAGAGTTACTGCTGGGTTGCTGGGATAAATCAACATGGATCTGGACTCTCTCCACATGTTGTCCACCAGGGACAGCAGAGAGAAACCTTGGTTTGGACATGGTTTTTTCCTCTCTCTCTCTCTTATTTTTTTTTTTCCTCATAAGAAGTCAGGGACTCAGGGATACTCATGGGTTTAAACTAATTCCCTCCGTCTCTCTCTCTGTCTTCTACACTCCTTTTCCATCTCCTCCTCTCTCCTCTCTTTTCTTTTTCCTCTTCCTCCTTCTCCATTTCTTCTTCTCTTCCTCCTCCTGCTTATTTTTTCTTCTCTTCCTCCTCATCATTCTCTTCCTTTTTTCTCTGTCTCTTTGTGTATTTCTTTGTTTCTGTCTCTGTCTGTCTACCTTTCTCTCTTTCTCTCTTTCTTACTCAGCCTTCTTCACTATGCTGACTCTACTCTAGTAACAGTGGTCTCCCACAACCCAAATGGGAAAGACAGTAACTACCTGTAAACTTCAGGATACAATTTTTTCTTTCCAGCATGGAGCTTGGACTGAAAATTGGAACCCAGTTGACCAAATACATTTTCTTGTCATCAGTTGATTTCTGGCCCTTTTCTTCCCATCATTCTTTGGTCTAGAAAAGTTGAAATTGTCCCCTCTCTCATCCTTCTTGGACATGAAACCCTACCTAATGGCTAACTTGTCAAGTTCGGCTTTTGATTCTGTTATTTTGTGAGTGATACTAAGTACTGACCTGTCCTGCATTGACAGAAGGAAACTCATATGTGGCCCAACCTTGACAGGTTGAAGTCTTAATTATTTTAAGGAAAAACTTGAAAGTTAATGATGCATGTTTGTAAAACATTACTTATCTTAAATATGATTTTTTGAAAACTAGGATGGGATTCACCTCTGCACTGTTTCTGACTTATCCTCATGTGAATATATATCGTGGATAATATCCTGTGTCAAAACATAGAAATCTACCTCATTTTTTGTTACCATTGTGAACTATCTTATGTAATGAGTGAACCATAAGCCACTGACCCACATCCTTCTAGTAATAGATATTTAGTTCAGAATTTGGATTTTAAAGAAAACATGCATGGTAGCAAGAAATAGTGATGCCTATTAAAGTTTGATATCAAAGAGGGTAATAGACCTTTGAGGATAACACTGGTAGAACTGAGAAGAAACAATGCAGTTGCATACAATTTGCTACAGAGAAAGGAGGGCTTCACTTATCCATATTTAGTACAGCAGGGCAAAAAAGAGTTGGGCTCCATCCTTGGGAGGAGGGTGTACAATAAACTGCAGAAAAGAAGAATAATTCAATGTCTATTTTGCTTCCATAGAATATCAGTGAAATGAACTTTAAGTTGGAAAGAGCAAAAAGTCTTGGCTACCAACCTAAATTTAATAGATATAAACATTTAGGAAAGTTCCTAAAACAAAGAATGTGTTAAAATATGTTTAAATCACATTATTGCATGAAATTACTAGGGAAGAAAAATGTGCTAGAAGGTTGAAAAATCACCAATTTCTAAAAGTAGAATAAGATGAATTCTGAACAGAATAAATATGTCAATTAAGATGATATCAATCCCTAGTCAAAATATTTAGAGATAGTTGTGAATGCTCTGGAAAGAAAAAATGAATTAGAAATAATGGATTTCAAATAGGAAAGTTGGTTCCTTTGTTTGGATTGTGTAATTACAGGATTTGATTAGAGAAATTCACTAAATGAAAATTATCTGGACTTTAGTATGATCTTGGACAAATTGCTCATAAGCTATGCATTCTCATGCATTTTGCACACACTGAACTCTCTATGGAATGCTCTTCCCCTTCTCATTTTGCTGATGATTGCCTGATTATCTGAAGCAGAATAATTCTTTTGAAATATTAACCAACATTTGCTTTTTTTAAAACCCCCAACTTTGGCTTATCTCAAGTCAGCTAGCCGTCTGCAAAAAACACTTTAGATAAGTGATGAGACATCAAAAAAGCAACGGAAAAAAAATGTTCTCTTGCTGGCTTTGGATTTCCAGAATCTGAAGTTGCCAAAGAAACAAAGATTCTTGGCTAACAAAAATCTTGGAAGAAAAATGCAAATCAAACTTTCCCCCACACAGACTAAGGCAATGAACTCGTGGAGGCCAGGGATTGGGGGTTAAACACAGCAAGCCCCATGTGATAACTGCAGTGTAGAATTGCTACTTACCCAACTCATTGTCCTTCCTCACATCCTTTGCATGGCGATACGGGTCACTGTTAGCCCAGAATGAATGATACCTCTCTGATTCTTCTCTGTACCATATGTGCTTCATTGACGAAGATATCTTTGCCTCCCCACACAACCCTTGCTCTCAGAACTACAGTGAAAGACTATAGACATTTTAGAGACAGAGTTTCCCAAAAGACGTGGGGGATAATTGCACAAAGATGTCTCACCATTTCTGGGTAAAATCTGGTGCTACTTCTTGAGCCAAAGTTGAACTCCAAGGCCACCAGCATTGTAGAAGAAACTGATTTTTATCTCCTTCACTGTCATTTTCCTGTAAGACTATGAGGCTGTTGAGGACAGAGGACAGGTTCCAGTGCATGTGTATTTGCTGGCAAAGGTAGAAACTAGTAATTGTTAAGTAAGTTGGGTTAAAAATGGAGAAATGTGTGCAGTTACCTGGGTTCATAACTAATTAAATATATACTTAGCGAATATTGGCTAATGTACTCGTATTTTCTTTGAACTGTCTATGTGGTAATTCTAAGCTTTGCTTTCTGCTTTCCTGTCCTTATTAATGACGTGAATGAGGACATAACTCATTTATTACGCTTGGGAGTGACAGGAAGCTAGAGGGTAAAGTCAGTATCTTGGGTGAATGTTAGAATCTAAAAGGAGATGAATAAATGGAAGTGATGAGATAAATACAGTGTAATTTGGAGTAAATACAAAATACTAAGTTGGGTCTTAAAAAATCAACTGCATTATGGACTAAGGAGTGATAGTGCTTTAAAATAAAACATTTTTAAAAGATTTTGCCTGAGATTTAGTCAAGCTTTCTATGAAGCAAAACCTAATGCATGCTTTTACTCAACTATGTATAATATTTATAGAAATTTTGAAAAGCGACACAGGAAAGCAAGGGTGCTACTGCGTGTCTCATGAGCTCTTGGCTAAATGCTGGTTAGTTCCACATGTAAGATTATAAAAGGATAATGCCAGAGAATTTGGAAGAAAGTATTTGCGGAAACTATGTTTAAAAATGAGAATTGGGGAGAGATTGGAACTAGATCACAGAGCCAGTGTCCTCACAAGGAAGTTTATGTTTGGACTTTTAACTACTTATTATATTAAGGGATTCTTTATGTTTTTTTAGTCCAATAGGTGAAAGTCAAAGACAAGTAAATGCTGAATTGCTGTTCATGAGAAATGTGTAGCAACCAGGCACTTCTATCAGTGAAGTGACACCTTTGGGCTCGATCTTGTCTCCTTTTATTGGAAGAATTTAAACTAAGAATTGGGCTATCATCATAAGGGTTACCTTATTTGCATAGATGATGGGATTCAAATGAGTCCTAAGGCAGGCCCCAATCAATGACAAAGTGATCTTTCTATGTGGCATTCTATGGCTGAGTTAGGGAGAACTCAGGGGTTTGGATGGACATGAAGGACTTTTGAACAAGCATCCGAAATGATGAGAGAACTGCTGAGCTCAGGAAGGAGTTGGGAGGACTTTCCTTATTCATCACTCTGTATGCAGGACACATAGAAGGGAAAGATCTGTGCTGCTGGACTGCAATTCATCTAAAAGAGAAGGAAATAACTCTCTAGTGGATATGAACTGTGAAGAAGAATGATGATGCTATTCTGTGTTCCCTGACTTTGTACCTGGAGAAATAACAGGACTTGATCAATGAAAATGTTTGGAGCAGGGGATCTGGATGATGAAGAGGTAAGTGTGAGCTGGATCTGAGAGACTGATGATGTTTTAGCCCCATGGTCCATGGCTCTGAGCCCAGCTGGTGAGTCTGGGACAATTGATGGTTTCTGACACCCTGGCAGTTGCAGTAATTCTGATCTAGTGCCATGGCCAGGCAGCTCCCAATGCTGCAGACAGCTTCATTGCCGTGGGTCCATCCTTCACTTAGCAGTAGACTGTCTTCCATCAGCCAAAGATGAATGAGAAAACCACCCAGCCTTTACATGTTTTCAGTATTATCCTCTCCTTTCTGTCTATTCCAGCTTTGGTTTATGTATTCTCCTGCCAACCTTCTGAACTATGGGGCAGAAGCCTCTTGGCATCTCTCACCCTTTGAGTGATATGTGAAAAATGTTCAAGAGGGTGTCCTCCATGGGCTGACAGAGTAGGAGCCTCTGCAGCTATCAAAGGATGACAGGGTGTGTCCTGGCTTGTCCAGGAGTAGGCAGAGGTTCATTTCTGCTTTAATTCATCAAGGGCAACTCCATTCCCATTTCTGAGCAAAGAGTGAATAGAACTTCTTCCAAGAATCTAAACGAGCAGCTAGCAAGGCTAATTTCCTGCCAAGAGAAGGGGAAATGTATCCTGATACTCGAGGTAACATGAAATGGTGTACAGTTATGCAGGACTAAACTGACTTCAGCATTAATATCTTCAAACAGCAGGAATGTACAGTCTCTGAATGCCTCTTAAGTTACAAAACACTCTTACTGTTTTCTTCTTAGTGAATTTTAAGGGAAAAGGTAGTAAGCAAATGCATCAGATAGAAATTTGTTTTTCGATATCCCTTTTTCTGAAGACACTTGGCTGTGTGACAGCTCTCTGTGCTCCTAATATCCTGCATAAGAGCTCCTTCTGTGTGGGAGTCTCAGCAGAATCACTGGGCCTCCAAGATGTACCCACTGTGAGTCAGACTTCAGTCCCTTCACTGCTTTACTTGGATAAAATGCTACTGAGTGGGACATGGGCCCCGACCTTCTGACTCATTGCGAGTGGGAAAGCTATCTCCAGTGATCAGAAATGGTACATGTCTAAGAATATAGATATGCTTACTTTAATTTGAATGTCAAATAATGCTTGCATTTGCAAACATGATATGATATGCCATGCAGAGGTACAACTTTAATGTGGTGATTAAAAAAAGAATCTGGAAATCTTAAAAGAGGAGTCATCTAATTATTTGGCAAAGCACTCACTGAGCTAAAAAAAATCATCTGCTCCATTTGAGAGAGTAGGGATGGGAGGGTATATTTTGCTAAGGGATCTGGAAATAAGAGGCCAATAGCGTAGCACAGGCTCACAGGCTTGAAGGGACTAGGGTGAGGTGTGTCTGCGGAGAATATGAAGCAACCTCCACCACAATTTATTCATTTTCATTTCAGGGTTCAGCCTAGAAGTTTCTGGAGCTACTGTAGCTGGGGTCATATGTAAGAGAAAGGACCACAGTTGAAGGCTGTCCAGGTGTCCACTAGGTTTAACAAAGAAATACTTGACCCATGCAAGAGGGAGGGACTTGCACAGCAAGAAAGGCTTGAGGAAGGAAAATGTGCTCCGCTGAACAGTTCCCTGGTGAGAGTCAGAAAGATTAGCACTATTCCCAAGAGCATCATGCATCGATATGAAAACCAACACAGTAAAGAAGGTTTCAGACATGGGATGAAACCTAAATGAACCAGATGGAGGCTCTCACAAGTGACACCTGCCATTAAACAAGAGCCTCAATTTCAGGTTTCCTCCCTGACTTTCTACCTGGAAAGAGGGGTAGCCACTCCCAGGCTTTCTTCACCTGGGGAAGGCAGAACCATGGTTCAAACTCACACTGCAAAAGAGGATGGGGAGAACTTTCAATACTTCAGGTTTAAATAGGGCCAGACAAAGTTTTAATTGTTTAAAATAATCAGAAATTAGTAGGATGTCTCAAAACTTCATAACAAATGGAAAAATGAATTTAACATAGCTGGGTGGAAACCAGTGACTGAAAGACACATAACCATTTCCACAAGGGATGCTAAGGGCAGATCTGTCTCAAAACTTCATAACAAATGGAAAAATGAATTTAACATAGCTGGGTGGAAACCAGTGACTGAAAGACACATAACCATTTCCACAAGGGATGCTAAGGGCAGATCTGGACTCAGAATACTTTTTCTACTGGAATCACACTGGTCAGAACTCAGTCCAAACATCTCAACTTAATTGTACACGAGGCTTAGGAACTTCATCTTGTATGTGCAGAAAAAAAGAATGATGTAAGCACCTAGCACTGTCTATCTTACAGGTAAGCACTTTGAAATTCAGCCCATTGCTTAATTTAAGAATCTAGTTGGTCTGTAGTAATTGTAACATTAAATGGGAGAAACCTGTGAATGACAGAGTATTCAGGAGTTTTCATAGGATTTACTCAAACAGACCAATGATGTTTGTTTCATAGGTTTTGACACTGAGAAAGGGTGATCTGGTTTGTCTTGTCTAGAATTAGAATCTCTGGAATTCTGACAACTCTATGGTGTGGGTGCTACGACTGTCATTTTCTAGAGGAAATAAAAAGCTAACAATTTAATGCCACAGCCTATAGGTTCATTGATAGTACCTGTCCCACTTGAGCATCCCCACTATTTCTGTTACACCTGTATCATCTGGTCACCTTGACTTCCTACAGTGCAAGACCTTTCCCCTTCTCTTTGTTCAGGATGGATTTTCTGAACCTCATTCAGACGATTCTGTGAGACCCCCTCTTGGCTTTCCACATGACATGCTCTCCCTGTGCCAAGGATCCTGCTGCCAAGCAGCATTGTTTATTGTTCCATCTGGCTTTAATCATTTTTTTTACATTTTTACAAGATCCTAGTGTGTGCGCTCTTTTTCGGTAGAAGATTCCTGTTTCAATGGTTTGATGATGTGCTGACCTGCATTTAGTGTGTTGGATAACTTCCTTAATTGGACTATGATGTTTGTGAAGATCGAGCATTTATAAGCTCATGCAAATTTGATTTTTGACTCATGAAGCTGGAGCAGATGGGCTTAGGGTTTCGGTAATTCAGGGGATGCTGATCAGTTCGATATGTTTGTTCCTTTATTAATGATACTATTGCCAGTGAGCCTTTCTCTACAATCTTTTTCTAGTCCCTTAAGACAGTTGTCTGATATTAATGCCCTAGAATGTTAATTCTCAGCTTATCCTTTTTAAGTTTCTGGGAAGCTGAGGAAAAATGCATTCTTTTAAAATAATCTATTTAGTTCTGTTACATAAGGATCACAATATCATAAGTAGGTGTTGGGAACTTTGAAATCTGATCTCCTTTTTCATTTTTTAAAAAAGAATCAAAGCTCAGTAAATACCTTCTTAGCAAGTTTTGTTGTTTCAGTCAGGTAGAGGCACCAGAAGTAGCTTAAATGGGCTCAAGGTTCTGGATTCAATCCACAACACTGAAAAAAAAAAAAAAAAGAGGAGAGAGAAAAAGGGAGATTATGTGGTAGTGAGGGTGGGCTTTGACACATGGGCAACATTTGCGTGTGACTATAATTGCTCGATTAAAAATGGGAAATTACAAAAAATAATCTGATCTTTCCCTTGATCTTCCTGAAAGAGTGATTACTTATAAAGCCCCTTATAAAATCAGGTACCAAGCAAGTACATATCAATGTTATGCCATCTTTATGCCAGTCTCTATGGTCAAGCATGATAAATTCTTTAACTTTTCAAGTGCTTTCAACCAGACTGGGATAGAGAATATATTTGTAATACCTCCCTTCCTTCCTCCTTCCTTCTCTGCCTTTCTCCCTTTCTTCTTCCTTTTCTTTTTTCCTTTTTTCCTTCCCAGAGTGATAAGCCCTGTAATATACTCTATGAAACATACAGTGATAGCACAAAAGAGTGGAGATAAAATGAGTCTGAAATCAGTTTATCTTACAAAGGTTTGGCTGATGTTCAATCATTTCATTTTCTTGGTATGTTTTCACATTGCCTTTCTCTAATACATGTTTAGCATGTGTTATTTATACCATAATTATAGCCATACCAAGAGTAGGAACACAGCTATTGTGATCTTTTCACTATTACAAAGCACCATGGGAAAAGAGCTTGAAGAAGAGTCCTGGCTCTGTGAAGTCTGTAGAGCCCTATTTTTTTCAGGTGTATTTACGAGAAAATTCAACTGCAGGGAGAAGAAGTTCTAGGGAAGATGCCAGCAAGCCTAATAAATAGCCAATGGTTTACTACAAGGTGGGGAGACAAGGTGTTTGGAGGTCAATACCTGTGATGGATAATCTTGATTGCCAACTTGATTGGTTTGAGAGATGTCAGGAGATTAGGAGAGCACATTTTGCGTTATAGTTGGGGGAGAAGACATTACCGTGGGGAGTTTATCTGGTCCCTGGCATTTTACAGTACTTTTCTTCTGTGCTCTGCTTCCCAATAGCTATCAAGTAAGCAGCTTTCCTGAAACACGTCCTTCCACCAGGATGCTGCTGCCCGAGAGCCAGCCAACCACGGACTGAAACCTCTGAAACTGTTAGCCAAAATTAAACTCTCCCCATTTATTTATTTATTTATTTTCCTGTACCGGGAACCGAACTCACAACCTTGTGCTTGCCAGGCAGGCTCTGTGCCACTGAGCTAAATCCCCAACCCCAAACTCTCCCCATTTAAATTGTGGGTATCAGGTGTTTTGTCCCAGAAACAAAAAAGCCGAGTAACAGAATAACTATCTTAGGGAAAGAATAAAGAATAGAGAGATAGAAAATGTAGATTCTAGCCTTGTCTTTTCCTCTGGTTCCTTTTGTGATCTTTGGCAGTTTGCTTAATATTTCTGGGCCTTCATTTCCTCCAGGTGATTTCTCCAGTTTTTTCCAGTTTTGATATTCTCTGATTTGATCTGAAATTCACTCAACAAGCATTGACTTAAAATCTATTGTGTTTCAAGGCAGTGGATTCCCTTAAGAGGGTTTACTTCGATATTACATCAGAAAAGAATTCTTGGTTCTTAAAAAACTTTCTCTGTGAGATTACAGGGCTCTGTCTTAGGACCTCAGTCCTAAATATCATTAGTATTTGGGAAGCATAACAAAGCTATAGCTTTCCTATAGTTTTCCTTGTTTTTTTCCCTGAGCTGGGTACTAGCCATATGTATAGCATAGAGACCAGCCTATCTAGAGAACAGAGTTTTCTTTTACTGAGGATGACTAATAAAGATCTTTAGATGTCCAGCAAATGGAAAATAGAGTTCCCTTCAGGGTAACTGGCCACTTTGCAAGTCATTTGTCAGCATTCTCAAGTAACTCAGTCTTTGCAAAGGGTGGGATGCTTTTATTTTTATTTTTTTTATAATTAGGGTACAGTTTTTATTCAGACCTGATAGAAACCAACATTTTTTTAATCTATAAATTTAGCATTTCATGACATGGAGAATTACAGTGGTAGGAGGAAAGAGGCCTGTGCAAAGAAAACAAAGATATAAAACATAATAAGGGAAAAGCAGCCAGCTTGCTGCAACTATGAAGTAAAGAAAACTTCAGGTAGGCCTGATTTATAAGAGATAATTATTACTGGGTGACTTGCAAGACTAGGGCAGAGATAGGAAGTACCTGAAAGGGAAAGGATGCAGAGGAATCCTTCTCTTCTCTGCCATTATAAAAATAACAATCCTTGGTGCATGTGTTCCTTTTCACTTAAGAATTTGCAGGAACTTGAAAAATACAACTTGAAGAAAATTATGATATGGAAGAAGTATGTTTGGATCACTACTCTAAATGCGAAGGCAAAGACCAGGGGTGGGAAAGGGATTTATCAACCCTTGCCTAAGGGTTTAGTGGTAGAGAATAGGTCTAATTCCCATCTTCTGATTTTCTAAATTCAGAAACTGTTGCTCCCACAGTTGAACTTTAATTCTGATTAGACAAACTTAATCTTCACCTTAGCTTTTAATCTGAGAGTACTCAACTACTAATTCACTTATTTATTCTTTCATTAAACATTTACTGAGCACCTACTATGTGCTTGATATGGGTCTATGTATTATGAATACAAAGGTAAGACATGGTGCCTTCCATGAAAGAATTCATATTTTTCAAGTTTAAATGAACATTACAAGCTAAGGGATGCACTTTATTAGTAACCTATAGCTGATATACAAAATGCTGGGCATATTTAGACAACTGACGAGTTTAGGGGTGAGCTATACCTATGAAACTATTACTACAATCAGTGCCATAAACATATCCATCATATCCAAAGGATTATAAATTCAATTGTTTATTAGAATTAATCTCTTTGTGTTTTGAATATTTTTTGACTTATAGTGGAATTTGGATGATGTTATCATACCCACACAAAGTTTCTTTTGACCAATATTTGTTTAATATATCTTCTTCCACTCTCCTTTCTGCTTTTATTTTTAGATAAATTTCATGCTGTCAATCATTGTTTTAAATGACCAATTTAGAGCATTTTACGTTAATGTGATAACTCACACTTAAGTAATCATTGCCACATGATTTTGTACAGCCTAGTGCTCTAGTTGCCATGTGACTTTGAAGAATCATTTCACATGAAGACTGACTTGCTTGAGAATTCTCACAGGCAATGAAAAAGTAAAACAGATTTACTGAAGTCTAGTTGGTATGTAATAAATAAAAACATATTTAAATTTGGTAGTTTCGACATATGTGTTTATCTCTGAAACCAAACCTACATTCAAAATAGCATATTCATCCTCACAAAAGATGCCTAATAGAATCTTTTAAGCCTTCTGCTTTTCCTCATCACCCCTCTTGCATTTCTAGGCAATCAAAGATCAGCTTTCTGTTCCTATAGATTAATTGGGACTTTCTAGCATTTTATATGGATGTAAGAATATAGTTTATTTGATTTTTAAAGTTTTATTATTACATGTTTGCAGTACCTAATGATTACATTCATCTTGGAGAATTGGTACCTGTACATAACACAGCTTGATTTTTTTTCATTCCCTTTTTTCTGTGTCTCTACCCTCCCCCATGTTGTCTCCTTCTCATTTGCAAAAGATCTATCTCCATGTTTCCTATTATCTATATTTTATTTTTTTCAAAAATTTATATTTTGATACCTCACTAAAGAGAAATCATGCAATATTTAAGCTTGTGTGTCTGATTTATTTCACCTAACATGATAGTGTCGTGAATCCGTGAGCTCTGTCTTGGTTACTTTTCTCTCGTTGCTGAGACAAAATACCCAACGCCCAAAATGAAGGAAGGAAAGGTTTATTTAGCTTACAGTTTGTGGAGGTTTCAGTCCATACTTGGTTGGCTCCGAGGCAGAAGGTAGCAAACCAACAAGAGCAAAGGGGGGAATGGCAGCTGAACAGCAAACAGCCAGAGCAAACGGCAGGAATGGCGGCAAGCAGCTTCTTTCCCTGCCTTACTTTGTAAACAGGCTACCCCCACCTAAGGGGCGTGTAGCTCTCACATAATCTTTGTGCCCTCCTCTTCCACAGGCTCAGGATGTATACAAAGTAAGCACTCTGGCTTCCTGCTAAGTTACTTAGCCAAACCTCTAGACTCCCCAAGTTGACACAATGTTTCAACCATAACATCATATTCATCCAGCTATGCACAAATCAATAGTGCTTTTCTTTTTGTTGCTGAGTAGTGCTTGATTGTATAAAAATAAAGTACCACTATGTGTTATTTATCTATGTGTTGATGCGCATATGTGCTTTTCATAATTTTTGGCTAGTCTGTATAAAACTTCTTTTCACATTTGTGCACCAGTATGAACCTATGATTTTTGGAAACCATTTGGAAGTAGAATGTGTCATCCAGATTAACTGTGTCATCCAGTAGGCGTATAGTCAACAGTTTAAGAGATCGTAAAAGTGCTTCTCCTAGGGACTATACAATTTTACATTCCCATAAGCAGTGTGTGGAAGCTTAAATCCTCCACAGCCTTACCAGAACTTGGATTTTGAGAGTTTTTATCTTAAAAAGTTGTGTAGTGTTATTTTATTGTACTTTTAGTTTTCATTTTAAAATACCTAATGCTTTTCAGTACTGAGAATCATTTTGTATGCTTCTGAACAGTCTGTTTTCTCATTATTGAGATGAGTGTTATTTACATATTTTGAATACAAATCCTTTATCCCATGAGAACTGCAAACATTTTCACCCAGTTTGTGGATAACATGTTTTCATCGTGTAAACATTTCTTTGAAAGAGTAGATTTTTAAACTGTGATGACACGCAATTTTCAATTTTGAAATAGATTACACTTTTAATTTCTGTATTTTAGAATCAGCTTTAAAGTTCTATTGTGAATATAAAATATTGAAACTATTTGTGGAAACTGCTAGAAATAAGCCACTAAGAAACGCAAAATTGCCTACCGTGCTGGTGAATTCTCATATTATCCCACTCTGTCCCACATGGCATGCGAACCATCCCTTTGTCCCCTATCTGCCCAATAGTCACGTAGTGGTCATCTCCATTATCAGGCTGGCAGTCACAGTGATTGTGTTCAAGTAGCACTTATTTTACTTAATAATGGCCTGAGAACTTAAGGCTCACTTAAGTAAAAAATTAAAAATTCTCAACTAAATAAGAAAAGAAAAAAGTAGTATGTCATAATCTTCAGACATAACATCAGAAGGCCAGTAGTAGCCTGATACCATGTTACTTGCCTACATTATTGACCACATTTCATTTTATCACACAGGTGTTTTGTTGTCTCATATCACAGGAAAAAGAAGGTTTAGCAGCACACTATAGAATATTTTGAGAAAGACCACTGCATGTAACTTTTTAAAAGAAATGTTCAGGTATGCTATTAGCTGTTGCTGCTAATTTATATTGTGCCTAATTTTAAAATTAAATTACATCATAGATATGTATGTAGGAAAAATATATGTAGGGTTTGTTACTATCTGATTTCAAGAATCTGCTGGGGACCTTGGAACATGTCCTCCAACAGTAATGGAGGTCAACTACAAAGACAATTCTACTTTTTCTTGTTCAAAATTGGATGTTAAATATTTATTTTTCCTATCTAAATGCAATGGTTAGTAACTACAGTTCAGTTAATAGAAAAGGTGAGAGCAGACATACTTTTTATTCCCTAATCTTGCCACAAAAACCAGCCAATCTTTTATCGAAAAGTATGAGGTTGGCTCTGTGTTTTTACCACAGTGGGTGATGAAAAAATTCAGTGAATGTATTCTTTTTTAAATTTTTTTTTCAAGATGTTTTTAGACCTTATTTCTGTAAAAGACACATTGCCAAGAATGATGGGATCTGTGTGTTTGAAGCAAAGGGGAATATTTTAGAGTGATTAATAGCTATGTGTTTTATTATTTTAATAAATTTAAACATTCATCATGTTTTATACAATACTCTATACATTTTTTTATTTATCAGGCTGATGAAATTTTCTTTATTCCTGTTTGCCAAGATTTTTTTTCCAAGAATTTTGGATTTTGTCAAATGCCTTTTCTATGTGTACTGAAAACATAACAGAGTTTTATATTTTAGGCTATTTACATGCTAAATTATAATGATGAGTTTCAAATGTTAAATAAAACCTTACAATTACATTCCTGGAATAAAATTCATTTAATTATAACATATTATCCATTTTATGTAGTGTTGGGTGTGATTTGCTAAACTCTTGTTTAGAAATTTTGCATCTGTGTTCACAGGGAGCTTTAGTCTATAAAATTCTTTTCTTGAAATATATTTTGGTCAGGTTTATTTTAAAGGTTCATGCTGCAAGTATTCCATTTTATTCAATAGTCTAGAAGAGTTAATGTGTAAGGTATGCTTTGTTTTAGACATGTAGTGGACTTTCATCAATGCAGGCATGTGTGCTGGACTTTTTTGCAGGTAGGTCTTAAACTACAAGTAAAGCATATGTGATTTATACATCTACATTTAGCTAACTGTGCTTGTCCAATTTGACAACACAGGGGCTGTCCTCTTGCTTGGAAAGAATGGGGTACCACTTAGTACCTGTCTCTAGTTTGCCGTAATCGCCATCACTCTTGGTTGGCCAACATTCCTTATTTAAACTACCTCCTGATTGCTGTGAGAGGTAAGGGTCACTAATTCTTTCGTTAAATTATTTTGAATTAGTTGAACATTAAATTGCCTCCGTGTGTTACCGACTTTCAAAGGTAGGATGGATCCCCAAAGAATCTGTGTCAATTTGCTAATTTAGTAAATGGTGAAAACTGGAGTCCAAATTATAAAAGCCTCCCAGCAAGTCATGGTGGACCTGGAATTCCAGTGTTGATTTCGTGCTACTCATCCCAGTGCTACCTCTTTCCTTCACCAGACTTCCCCTGTATGTGTCATCTGGGGTCCAGTACTTGTGCAGAGGTTGCTCCATGTGGAGGATCCTTCAGGCATAAATCCAGTCCATTCTTCATGTGTGTTATATTCAGGAGCATGTTTTGTATTATGTTCCGCAGCAAACACTTCCAAAGGCTCAATGCTCTGCTTCTTTTCACTGTTTCCTTAAAATTCTCCATCCAGCAAAACAAGAAGAGGGTAAATTAAAACACTTTGGTCTATTTCTCCTTCTTGTTTCTTAATAAATCCCTCATATTCTCATCTTTGCTGTCATAATGAAAAAGCTTACCTTTATCTATATAATAGCATAAAAACCGAAACCTGTTCCTTCACATATCATGTCTTTGAATACTTGACAAATAGGTTAGAGTAATTTTAATATGACATATGATTTTCTAGTTACAAACTTCCTTTCCTGTGGTCAAATTTCCATAGCATGTATCTGCAGAGGTTGGGGGAAAGCGCCCTAGGAGAGAAAGCTCATTCAGTTAGGAATGGTCTTGTTTGGGTACCAGGGTGCTGCTTACCACATCAGTTCATTCATCGCACGGTGTACTGGGAATGGCTTCCAGGCTTTCTTAGAGCAGATTCATGTTCTGCCTGTGCCTGCTGCATTTCTTTTAAAGCAGATCTTCATAAAAACCACAAAAATCTCATTAGAAAACACAGGGTTCATTCATTATTGTGGGCTTTGTAAAAGTGGCTAAAAGTTAATACACAAATGTAGCCTTTTACAAAGCTACGCTGAGTACCCCTGCTTCCTCATCAGATGGGCCTTCCTTGTGAGTGGTGAGGTGGTATTCTAGGCCTTTTGGGAAGTGATCTTCTAGCCATGCCTTCTCCATTTTCCAGCCTCATTCTTCCCCATGGCAATGTTATTGTCTTTCTTTAGGTGACTAACAGAAATCTGTATCTCTCCTCCCAAAGTATCTTTCACATTCAGTCTCCATGGACACGCATTCTACTTTAACTGGAGTTTAGCAGTGTCATCTGCTTTGCCTCTGTATGTCTTTTTAAAATGTTAATCACTAACTTAGGGATCTGTGATGTTTGAGAAGTACAACAGCTAGGATGTCTCTATTGTGCTTTAGAATGTTCTTCTTTATTTCTAGAATGAATGTCTTATATGATAAGGACAAGTCTCAAATAGTGGTCGCACCCCAAATCACTGGGAAGGTATCTCCTTCAAGGCAGGATTTGAGAGGCCTAAATCTACAACTATAAAAAAACACAATAATATTTATAGGTGCAAAGTTTAACACTCAGAAACTTTGAATATTTCCCTATGGTGTGTTTTGATGACAGCTATATTTCCTACTTTCTTTGATTTAAGAAACTATTTTATGTGTCTCATTTCTTTCTAGTCTTCTTGCTTAGGTATTCATTTGGATATATGTTTACATAGAGAGATATTTTTGGATCACACCTCCGATGTCTTGCCAGTGGTTTCCAAATGCTGATCTGGCAACCAGCAATATCTGTACTACTTCAAAATCCTTTGAGAGAACTTATTTTTAAAATGTCCCTGATCCCAGGGTGTTTCTGATAAATTATGTCTGGCCTCAAGCAGGGAGTCTATGTTTCTAAGGAGCTCATGTGGAGGTACTTACATGAAGATGGGTTGAGAAACACCAATTTAAATGGTAGGCATTCCATTTAGGGTTGATAGAGATTCAGATTTCAACACTAATGGTAACTAATTATAGTAATATTAATAGATTTTATTATACATCAGAAATTCTTGTGTCTTTGTGGAGCATATATAGCACTGCTAGAAGATTACTTTCATCTGATTAGGCAAATACAATTATCATCCCTATATGAAGAAACTGAGGCCTGCTCAAAACCACAAAGCTAGTGGATTGTAGAAATAGGATCAAATCCCGAGGAACCCAGCCTGTGGACAAAACTGCAATGCTAAGCACTGTGCTACCTACAGTAGGAGGTCAGCACTAGCTCTAACCCCTCCTTTACTAAAGTAACGTTGAATAAGACATTCAAATATGCAGAATGCTTTTCTTTTATAATATGAGAGGGTTAGACGAGGCAATTTTCAAGCTCTAAAATTATGCTTTTCTTCTATGAAAATGCAATTATCTTTAAAGAAGAGTAACAATGAACTAATCTCTCACATACGAAGCATTTATATATAATTTAGAGCAATATTCATGGAAATATAAAAACACGTACACCCTGGCACCTTTCACACCAGTCTTCTATTTTATCCACATTTAATATATGTATTTTGTACTCTAAATACTGAGCTGTAATTTTTTCTTTAGCTGTAGTGTGGGTATCTAGCCTTTGGTGTTATCTACAGTGCAGCCATTCCTGGAATTAAACTGCTTTGTGTGTGTGTGTGTGTGTGTGTGTGTGTGTAAGTGCGTATGTGGTATTTCTTGTTGTCCTAGTGAAGAAACTCTCTTAGCCAATGCTATTTTTTAAAAAATTTCACTCTCAGAAGAAGTCCCAAATGACTTTGACTCCTTTTGTCTTCTACTGCCATCAATCTTTTGTGCACTTGAAAAAAAAGTGGAATCATGAGGGCCTTAGTTACAATATTTCCAGAGTGGCTATTTTTGTGATTTTGTTTTAATTAGCAGAATCTGGAATTTTTTTATACTTTACTGATTCTACCACATTTTCTATCCATAGAAGGTAAGCCTGACAAAATCAGCATCCTTTTAACTCTTCTTTCTTGACTTCTGAAGGCTCTGTTGAAATCTACCTTCTATGTTTTCAAGAGGAATGTCCTTTTTTCTAGAATTTTTATTTTAAATCATATACTCAGGAAAACATAGTAGTTTATAGGATTTGCTTCACACAATTCTATGTTGAAGTACAAAATATAAATTAATCAATAATATAGAACATATCTGTACAGTAGTATAAGCATACTCATACATGTACAATGGACATATACCCATATATAAGTTATAAGTTATGTAGGTAATTTCCTGATTATATTAATTGCCAATGATTCTTTTTGCTAGGTTAGTTCACAACCAAGTTTTCCAAAATATTGTGACCACAAATATTATTGCTCTCTCTTGTATCTGTTTTAGGATACAAACTTCCCCTATAGCTCCAGATTCCATGAAATGTGACATTACAAGACATATTTATCTGAAAGAGATTATAAGTCTTGGTTTCCATTAAGTAGCGTGAAAAGAAAGTACAGAGAATAAAGAAAGTTGAGGTAACATGTAAAATTCTGTTATGACCTTGACTAACTGTCATTAAAGAGCAACCCTCAATGTACAAAAGTTAAATCTTATCTATTCAACAGTTTGATTATTTTGAGGATAGTAGTGCTTACCAATTATCCTGTTAGAGCTCTTTGTTATGGGCTTTGGAGCTATGTGCACAATTATCATTAACCTAAAAGGTCACCAAGAACACTGAGGTTTATATAGATAAACCATTTGAGATGTTTTATAAAAATGATTTTTTTCTTCAACTCACAGTTTGAAAAGATCCTCCTTTTGGTTCTATTTGTGAACACTATTTAATGTAACACTATTTTCTGAGCAATTAAATAGAGGACTCAAAGAAACACTATTAGCTCTGGGATACTGTTATCCTGGGATAATATTGTTATGATGTTAGGGTATTGCTGTGTACTTCATTCTTTTCGGGCATCATACACATCAATTTTGTGAATGCCTTATATTGAGCATCATCAAGTAACTCAAAAAGGAACCTGAGCCTTATTCCCCGGGATGTTGTAGCTTATCTGTGCAGTGGTCCTGTGTCTTGAGTTTTCTCAGAGTTCCTTTGTTGTTGCTGTTTTGTAAACCCCGGGCCTTCACATCGAGTCATATCCCTGGCTTTATAGTTTTTTTTTTTTTTTTTATTTTGAGATAGGGTCTCATTAAGTTGCTAAGTTGCCCAAACTGAGTTTGAACTTGTGATCCTCCTACCTCAGCCTCCCACCATGCTGAGAATATAGACATATGCTACCAGGCCTGGGCAGAGATCTTATTTCAAGTGGCCTGTGTCATATTTCTCAAGAAGAATAAAAAGTTTTTTAGAAAAAAACCTGCTTTCTACATTTAAACAACTTCTCTGAGATATTGCTAGAGATATAATTGATATAGGCTTGAAAGTCCTTTGAACAATCTATTGCAGTTTGTGGTGCAAAAAATTACGATGAAAGGCAAGGTAACTATCGAGGACAGAATAAATCTGTAAATACCTTGAAAAGAGCCACAACTTAAACAGTGTTGCTGGCTAGACATAACATATCTGGCAGGAATCAGGGAAGACCTCTGGAATCAGTGCCGTTTGAGGTAGAATTTAAGTAGACTGATTGATAGTAACAGTTGATGATGAGCACCAGGGTTGAACCTAACTGTTTATATACATTATGTTCATTTTTGGTTTTAGGGAAACCCTCCTGCATCCCAGGAGAAGAAGTAGGTGGAGGGAAAAAGATTAATCTCTCTCAGAATTTCTTTGTAGCTTTGCATTGGCTGTGTCGAGTAATTTGTGTGGGAACTAGTATACCTAGCTGTGTTCATAGGAAAGATCTAAGATAGTATAGTGTGAAGGAGTGAATATATGCATGGGATAATTTTTACTTTATGTACTTATCTACTTAAATTGACAATAAAACAATATATTTATCACTTACACATATTTTTAGAAGTATGTATATATGATAGAATGGCTAATTTAAAGTAGCTAACTTATATATTACTTCACATACTTTTTAGTTTTGTGTGAAAAGAGAACACTTAAAATTGACTTTCTTAGCAATTTTTAAGAATACCTTGATATTAACAACAGTTACCATGCTTTATAGATTTATTGAACTTATTCCTGAAATTTCTTGAGCTTATTCCTGAAATATTCCTAACATCTCTCCTAATGCTCATATATGTTATCATAATTTGTTATTAATATCATTTTTCCTATCATTCCTATTTAGTAAGTGAGAAAAAGATATATTATACATTTTTCTGGGCATAGAACTAGGATTTGAGCTAAAATATATTTCTGCTGTGATTTGGATGTGACTCCTACAGGCTCACAATTTAAATGTATGGTCTTCAGCCTATGGCTTTACTGGGAAGTGGTGGAACTTTACAAGTAGTGAGGCCTGGTGAGAGGTTCTCTGGTTATTGGGAGGTGTGCTCTTAAAGGAGATACTTGGACTCCAGCCTTTTCCTTTTCTTCTTTTGGGTTCTGGTCATGAGGTAATAGCTTCCTCTGCCACATGATCCTTTCATGATATGTTGCTTTGCCCCAGGTTCAAAGGCAACAAGTCACTGACCATGGACTGGGACCTCCAAAACTGTGCACTAAAGTAAATCTGCCATGTTTCTAAGTTTATTATTTCAGGTATTTTGTTATAGTAATGGGAAACTGACTAACACCGTACAGGTCAAGATTGTGTATTTAAATTCACAAGATTGTATTCTGCCTTGGTGGAAATGAATGTGTAGAGATGAGGATGCCAGTAAAAGTATATGAAACAGTTAGGGAACACAGCAAACACACAGAGACTGAAAAGCATGGTGATTTGATTTTATTGGAGCTAATGGTCCATAGAAGAGCAGAAACAATATCAAACTTGGAAACTATTTAAGGCCAGATGGTGCAGAGCCCTGAATGTCAGGTGTGATGTATGCTTAAACTCCAGGAGTGGGAGTTGCCTAAAGATTAGTAAAGCATACTTCAGGAGGTGTCTGCGTGTCATGAAGGTATGACTTTGAAGCTTATACCCCTGGCCTTTTCCTCTCTAGTTCTGTTCCCCTGCTCTGATTTCCAATGATAATGAACTAACAGCTTTCTACCTACCATGCTCTTACACCATAATGTTCCTATCTTGAAGCTAGCAGAACACAGATTGAATCTTTTAAGACCAGGAGCAAATAAATCTCTCCTCCTTGAGTTCTAGGTATCAGGTAATTTGTACCAGCAATTGGAAAGCTAATACTGTATAGAAAATTTGTACTAGAAAAGTGAGATCATTACTGTGACTATAGCTGACCAAGTGATTCACAAGCTGTTGAAACTGGTTTCAGGGGGAGCTTGAAAAGGTTTGGAGATAGGAGCTAGAGAAAGCCTAAAACCCATGATGGGTAAGAAAACAGCTTTATGGGGTGCAAAAAATTATGATCAAAGGCAAGGTATTTATCAAGGTAAGTATAGAGTTGTAAATACGTTGAGAGGAGGCACAATTTAAATACTATTGCTGGCTAGAAATAACATATCTGGCAGCAATCAGAGCTATCAGGCCATAGCTCAGTAGTCTAGAATACTGATAGGAATATGGACAGTAAAAGCTCATAAGGTTTCACATAGGAATGAAGACTATTTGAAACTGGACTAGAGACCATGCGTGTTACTCTCTGGCAAAAATATATCTTCCATATTTTGCCTATGTCCTAAGACTTTTTGTGAGGCTGAATTAATAGGTGGCAGATTAGCTGATCTGGTGGATGAAATTTCAGGACAGCCCAATATTCAGGCTGTTGCATGAGTATTTCTGGTTGTTCTTAGCCAGATTCATAGTAATAATTAGGAGCAGAAATTTCACAAAATCTTAAATTTTGGCCTTAAAGAAACTACATGTATAATTGGGAGCAAAGGAGTTATGGTTGCTGAAGAGATTAGTTCCATTAAAAAGAAGACAAGTACTTTGAACTTGGATACAAAGAAGGATGCCTTGAGATCATCTCAGAAATCAACAGGAGTCTATAGGAAGGTGCAAAATTGTACATCTTTTTATTGAGAAGAGATACTTTGGTCTCTAGTTTGAAAAGGGATGCCTAGAAAATTGGTTTCCCAGGATTCGTTTCACCGGGTTTAGCCTTTCAGGCTCTCAAGGCTGCTGCTGCCATGGTCCAAGGTGACCTACTTACTGTTCACACTGGCTGTAGACCTTAGTAGTATCCACATGATGCTAACTTTTCAGGCGTGAAGAATGCAAAAGCTGTGGGTCTTCGATGATTCCACCCAGGTTTCAAAGGAAGGCTTGGGAGGCCAGTTTACAGGCTCCTGAATGAGCAATACATAAAGTTGTGGGAATGAAGACAAAGGTGTAGTAAAAACCCCTGGGGGTTGGAGATGCCAGGAATATGGGATATCTGCTGAAAAAAACTGTAGGCAATGAGTAGAGCCAGCCCAAGAAAGAAGCTAAGTGGACTGAAATTGGCAAGGTCATGGGTGTGGGGCTTCCTGACCCTTCTGAAACTCATATCTTATCACCATGCACTCTGGAGCTGTGGTACTTAATGTTTGCCCTGCTGATCTTTGTCTTTTTTCATCCAATTATTTCCTATCACTCTCCTTCGGAATGGGAATGTTCACCCTATGCTATTAGAATTTGGAGTTAAGCAACTTGTTTTTGAATCTTAAAGAGGTTAACAGCTGGGAGTTTACCTTGAGTATTAGAGGAGAATTTTGACTTGGACTTTTAAGCAATGGAAGTGCTATTGAGAATATGGAGAAGACTTTATGGTGCTCTTGATTGTTTGCAGGATAGTTACAGCATGTTAGACAGAATCTTCTTATTGTCTTTATTTGAAAATTAAATATAGCTTAAGGAAATATGTCTGGTTGTCAGGTTGACAAGGGTTGGAATGTGGTAGTTAAACTTGATTGTCAACTACATTGCCTTGGAAGCTATATGAAGGATTAGTGCAGCACATTTCTGGGAGTGTCTGGGTGGGTCATGAAGTATACTAAGGTCTGTATCTGTTTCTTATTCCCTTCCTCTGTGGCATCATTCCCTGATCACCACAAACATAGCAGATTTGTTCCACCATGTCATTCCTATCTTGGAGCCAGCAGACTGTGGACTGAATCCTCTGAAGCCATAAGCCAAATATGCTTCCGCTCAAATTGCGAGTGTTGGCAATTTGTCCAAGCTTTAGGAATCCTAATATATCAGGGTTAGGATGCTGACTGTTACCTTGGATGATTGAAAGAGTTGTAGGTAATTAGGAATAATAAAGAATTGGGACCTAGAGTATAAGGTGCTGCAGACTGAAGAGTAGTTACATACGAAGGACTCTAATCTAAGACAGCTACAAGAAAGAGCTAAACTGCAGTAGTGGGTAGAGTGACCAAGTTGCAGGATAAACCATCACAGAGCATAGATGGTGCCACATGTATAGATAAAAATTTCTTGGGAAGAGAAGCTGGTTTCTGGTGAAAAAAAATCATGATTTTTAGATGTACTTATGGGGATATCCAGGAGAACATTTTCGTGACACAGTTTTTAGAAGGAGAGGAACACTGTGCCATGCATTTTGATGAGTGAATGAAACTAAGGAAATAAAATTGACCCTTTTTCTTTTTCTAGGACAGATAATGTTCAAGGTGTTTTATAATAATAATCCTGTGAGATAAGTAGTATCAATCCCATTTTAAAAGTAAGTTTTGATTTACTTAAAAGCCTAAAAAAATTATGATTAACCCAAAGTCAAACTATTAATAAGTTTTAGAACCAAGATGCAAACTTAGGTCTTCTTTACTGAGGGGTGTGAAGTCATTAAGCTTGGAAATTATCATTTATTCAGTAGTAATTCATTTTTAGTTAACATTTTTACACAAGGTACTGTGTAATCACCATGAAAAATTTTATGAATAAAGCAACAGTTCACTAGGATGCTATTTATGTATCTATAAGAAAAGACCCATAAAATAATCCCATACAGTTTTTATACGTACATATAAAAACATCTGGAAAGACATACAATATAGTGCTAACAGTGGTACATCGGAGGAAGGAATCAAGATAGGAAGTGAAGTTAAATACAATTTATATTTAATGTTTTCTATTATTTATATGGAGAATATATTCATTTGTTATTTGTATCATTAAGATTTAATTTTAAAACGGATACTTCTGCCCATAAAACAGCTTTTGACACAGATATAACACAAGGCACTTGAATTGAGTAAGTAAGGAAATGGGATGGGTTTACAGAAATTATTTAGAACAACCTTTATATTAAGTGAGAGACAGATTTTGTGATGACCAGTTGCTGGAGAAAGTCAGGCAAACTTTTGTGAACAGCTGTGTAACCCTCAGGTAGCTGGGCTAACTTTGTTTCCTGAGGGATGTATAGGCTGTAGGTTGGCATGCAGAGGGGAGAAGTTCTCCAGTAGGAAACCGAATACAACTTGTCTGTTCTTATAGTTGGAATCACCAAAAGCCAACTCCTTTCTCTGGTACCTTAAAAGTGTGACAAAGTTCAGGCGCAAAGGGAGTTCTTCCACTGAGACTCCTCTCTGGGGATTTATTTAATCATCATTGCCTTATGCTCACATCACAGTAAATCAGGGGTCTCACTGTGTTTGCTTTCTGACAGCCTTACTTAGTTCTTGTGAGATTTCAAATGTGCTGTTATCTCTAGTGCATCTTTTCTTAGCTCCTAAACTTTGTTTTCCCTTAAATTGTATCTTAAATTCTACTTCCTCCCAAAAGTCATAGGCTTCCCACCGTTCCACAAACGAGACTGGATATTCCTTCATATATTTCTGCAACTCTCTATTTCCTGTACCATTCCACTCTGTTCTCTCATCCAAGGCTCTTTGTGGAAATCAAAATCACTATGAATCCTTTAAAAAACTATAATTGTCTAGGCTCACCTCAGATTTATTGTATGTGAACCTGATGGATTGTATTTAGATATTTACATTATATATAATCATCATATAACAGCAACTAATAGTTCTGGAGTAACTGAATTAAGAGTGGGGCCTTTGCTTACCTACCTGTTTAAAAAACAGATACTGAGGACCGTTTTCTTCCATCACAGTAGTTCTGGCTTTAATGGAATTGCCAGGAATATGTCAAAATGATAGAGGTCAATTTTGGCTTGCTCAACCTAAGGAAACGCTTTTGATCTTATAAATGGATGCTTGCTGGGGTCTGGAAGTAGATAATGGAACATCTCAAAAAGTAAGCATTCATATTCAGAACCACCTCTCATTGCAACATTGTTCACGGCCCATTTTCATAAGATCCTTCCCATCACCATGCCAACCCTATCTGGTAATAGCATGATAAGATGGGGAGAGAAGAAAAATATGGTTGGTTTTGTCTCCCAGAATCTCCTTTTCAATCTCATGGTCCACTATGTGCTCCCACAGCTGACTGGCATTTGACTAGATGTCCTTGGATCTAGATTCTTCTGATACCTTGGTTCCTGGGAGACTACTTAAATCATGTGTATCTTCCCAACACTCAACATCTATGAATGAACAAATAGCAAAAGAATGTCCTGTGTAAGAGCCTGGGTTTTGGAGTGCTCTGGGTTCGTCAGCAGGCTCCACCATTTAGATTGTCTATATGTCAGTGTTTCTATCTATAACGTGGACAGCTTAGAATGGTATTTTTTTGATAAAAGTGTGAACAAGATTGAAGCAGTCAATATAGGCTTAAAAATCTGTCCAGAATCTGGGAGTGGTGGTGTACACCTGTAATCCCAGCAATCAGGAGGTGAAGCAGGAGGATTACTGTGAGTTTGTGGCCAGCTTGGGCTACATAGTGAGTTCAAGGCCAGTCTGAACTACATGAGACCCTGTGTCAAAAGAAAAAAAAAAAGAAGAAAAGATTTCCCAGTATATTGTTTTAGAAATATTAGCTATTTTACTCTGAAAAAAAGCATTAAAATTGATTATACAGATACTGAACAAAAGTATGCAGAAGATAAAATAAAAACTAAACATAGATAATATAAAATCACTAATAATAAAACAGATTACAAGGTGTCATTGCATAAAAGTGTAAACTAAAAATGCAACTTGCTAGTAAAGATATCAATAAGAACAGATCTATCATTTTTATCCATTGCTTTCCAGGTCCTGGGAAGGTCATAGGGAATTTACTTATAATTTTGTATGCTTTTCCTTAAAGAGTTTACTTTAAATTGTATAAATTAGATTTTGTGAAAATTATATTTCCAAATTAGAGCAAAAATCAGTATTAAAACAAGACAAAGAGAATTTAGGCAAAATTAATGAGGTAGGTATAAAATATTCACCAACTGCTAAATTTTGCCTTTTAACTTAGGGACTCAGAATAACTTACCACAATTCCATTTTCATGGGTGTTTTATTTTTTCTTTAGAAGTCTTTTAACAATGTCTTAAAATAAATCAGTATGCCCCATGTATGGACATGTTAACTTTTATTTTTTCCTCTTAATTGCCTTAATCTTAAAATATGAGGAAGAATTAATTAACTATCCTGATGGAGTAGGAAAAGTTAATAGCAATTTTAATGAGTGTAACCTTAACAGGATTTGTAATAACCCTGAAAAGATGGTGAAGTCAGTTCTTTCTTAACTTGACTGTCTCTCCTCCCGTGAATGGCCAAAAGTGCTGATTACAAGTGATTAATTGCCTGCTGAAGGCTGTCCCTAACTCATCTGCTTATCCTAAAACTGACTACAGTCTAAAAATACAGAGAGAATTCTAAATGTACAAGGAAGATAAAATTAACGGTTCTGTAAACCTTTTGCAAACTGGAAGGAGACCAAGAGTTGGGGGAGGGGGTGAGGAAGGGGCCACAGAGTGTTCCGATGTGTTCTATGCGTGTACCAACTCTTCACAGTCAACGTAATCATTATGGCAAACATGCCCTGATAAAAATAGAAATTAAAAAATGGACTATTGTATAATGTAAAGGACTTAGCATACAGAATTTTGATGAAAATGATGCGGCTAAATTTTCACATTAGTATCATGAAAGGCAAACACACTGCATTAAAGAGGCCTTGGGAATTGCATCCAAAGTGGCTGAGAATGGGGTAACTATACCATAAGAGACACGTTTGTATCACGTAACAGTCTGTGGTTTTCTGCCTGGAAGCACTCTTGGAACTCAGGGCAGGGAAGAGCAATCCAAATAGCACCTACTCGTCTCAGTGAGCTGAGTATTCAGAGTTCAGAATTTGGGGTTAATGAGGCAATTGGAGTTTGCGGAGTCTCAGTGATACTGAGAAGAAGGGAGTTTCATAGGGAAGGAGGGTTTAAAATCTGTAGAGAGGCAAGCTTGAGTCTTTGTGCGAATACTGATCTGTGCTAGGGCGGACTGAGATTCCACACAGCCCAATAAAGAACAATTATGGGAGAAAGAATAAATGCTGGGGAATTGTAAGATGGTCTTAGCTTGCATGGTACCAGGAGATCTTCTAGTGCCCCTGGCATTGAATAGACAGCCTAGTAAGCATATTCTCCAGAAGTAAGGTTAATTTAGCACTAGAGTAAATAATACTTGAGAAACACTCTGACATGTGACAACAGAAAGACTCAAAAGAATCAAGCTACCTATAAGCAATTGTACTACTGGCTAAAACAAAACCCAGTGCTATATTTCAGAAGGCAAACAGTCAGATGCACAAAAGCATAACACCTACTCCGTCTATAATATAATACAACACACACATATGATGCAAAAAGCAGAAAAATATGTCCTATAGCCAAAAGAAGAATGAATAATTTCATAGAAATTGATGTCAAAATTGGAGATCTGATAGAATTATCAGATAAGAACTTTAAAATAGTTACTATAAATATGACCATGGTTATAGAGAGAAAATATATACAGTATTTGTGTAATTTTGAAAAGTAGTTTCAACAGAGAAGTGGAATGTATGAAATAATTCTAATGACTTTTAGATCATCTAAAAATGTAAAACATGGAAAAGATTGTAAAAATCCTACTTGTCCTAGACATAGAACACATGATATCTGAAAAAATACTTTCTAGGACTTTGGGACTATTAATTGTAATATGTCCACTTGACTCTGGTAAGGAATGCCTAGCAGACTAGTGAGTCACAGTTCAGTGTCCATCTGCAGATAATTGACAGGTACATCAGCAAATAAGGAGGGAAGTCCCACCCTAGTCATGGGTGACAACAACCAAAGGCTTGTGGCTTGGCTGGAATAAAAAAGTAAAAGAAGTACAACCATTTGAAGAGCTCAGGTCTCAAGCAGCTGTGTCTTTTCCTGGTGTTACATTTGGACATTGGCCCCAAGACCTCCAATTTCTTTGTGCTTCCAATGCCAGCTCACACCAGCAAGTCTCCACTGAGCTTTCAGGCCTTCAGTTTTGGATGGGGGTACTGTATTCTTAATCCCTCTTGTTCTGTGGTTTCCATCTTGGGTTGGAAGAAGATGCATCCTTGGGCTCTACAACATGCAGATAGCCACTGTAGATTCTTCCACCTCTAGTCCTATGAACCTACCCAGTAGAACTTACATAATTATGCATATATTTCTCATTGATTTTGTTTTTTGTACAAAATCCTAACTAACACAGGTTCATCGAAGGTAATTCACTGCGGGATGAAAGATTAGGAAATTCATTGAAAAGGACAAGATAAACTGTTTGAACTAAAGCTGAATGATGAAAAGCTTAAAATAAATGAACAGAGTTTCAGTGACTTGATACACCATATCAACTTGTCTTGAGTATGTGAAATTGGAAGTCTCAAAAGGAAATAGAATGATGATCATGGGACATGAAAATCATAAATACATCAAAGTTAAAATTATCAGAAATAATAAAAAATTTTGAGGCACCTATTTATGAATCTCAACAAAAAAACCTAGCAAGGTTAATCTGAACGTACCTAGAACAATATACATTATGTTAAAACCACCAAAAATTGCTATAGAAAAAATATCAAAAGCACCCAGAAAAATATTATATACAAAATGTTATGGTTTGTGTTTAGATGCCCCCCTCATGTGTTCAGAGCTGGGGTTTTGCATAGGTGGCTGGATCTAAAGAGTGTGATTCTGGGATCAAAGATGAGTGATTATTAAGTTGGTCCACTGATTGGTTTGGTATATTTGCAGGTGTGGACAATGGGAAGACCTACCCTGGGTGTGAGTGCTGCCTGCCATAAGGGTGTGTAGCTTGAATAGAATATAGGGAACAGTAAAAGGGTTGCTATTCACTTGCTGCTTGGTGCTTTTGCTGCCTCCTGCCTTCCACCTTCCATTACATCGACTGTTTTTATCTCTTCTGTGATGCCCATCTGCCAGGCCACCCTGCCTTGGAGCCAGCCAGCTATGAAATGAAACCTCTACAGACTGTCAGCTACAATAAACCTTTCCTCCTTTACCTTTGGGTGCCAGGAGTTTTGTCCCAGCAATGATGAAAGCAACCAAGGAAATAGTGAACAAGAAATACAATAGTATTTCTATCTACTTATCAGAGGAAATGTAAGGCAGAAGAAACTGAAATGACAATTTGAAATGACTTAATGAAAAATGTGCCTTAGCATTTTGTATAGAGTAAAATTATTCAACTATAAAGGCAATGAAATTTAGTAGAAGAAATTCTGAGAAAAACAAAAGATAAGAGGATTTGTCACCAGAGAGCTGTGCTGTACAGAATGCTAAAGGAAATACTAACTCAGGTTCAAGGTGAGTGAGGCCAGATGGATGTCCCGGGGTGAAGCTCAGCTGTGGAGTCTTTACCAACCATGACTGAGGCTTAGTGTTCGATCCCCAGCACTGTAGACAAAACAACACCACAAACACTTGGGAACAGGAACTATGTAATGAAAAGAATAGTAATGGAAATAGTGTATGGGTGGGTGAAAGAGGAGTAACTAAAAAATGAACTCATGCACATTTATAATATCTGCAAAAATCAAACTTCTGATTAGAACACAGAAAATAATGGGATGATTGAAAGGAGAAGTGTATATTCTAAGTTATTGAAGTAATGTGGTATGATATTATTTGAAGACAATGTGATACATTAAAATATATGTTTCAAGGTCTTGAGAAACCACTAAAACCTCAATTTATAATAGTAAAACATCTGAAAACAAGGTAGATCCCTAAAATATTAATAAAAACAGGTGAAAAAAATAAGCAATAAAAAACAACCAGCACAAAAATCTCCACACTCAGGGCGTTTGATATAAAATCAAAATACATAAATATTTTAAATATAGATGAACAAATTGCTTCAAATGAAATCAGACTTTTGTATTTTACAAAAAGCAAAAGCCAACTATATATTGCACACAAGAAATACACATGAAGTATAAAAAAAGTTAAAATTAAAAGGACAGTAAAAATTATAGTAGGCAAATAATGAGAAAGCTATTGCTACACTGATATTTTCTGAAATAGTCTTTAGTGTAAAAACTGTTACCAGAGACAAAGAGAAATATTTTTAATGTTAAAATATTTAATTAATTAATTAATTTTTAGTTGTGTTTAACTTTTAAAATATTAGTAATACGTTTTCAGTACATAATGCTTACATTCCTTGCGGGGAGTTGATACATGTACACAATACATCTTACTTCCTCTCTTTATCCATAACACCAGGTTTGTATGGGGCTGACAGCACTTCAAAATGCATGAAGCCAAAGGGATGGAAATTGAAGAAGAAATGAACAATTTGAGAATTATGATTGTAGATTTCAAAATGCTTCTCTCAGTAAGTGGTACAGTAAAGACATAGAGGGCTTTGTAGCACTAGAAATACGTGCAACATAGTTGGTGTTTGTAGATCACTACAGATCACTGAATGTCCCTCTTTTTTATTGGTGTGTGTTTGTGATGTGTGATAATTACAGTCACTTGGGGGAATTGTCATAAGTATCTTGATCATTTTTTGTCCCCTCCCTCCACACTGTCCTCTGCCCCTTTCCCAGATTTTCTGCGCTATCTCCAAAAAGTTGACTTTCCTGTTTCCTACAACCTCTTTCCCTCTTGATTTACATTTTGGATTTTTCATTTAAGAGAAACCACGTGATAGTTAATCTTCTGTGTCTGATTTATTTCACTTAACATTATGGTCTCAAGATCCATCCATTTTCCTACTAATGATTCAAATCTATCCTTCATTTTGTTTAAATATTTGTTTAAAATAAATTTCTTTTGTGTATAAAAATCAGGATAATTCTGGCTTTAGGGTGTGACTTTGGCAGTGTTCTTTCTTTTAGATTTAATGGAAGATTTTGAGCCTTAATTCTTGAAATTTTGAGGAAATTCAGCAGTAAATTTTTCAGGTCCTGGGTTTTTTCTTTCTTGGTAGAGTTTTTATTATTGCCTCCATCTCATTAACTGTTATTGGTTTATTAGGGGTTATTATATTATCTTTCTTCAATTTTGGTTATTTTATACTAGGAATTTATCCATTTCTTCTACTTAGTTTATTTAAATATAAATTTTCAGCAGCTTCTTCTAATCCCATAGATTTTAGCAGTGGCCATTATTCCAATTTTTCATTTTTTTTTTTTTTTGTCTTGTTTTTTGGCTTTTTTTCTGGTATCAGGAATCGAATTCACGACCTTGTGCTTGCAGTCAGGCGCTGTGCCACTGAGCTAAATCCTCAGTCCCTTCATTTCTTTTTTTTGGTACAGGGAATCAAACTCAGGACAGCCCCTTCATTTCTAACTGCATTGCTATGTTCTTTACTCTCCTGCTTTTAGTAAGGGTTTATCTAATCTCTTCTTTCAAAGAAACAACGCAGCAGGGCATAGTGGCACACGCCTGTAATCTCAGCACTCAGGAAGCTGAGACAGGAGGATTGCTGTGAGTTCCAGGCCAGCCTGTGCTGCATAGTGAGTTCAAGGCTCACCTGAACTACACAGTGAGACCCTATCTCAAAAACAAAGCAAAACGAAACACAAAAGTAAAATGCGCTCCCAAAACAAACCAAATAAATAACAACAATAAAACAAAACAAAAAACAAAAGGAAACGACTCAGATTCATTGATACATTGGGGTTTTGTGGCTCAATTTCATGGGTTTTTGCACCAATTTTTATTTCCTCTACAAGTTCTGGACTTGCATTGCTTTTATTCTTCTAAAACCTTAGGGTGCCCATTTAAGTTATTTATTTGGGATCACTCTGTTTTCTAATGTAAGCACTCACATCTGTAAACTTCCACTAGAACTGCTTTCATTGCATCCCACAGCTTTTGTGTATTTTATTGCCAGTGTAATTTGATTCTAAATTTTAAAATCTTAAAATTTCTTCTCTGATTTTTCTGTACTCACTGATTATTCAAGAATACATTATGATCATATACTGAATTATAAAACAAGTTTATATAAATTAAAAATCATTATCTAGTTTGGAGTATGCTATCCAACCATAACTGAAAGAACATGACAATATAAGAATAACATTCATAAAATGCTCAGATATTTGCAAGTGAAAATATAGTTCTGAGTAACTCATAGATCAAAAATATTCAGCATGAAAACTGAAAAATATTTTTAACTGCATGAATATTAAAATAGCACACAAAATTTGCAGGTTGAAGGTAACACAGTACTTGGGGTGGTTAATAACCTTAAACATTTACAGTAGAAAGGGAGAAATGTTAAAAAATCAATGATCAGAACTTTCTTTCTATGACATTTAACATCAAAACAAAAAGTATAAGAAGATAAATAATAAAGAGAATAGTATATGTCCTGTTAGTGAAAGAGTGCTAAATTTCAATTGGATAATATAACTTAATACAGGAATACTGAATTTATAATTCAAAATGTTCTCATGAAGAAAATTTCAAGGTTATATATGCTTTGGAACATTTAAAGAACAAATAATACCAATTTTCTACTAAATTGTTTTATAAGGGTAGTATAATGGTGATACTCAAACCGGGAAACAATATAAAAATAATAGCACAGGCCAATATCCTTTGTAAATATAGGTGCAGAACCTCAGCAATATATTTGGAAATCAAGCCCCGCAACACACCACAAGGATCATGCAGAGTGTTCAAATGGAGGTTTCCTGAATGATTCAAGATTGTTTTAACATTTGAAAATCAGTGTAATTTACCACATCATCAGAATAATGGAAAGAAATAATAAAAACATTTAAATACGCACAGAGAAAGCATCTGACAGAATTTAACAAGTAAAAACTAAGAATTAGCTTTTTGGAACTTTTCTGATGAGCTTTATTTCCATCAACTCAGCTGGTAGATATCCTTGTGTCTCATACTGAATCATGCTAGGATTTCTCTGGGCCACCTCTAGAGGGGGCTAAGGTTGTAGCATTTATGTATCTTTATTTTCATGAGGCATTTTGAGCCTCCCCTCCTGAACGACAGTAGCAGTTTGTATTTCCATCAGCAATGTGTTATGTGTCCTATTTACCTTCAGTGATAGTAACATTTGCATTACCAAACTTTTTAATTTTTAAGATTGCAATGATTATTAAGTAGAAGCTTATTTTGTTACATTTTTTCAATACAACTAATGAGATCATTTTTGTATATATGTGTAATTTGGACTGCCCCTGTATAAGTTATTTATTAATATTGTTTTTATTTTATTTTATTTTTTTTTTGAGTACCGGGAATTGAACTCAGGATCTTGCACTTGCCAGACAGGCTCTTGTGCTTCTGAGCTATATGCCCGGTCCTAATATTGTATTTATTTTTAAATGAGTTTCTTTTTTTTTTCTTATTGTTTTGCACTAGTTCCTTGTTCACTCATTATTTTTCCAATTTTTATGTTATTAACAAAATAAAATCTATTATTTTTGTCATTCATTTTGAGAAAAATCCCATAAAGGATTTCATTTTGGTAGTAAGTCTATCCATTTTGGTGGTTCTTGCTTAGTTAGGTCTTTCTTGTCATTAAATCATTGAAATTAGGAAACATTTGCTTTCTTCACTTTGTAGTTTTCTTTCACATGTAGGACCTTAAAGGGATCCAGCTGTTTGTAAAATAATAATTTACATGACTTCATCTTTTATGTTAAAAATAATAAAACCCATTCTTAGTTCTACTAAAATAGTAATTTCATCTACTAAAATACCTCTCTTAGATTTAGAATGCTACTTTTATTAAATAGTAAGCCTCAATGTACATCTCTGTTCTAATGCTAGATTTATTGATTCTTACACAAATGCCATGCTTTATATACAATCTTGACAGACATAGTATTTTAAGTAAGTTTTCAGTCAAATAAATGCGAAAAAGTCCAATAGTTTTGTAGGCAAAAATTGCAATATATTTTTCTGATAAACTCCCAATTTACAACACCTAGAAGAAGCATCTTTTTCTTTTAGTCATTACTTTTATTACTTATCTCATCTTTAAAGGTGTTTGCTACTTTTCATGTTTTTCTCCTGTGATAGATACTTTTTCAGCATCCTCTCCACTTGTTTAAGGTGATTATTATTTCTCCTCCCCCTCTCTAACAAGAAAGTGAATAAACTGAAGCTTCAGAGACAGGCTCAGCAAGAGTAAAAGTTGAATCCAGGTTTGCTTAACTTCAAAGCTATAATCTTTCTGCTGAGACAGGGAGTGACAAACTTTTCTTTGTGAAAGGGTGAATAGTGAGTATTTTGGGCTGTGTAGGTTATTTGATTTCTAGCAAAAGGACTCATTTCTGCCATTGAGTGTGAAAGCAGCTATAGACAATACATAGATATTTGGGTATAGTTGTATTCCAATAAAACTTTATTTAGAAAAACTCATTGTAGTTTCAGACCTGGCTCATGAGTGGTTGTTTGACAACTCTTCCAGCAAGTCATACTGCCTGTCTTTGAAAATACATTTTTTTTGAAATGAAGACTTACCATTTAAATATAACTGTTATTTTTTAAAGCATTCTCTGCTTTTGCAAGTAATTTTGCAAATAATAGCTGATGCTACTTAGATATACCACTCAATATATCTCTCTAATGAATTATTTGTGCTTTGGGTTTTGACTTGGTTTCAAGCTTCTAGACTAGACTAATACTACTAGATAATAGAATAGGTTTGGTTGCCCAGTCTTTGTTTGAATAGTGGTTCTGTTTTTCAGATTTTATCATTAACAATGTTCTATATTGTTCAAAATTACTTGCATATATCCCCAAAGAGATGACACTATATGTATTTTTCTTCCTTCCATTTTTTTCTGCTTCTCTTTTATCTGGGAATTCCTATATTCAGTAACAAGGGCAAAGAATTTGATTTAGAAACATATGAACAGTATTTTTATCATGAAGGCTACGGTACTTAATTTAAGAAAAGATAGGAGTTTAAATGCAATTTGGTTTTCTAAAACAATATTTTAAGTTGCCAATTTCAATTTGTATGAGATCAAATCGCTAGAAAATTAAATACATTTCTGTTAAATGTAATAATGAATACCATTGTCTGCACCACTCAAGCATAACTATAATTGTATTTAATACAATAAAATATATTTTCTATTAGAGGTTAACACCAAAATGCATTGTTACACTTGGGCAGGGGAGCTATGAGATTAAGGTCTGTAGTTAAGTGAGTTGTAGAAGGAATTAAGCTCATTGCTACCTTGTAGAAATATTCCACTACACTCCACTGTGAACCAAGGGTTTTCTTTGCCTTTCGTTGTGTTCTCATTTCCTCTGAAAATCAATAGAGAGCAAAGGGATCATATTTTATTTTGGGGAAGCGATTTCAGTCTGAAATCCTGATTCTTTTTAAAAGAGTCCTATCCCTTTCACAAACATCAATTTGGATTTCTGGCTGGTATATTCACTTAATAATTCCACCTATTTGTTCCAGGTTAAGAATTTAAAAAGCGATGAAATAAATTGTTGGCCAGCCAGAGAAAGTTTTTGTACCATTTCTAGGCTCTTAATCATGTCTTACATCTCCTTTTATGCCGGTCTCCTCCATTTTGGTGCCTGCCTCCCTCACTATCTGCCTTATTTGTTGTACACCTCTTCCTGACTTTTGTCTCTTTTCTTTGCTTCTCTTCATTTTCCTTTATAGCCCTCTGCTCTCCCATAGTGTTGAAATCCTCACTTACAATAGTGAAGAGTATTTAAAAATATGTCAGCAGGTTAAACTCTTGAGGGTCCATTTATGTATATTATATAGTGAATATATACGAATTGTCTAGGTAGGTAGACTAACCCACTCTCGCTAAAGTACTTGTGTATAATAGATTTATTTCACTAACATCTCCAATGAATGACTTTCTTATAACCATACTTTTGCCTAGCAATTTTTATAAAAGTGGTAGTCTTTTCCCACTCTGACTCAGCTTGGTCATGCTACTTGATTTAAACCATGGGAGATTAGCAAATTAACACAAGCAGCACTTTGAAAAATGAAGATGCTTTTCTCTTGTCTTTTTACATGACGGGATTACTTAGTTGTAGACAGATGTCATATAGTGTGTATGAGCCCAGGTTACCTTGCTGAAAGATGAGGGAGCCCATGGAACAAAACTAAACCATTGGACTGGAGGCTTAGCTAGCCTTAAATTAACTTGCCAGCAGGTACTTGGGTGTGAGCCCACGAAGGTCAACCAACAAAGGCTCAGAACAGTAGAACTATCTGCACTACTCATATCCAATAGAGATAATAAATACTTGCTTTAAGTCATTATTTTTGGTATGATTTATTGTTCAGCAGCAGCGAACAATTTAATTATTATAGAGTAGCAGCTGATGCACACAGTAAGATTGCCCATCCATATATCAATCAATAAAATAGAAAACATACCATACATTTACTAGATCTGGTGTTGTTCAAGACATGGTAGGTCACAGTTTCCACTGTGCATCAGTTTCTTTTCCGTAAAGAGGATTCCTTTTAACCTTTGTTACAGTGATGATGATAAATTGTTTCAATTTTTGTATGTTTGAAAAAAAATCCTCATTTGTCTTCATTATTGAAAAATGGCTTTGTTAGTTTACATTTTTTTCTTCAGTATTTTAAAGAAGTTGCCCCATTTTCTTCTGGATTATATCATTTCTGATAAGAAATGTATCATCTCATATTTGTTACTCTGTACCTATTGTGTTTTATATTTTTGGCTGCTTTTAAAATGTTCTCTCTATTACAAGTATTGAGTATTGCTTTTTTGTGATGCTGGAGATTGAACCCAGAGACTTCTCTGGCCCTTTTATATATTTTTGTTAAGTTGCTAAATTGTCCAGGCTGAGCTTAAACTTTTGATTTTCCTGCCTCAGCCTCCCAGAATGCTAAGATTACAGGCACATACCATCATGTTCAGCCTTGGACCAACTGATTATGAGACTTTGGTGTAGTTTTATTATTGTTTCTTTTGCTTGAAGTTAACTGAGCTTCTTTGATCAATGAGTTTATAAGTTTTATTAAATTGTGAAAGTTTTTGGCTATCATTTCTTCAAAAGTTAAAAAAAAATTTCATTTTTTCTTCTTTCCCTCTGGACTCCAGTTACAAGCTTTTATGTTTTTCTACAGCTCAAAGATCCTCTGTTCTTTTATTTTTAGTCTTTTATCCCTGTGTGTTTTGAATAGTTTCTAGTGCCATGTCTTCAAAAGCACTAACCTTCTATATTGTCTAAATAGTATTAATCTTATCAAGTGTTCATGTTTTATTTACAAAATTGAAGTTTTTCATCTTTATAACATTGATTTCTTTTTTTAAAGCATACATCATGCCTTCTTGTAGGATGTGCAAACTTTTTTTCTTGAACATTTGATGTTTAACAGTTGTTTTACTGTTACTTTCTACTAATCATATCATCCAGGCCTTTGTGGAACTGTTTGCATTGATTTACTTTTTTCTCATGATGGTCTGTGTTTTCTGATTTTGCTGCTTAACTGGCTGTTTTTGTTTAATTGCCAGACATTGTAAATTTTACTTTGTTTGGTGAAAGAGTCTGTATTTTCATTAGCATTTTGGAAGCTTCATTATAGCAGGCAGCAGTTATTTGGAAATCATTCTTAGGCTTGATTTTAAGCTGTTAGGCATTTCCTCCAGGGCTGACTTGGCCCCATATTGAGGTAATACTCTTCTGAGGACTCGACTTAATACTTCATGTGTTAAGGCTTTCCACTCCAACTGGTGCAAATGCAAACTGCCTTCCTGTGTGAGCTTCTGAAATTATTTCATCCGATCATTCAGATGGCTCTGTCCTTAATGCCTTGGGTAGTTTCCCACATGCAGCTCCCACCTGCAGTCAGATAAAGGCTCAGGAGGGATTCTGTAGATCTCTGGACCGCTCTTTTTATGCAAGTGTCTCTTTTCTGGTTATCTGCCACCGCATCCTCCTTGAATTATGAACTCTGTCTCCTCAGGAGTCTGCCAGACTATTACTGCAAAGCAGTAAGCTAGGACAATTTTAAGTCTCACCTCATTTATTTTCTTTCTCTTTTATGGATCAGTGACCTACCCTGTCTTTTGTCCAATGTGTAAAGTCCACTGTTTCATATATTTTTGTCTTTTTTTCAGGTGTTTAAGGTAGGAAGATAAATCTATGTCCTATTGCTCCTTCATGGATGGAAGCAGATATAATAGCTGTTTTTTTTCTGTTATTTTCTACTAATCCTATCATGTGGGCCTTTTTGGAACTGTTTGTGTTAATTTACTTTTTTTCCTCATGATGGTCTGTATTTTCCAATTAGACTTTGTTGAGACAAATGCAAATTCATTATAACAAAAACTTGTATTGAGCTCTGATACAGAGAAGCTTGGTGTTAATTATAAAGAAGTCTAAGAAGTTAGACAAAAATGTTCATATCTGACACCATTTCTTCAATTTCTTCCTCAGCTTTTACTGATTTGGTTGGTATAAAGCTTTTCCTTTACTCTTTTCCCCACATCAGCTAATTGAATTAAAGTGTTGCCATTGAACAAAATTCATTCTTATTCCTATTTGGTATGTAGATTGAAGATTTTTGTAGATTCTAGGGACACTAAGGGACCTTGTTATAAACTATGGGGAAATTAGGGAATGATAGAAAACTTTCCAAGATGGAGAGTAAAGATTTATTTTCTTTTTAGTTGGATTTGTCTCAGACTCTAACGCTTATCTCCTCCACTACAGAACTCGTCTTAAATTAAGATCTGAGTAAAATTGGTGTGAAGGGCTTCGGAAGTTTCGTCATTTACAAAATCTGGGATGCCTCTTATGTTTAAGTCATTCTTGGTCAAACATATTGCTTAAATTGCCATGACAGGGAGTACTGTGAAGTCAATAAAATATTCTGACAAATATTTACAATGTTTATTTCCCTTTTCGTGAATCCTGGGGACCAGTAGTCGTTTCAGGAAATATGGCCTCTTTAACTGCAATCTTGATGATAAAATTATATATTTCCAAATCAAACAATAATGATAGTATGCAACTTAAAAATACCTCTACCTCTTCTCTTTTTCCTGATACTTGCAAAGCACCTACTGTGTTTATGAAGCCTTCTGTAAGCAAAGGTTTAATAGTCAAAAATAAAGCTTTCGGTGTGGTCCTTCCAGGATAAATTGTAAAAAAAATAGATAAAGAGAGATTTTTTTTCCTGAAATAGCATTCTCTATTTTTCACCTTGGAGAGAAGATATCTTTTAGACTTTGCTTTAGATCTCCCTGAATGATCATGTATTAGGTCTTCAAATATGTTTTTAAAAACTTCCTTAAAGGGTTTTGCGGGAAAGGACACAATCTGGTAGAATCTTCATGTGTTCGTGTCCCAGACTTTGCCTAACATTAGAAGTAGACTGTCTTTCTGACACCTTTCCCAGCCCTTAAACGACATATGACCTAAGAGATGATGAAAAGAAGCAACTATGCAGACAAAGCCTCTGAGCTCCAGGCATTGACCGACCGCCTTCAGGGTCCCTTTTCAATCTTGCCATCTTTCAGGGTTTTGTTTGGTGTTTGATACAGCCTTTCAGAGACTTAATAGCTTTTCAGTAACCAATGGAAGAAAAGAAACATGGCCAGGATTGATTGCATGTGTGCTTGCTGGACTCAAAGGAACCCTGAAACCTTCTGCTTTACTGCCAATTTAACCCTTTGTAGTAAAAATACCATCGCCTCCTGGTGGAAGTAAAACTAACATCTATAACCAGTTCCATACTGTTATAGATGAAGGACTTGGTCATTTTCTTTTTCTTTTTCTTTTTTAGTGGCCTATTCTGATCATTGTCACTTTTCTCTATCAACTTTGATGCTTGGAGAAGGCTGAGGACCTGGAAATCACAGTGAGGTAAATTCAGGAGGTGCCACTATTTCAGTGCCTTAATTTCATCCTGCTCTGAGCTCCAGGGTTCTGAGTATAAGCCTCATTTAGCCAGGCTGATGCTTTGCCCTTCCCTCCAGCTCTTACGGATGACAGCTCTGCTTTCTAACAGCTCTGCCAGAGTCCCCTACACACCATTTTCATCGCGTAGCACACCAACTGATTAATTGACAATTTCTTTGTCTTTCTTTTCTTCTTCCTGAAATGAAGCAACAGCTATATGTTACAGATTTTGCTAACAGGCTTTCATATGACTATTTTACATAGTGAGATTTCTGTGGTGTTGGTAAAAGAAAAAGAAAAGAAACCCACAAACATCTTAAAATGTAGAGAATTCTGAATAGAGGTTTGTAAAAAGTTACAAACCTTGAGGACAGGGAGAAGATACTGTGTGGAAGGAGGAGATTTCCTTTCAGTGATTGTACTGCTAAAATTCACGTTTCACATCAAATAGGTTCTTGGGTCCACCAAGTCCAGCAATAAAAAGGTAATTGACTTCTTCAGAATGGAAATTAATATCAATGCAGAGTATAGGGGAAACTTATTAAAAATCAAGAACATGAAGGCTATTAAAATACAGCATTAAAACTGGTTAATAATTCTGTTCAAGAACGTAATCATTGGAAAGAATAAAAATAAACAACAGTAGTTTAGGCAAAAGGCTCTCAATGTGCCAGCTAAAAGGGAATGACACCCTTCTTTTCTTTCAAGAAGGCTTTGTAAATGAATATTAATTAGTTGGCATCACATGTGTAGATATATGCTCATGAACTTGTACTGGGGTGGAGAATCTACATGATACTGTTTATGTATACAGCAATATTTAGCTTTCTGGATTTTCTAAAATAAATCAAACCTTTCTTATGGATTCTATCTCACTGTGCAGGGCAGTTTGGAGTCTTTATGATCACATGATGGCCAAGGAGGGGTTCATCCAATATAGACGGTTCCTGTTTGAGTTACATTGGCTACACACTCGCTGTTTCAAATTTCCTCTCCCTAGCTCTCGCCTCTCTTCAAGTTTTTGTCTGGAAAGTAAAAGACAGTTTGCATTACTCTGTGGTATTGGATACATATGAGGTAGGTGTCTTGTGGATTTGTACTGATTTTGATTGTGTAGTGGTTGTTCCCATTGATGTCTGAGGTTCTGAGACATTACTCTACTACAGACCAGTGGAGCCCATGGTTGTAGCTATTTGCCCCTTTTCACAAGGATTCTGTTCACTGCACAATCTTTATTCCTAAGCCTTTGATATTTTACTGGCCTATTGTGTTCCCTCAGTGATACCTAGCCATTTCTTTATCACTTCCTGTCATGCACACATTGTGAATTCCAGTGGTGCTGCCTCAAATACAGGTACTCAGTATAATATATCTGTCTCTGATATGCTACCTCATGCAGCATATAGAGCTGGAAGTGCTCCTAGAATAATGGTTTCCTGGCAATACCTGTTTAGTGCTGAGGATCTCCTAAAAATATCAATGCCTTCATTTCTTGTTCCTTATGTTTCCATTTTAATGAAAGGAAATAAAAACCTTTACCTTTGATCCTGCTACCTTCCCTCTAGATCTTTCCCCACATTCCTTTGGATCAATGAAGATTGCTTTCTTTCTTCTTTCTGCTTGGCAAAGACTATCTACTCTTTAACTCTGACTCTTTGCTGAGGTCCAGTAACACAGGATACCTACAAGCAGTGTTAGATTAATGGTAAAAGAAGACCCAAGAATAGTATGCCTGCTATTCATAAAGCACATGACTTAGAAGAAAGGAAAATGCAGGCTGGAAATCCTCTCTGAAATAAAACATGGAATAAAGAAATGTTTCTTATAACATAGCTGACTGGTGGTGATTCAGTTTTCACCCTTTTCAACTTACTGACCAACTATCCCCTGCTCTGTGGCTCTGTCCATTCCAGCCATGGAAACTATGTGGTCATAACAGCTTGAATAGGATTGAGAGTAGGGATCTTGGGTAATTCTTCTTTCTTTGTTCCACAAGTCTCAAACAGGGCTTGATGCATATAGAAGGCTCCTGATAATTTATTTGCTGTAGTGGTGAAGCATTCTGTTGAGGTGTATTCTGTAACTACTGTGCTTCTTAGCTCTTGGTTCCGATTTTCATCTCAATGTTCCAGTTTAATAATCCTTCCAATATCTGCAGGCAGACATTGTTTTAGCACATAAGCTCCTTTTGGGCAGGGTAGTTATTTTTTATTCCCTTCCCCTGTACTCAAGGTGAGTGCCCCACCACTAGATTCAACAGCGGACGTAGCAAGGAGGTTGAAAGAACAATGGAGAAGCGTCACATATATGGGAATAGAAAGGATTTGAAGAGAAACATAAATCCAAGTAAACAAAATTGCATGGCATTCATGGTGATCCTACAATATATATATTTGGGCATTTTTAAAATATTCAATGTAGACTCTCACCAAGTTTTACAAGCAAATTTTAATGAAATTGACTTGGCTAAAAGCCAATTATTTAAAAAATCCAGTGGTCTCAAAAAAATCACTTGGCAAGCTGTTCAAAAAAGGTAATGGTAAACAGCAGGACTTCTGGATTATAACAATGTCTAGAAGGTACAGAATAATGTCTGAGAAAGACCAGAGAAACTCCTGTGAACAATGCTGAGACCACTTGGAAGGAGGAAGTAAAGAAAAATTAATTAAGTGTTCTTTAAAGGTGCAATCACGAGCAGACTGAGGTGAAACAAAAGGATCCTAGTAAAATATAATCAAGCAGAAAGCCATAAATTCAAATGCAAACAGTAGCAATTCAAACTTGCCTTAAAATTTTTATCAAAGTCCAGGATTCATCCCTCCCATCTGGCTATTATGCTGGTTAATGAAATATCTATTTAATAAAAGGTACAAATTTCAGTGTTAGGTCTGACTCAGGGTGATCAGAACTTGGAAAACAGTTAAAACCAAACGCATCTGATGCAAATCACTTCTGGTGTTTGATCTTGTGCCTCTAGTAAATTTAAGACTCCTTCTACAAAATTAAAATCAATAACAATAATTAGAAAGATGCTAGAATTTTCTTCCCTAGACTTTACTGTGCACTTGGAGTCTCATAAAATCTTTACAGCTTTGATTTCCTTGGCAGGTTGGACCCAAAGCTCTGAATGCTTCTCTTAGTTCTGATTTACAATGGTTTTTCTCCGGTACTGGGAACCGAACTCACAACCTTGCACTTGCCAGGCAGGCGCTTTTGCCGCTGAGCTAAATCCCCAGCCCCCTCTGATTTACAATGGGAAGCATTAGAATAACAGCCTGTCTTGGCATCAAGGGGCAGTTGTCTTCTTGTTTGTACCTTGATAAACTATTATACTTAAAATTTTCACATTTCTTTTTTAGAAGTGCTGGTTTCTACCAATCCATGTTTTGGATTCATAAAATTTGAATGTGAAGATCTTGATCCAGTTGTTTAAAAGATTTGTGATGCTCAGGGGCTGGGGATTTAGCTCAGCAGCAAAAGCGCCTGCCTGGCAAGCGCAAGGTCGTGAGTTCGGTTCCTGGTACCGGAGAAAAACCAAAATAAATAAATAAATAAATAAACAAAAAAAAAAAAAACAAAAGATTTGTGATGCTCTTTGTCTAAGGTGATCAAATAATCTATTCTTTAAATACAGACATATTTTAAGCTAAAAAAGACACTATTATTAGAACACTGCAGTAGTTGGACAACAAGCACAACCCAGCATTGTCTTGGAAGAACTAGGATGTGTGATCCTCTGTATTTGACTGATTGAATGGATCCTTCTCATGCTTGGGGAGGGGGTGCTATATAAGTAGCTATAAACCCTAGTTCTGAGAGAAAATAAGAAAACTTTTTCAGCCATTCTCTCTGCCTTTTAACCAAATATATCCAATATATTACCTTCTATTTGTTTCCTGAGAAACCACTTTGAAGATCTCAATATGTAATACAACAACCATTGTTAATTTCCCACCACTTTGTAACTCTGTATTGCTTGTATTGTTCCTATGCTATTTTGTAAATGGATGTCTGTTTGTGAATATGTTTTCCTTCTTTTATTTTTAAAATAAATTTAAAACATAAAAATGATTTAAGTAATCTTTGCTTGACCCTGAGATTAGATTATACAGCTAATGTGCATATCCTGGCACATTGGGGTTCCTGCAAATTTCCATAGGTAGGTTTCCCTACTGCAGAAATAGAGTGCTGTTGTGCAGAGGGAATATAGAATAGGATACACTTTGGGGAGAAAGGTATAGGGAATATAACTTAATTCCAGGCCAAAGATGAACTGCTTATGGATGGAAAGATGAAGAACTTGCCTTAGTCTTGTATGTACAAGAGCTTGAATAGTACAAAAAAAAAGTTTAGTTCCAATCATAATACAAAACTTAAGAAAAGCCAACTAAATAAGGCAGTGACACTAAATTCTTTTATTTTTGATTATATATATATATATATATATGATTTACATTTTAATTGCTCTGAGTATGTCATAAAAAATCCTATCCCGGTATTAGAAAGTGATATAGTCAGGAAAGCTGAAAACTATGAGTTTGAACTTTAAGGAGCTAAACCAGTGCACAAAGGGAAAGGCTGAACTCCAAAAGAGTACTGGGAGGTAGACTCAGTATGTCTGTGGCAAAGTTAGGGGAATGTGATTTGTGCCTTTTGCCTAGAAGAGGAACAAGCAGGATCTTGAGGGAGATATAAGTCTACCAGATGTCTTAGAGTTCCACAGGGGACGCAGTGATATTTGCTAATGTGTGAAGTGTATTGAGCATTAATTAAAGGGCCTGCTGTATGTACTTAGGCTAATGTAGATAGTCTCACACTGCAGAAGACAACATATGCTGTACAGGGACCGTGGGGAGGAAGCCTGGGCTGACAGTCTCTGAAGGCACAAAAGGACAGTCAATCTGCTCAGACAGCTGCTCCCACCATAGCCCGTGTAGATACGACTCATGCTATCATTTGGATTTAGAGAAATCTAGGCATCCATGAGAGAAAAACCGAATCTTAAGTTCAAAAGTATCCCACTGTCATGCCATGCTTGGAATTTTTCCAGACCACTAACCCTGCATCCCTTCTATGTTCAGCCCTCTGTTTTTCCATTCTAACTAAGCTTGTTGAAAAACTTAACTTGCAGTCTTCATTTTTCTCATGTAACTTTAATGTGATTTCCATTCTTTATCTCTGCTGATTCTTTGAAAAGACTCCCAGTGACACCTTCTTTATATCTGAGTTATTTCTGGACAGTAAGGCCCATGCAGCTAGATTCTGGGTTGTCTTTTTCATTAGCCTACTTCCACCTAGCACTATGCCCAGCTCATAGCAAACATAATGTAAATATTGCTTGAATGACTGACTGAATTATCTAAAAGTCCAAGTTGACGAACACTGAGTGGTCCTGAATCCATTTTATTGAAGCAACTTCTTCCTGTATCCTTCATCTTTTTTTGTTTTGTTTTCACCCAGCCCTTAAGTAGTGGCATTTATAGTATTTGATCTTCTGCCTGGTGGTCTAACTCTGTGTACTTTTCTGGAGTAAACTGACCCTGGATAACTACTGGTAAATGACTACAAATTGCAACATATAACTTACAGCTAAGAGCTTTATCTCCTGAATATTAGATCTATCTATCTGCTGTGCATATTCTACCCAACCTGGTGGTCCTTTATCTCATAGTTGGAAATATCCTGTGATGGAGAACTCCTTTGAATTCTTCAGGCTTCTACATGCTTAAGAAAACTCACTCATCTTACCATACCATGTATTTTTCAGACTGCTTTTCCTTAGAACTCTCCTGGATAAGCTTAATTCTTTGTCACTGTTTTTTGCATGGTGTTTATATGTTCCCAGTATAAAATAACTGTATTAGTAAGCTTTCCATTCACTGGGAAAAAATACCTAGAGTCACAACTTAAAAGAGAAAAGCCTTATTTTGGCTCACGGTTTTCAGATGATTCAATCTAGCATTGATTAGCTCCAGGTCAGAGTGGCATGGCAGAAGGAAGCTGCTCACCCCATGGCAAGCAGGAAGTAGAGAGATTAGGGAGGAGCCTGGGACAGGAATGCACCCTTCTGGGTGGTGCCTCTAGTGACCAACCTCCAGCAGCATAGGCAGCCATGAACTCACCAATACATTAATCCACAGATGGGTAGAGCACCCCAGTGTTCCAATAACCTTCCAAAAGCTCCCTCTCTGAAGGTGCTGCAAAGCTTAGTTTTTTGACTAAGTAATACCTCCAACTGAGTTCCTGCTCTCTTAGCAGTGTGTTAAGCATGTCTGCACAAATACTCTTTAATCTTCATGAAAGTTCGGTGAAATAAATATCCTCATTTTACAAATGAAGAAACTATAGCTCAGGAGAGTTCAATATCTTATTCCAGGTTCTATAGTTAGACAGTGACAGTGCTAAGCTATTTCACATTCACTCCAGCCAAATCCCTCATCCACTGTATTCACATTTACTGGGCCTCTGTGTTTTCTGAAGTTAATGAGTGTGGCATGTTTGTTAGCAGTATTTCCTCTTCGGTGAAGCCTCTCTATTCTTTCTGACCTTACCATCCTTATTTGCTTATTTTCTCTCTCAGTATCTTGCTTTTTCTGGCTAATGACTAATGACTAATAGAAAAATGCTAAATCAGAGCCAGCACATTTTTCATTTCAAGGGCTTTTGATTCACCCTGGAGATGGTGAATGGAAAGCCTTGAGCAAGAATAAAGTTCCTAGGGGAGGGAGGTGAATGCATCTGTTCTGATGCAAACCAGAGGATGCTTTTTTTAAAAAAAATTTTGTTGTGCTGGGCTATCAAGAATGTGGAGGAGAATCAGGATATAGACAGCTGAAAGATAGCATCAAAAGAAAACACAAGTATGGGAACAGAAAAATATCCTTGAACTCATGGAAAAACATATCACTGTCTCATTTTTCATACATGTGCTGGGCTGCTCGCAGGAGATGAAATGTTCAGTGAAAACAAAAAGTCAGGAGAAGGGAACTTTAACACCGAACTTGAGGGGGAAAATCAAGGGGGAGGGATCTAGATGTTTCCAAATTGGTGTTTTATAGAATGTGGTCATAGAGGAAGCAGAGAGTTAGAAAAATCCCACTGCTAATCATAGATAATTATTATTATTTGTTGTCATTAAGTGCTTTCTCTGTGGCAGGTACTGAAGCAAGATGATTATTTATACTTCGTTGATCTTTACATCAGCTCCTACTCAGAGTGTGTAATTTCCCCTGTCTTAAAAAGGAGGGGAGTAAGGCTGAGAGATATTAAATTCCTTGCCCCCAAAATAGAAAATGTCAGAGCCTGTGACAAGCTGGATTGTCAACTTGATTAGCCAACTAGAGGATTAGTGGAACACACTTCTGTGTATGTCTGGGTGGATCATAGAATTATGACCTACATACTATACCTGGCCCTGACCTCTTCCTTCCTGGTGCTGTTTACTCATTCTGCTTCTCAATCACTGTAAACTAAGCAGCTGAATTCTGTGTCATGCATTCTGGCAAAGAACTTATCTATATTTTGCCCATGTTCTAAAAGTTTGTATGAGATTGCATTTAAAGGTAACAGACTGACTTGGTGGAGGAAATTTCAAGAGAGCCCAATATTGAGGGTGTGGCGTGAATGCTACTGGCTGCTTTTACCTGAGTTTACATTGAGAACTGGGAGCAAAAAGTAGAGCAAAAATGTTTTAAAAAATTAATATTGGCCTGAAAAGAACCATGTCTGAAGTTGTAGCCAAAGGAAGCATGGTTGCTAAAGAGACAACTGCCATTAAAAACAAAACCAAGTACTTTGAGTGGGAGACAAGAAAAAAAAAAAAACATACTTTGAGGGCATGCCAGGGATTAGCAAGACCCCATCCATCACAACGGATGGGGGGCAAATGTGTAAATCTTTCATTTGAGAAGTGACCCCCAATATCCCTTTCTTGAGAAGGTCTGTTTAGGTAATTTGTTCTTTGCCTTCCATTTCACCATTCTTAAGGGTACAGGCTCAAAGGAAGCTGCAGTCATAGTACAAGGAGGCTTGGCTATAGTTCAAATACATGGCAGACCGTTGCTTTGTGTACGTGATGCTGGATTTATTGGCACACAAATCAAGAATTCTGGGGCCTTGGAAACTTCCACCCAGCCCCCAAAGCAAGGTCTTAGAGGCCAGGCAGTGTGCCTTGGAGGACTGCATGAATGAATCTGTGGGTATAAAACCAAAGGTTCATTGGAGACCCTAGGAGGCCAAAGATGCCAAGAACCATGGAATGTCTGATGAGGATGGCTGAAGACTGCGAGTGGAGCCAGGTTATGAGAGAGGCTGAGTGGGCTGCCACAGGAAAATCATAGATGTGCAACCATGCAAATCCTCTGGAACTCACATCTCACCAACTTGTACCCCAGGTACTGTCACAGAATGACAAGACTTAATATTTGCCCTGCTGTACTTCAATCTGATTTTGGTCCAATCTTTTTCTATCCCTCCATTCCTGTCTTTATACTGGGTATGTTTACTCTGTACCACTGCATATTGGGAATATGTAACTTTATGAATGTTCAGCAGTTTACAACTAAGCGTTTGCCATGAGTTTCACAGGAGACTTTGGACCTTTGAGGGATGCTGGACATGTTGATATTTTGGAGGAAGGATTAACGGATTTTAGCTTACACACTGATAGTTATATCATGTTAGGTGGAAGTTTGACCTTTCGTTTGAGATTAAATATGATTGTAGGAGATATGTTTGGGTGTAAAGTGACAAGGAGTACAATGTGAAAGTTAAGGTGGATTGTGAACTTGGTTGATTGAAGAACCACCTGGGAGATTAGTGAAGCCACTTTTATATACGCCTGGGTAGATTATGGAGGCATCACCCTAAGTACGACATCTTGTCCCTGGGTTTTTCTTTTGTGGTGCTGTTACCTTTCTCTACTCCATGGTTTCCATGAACTAGGCAGCTTTCTCTGCTATGCCTTTCTGCTACCATGATATCCTGCCTTGGAACTAGCCAGCTATGAACGAAATCTTCTGAAATCATGAGATAAAAACAAACAACAACAAAAAATCCAGGCTGGGGATTTAGCTCAGCGGCAAAGTGCCTGCCTGGCAAGCACAAGGTCATGAGTTCGGTTCCTGGTACCAGAAAAAAAAAAAAAAAAAAACAACAAAAAATCCAAAACAAGAACAACCTTTCCTCAAATTGTATCAAGTATGTGTTCAGCAATGGAAAATCTGACTTATTTTCCCCTGATATTTTCTTGGAATATTTACTGACTTGATCACTCATATGCTTCATGAGATCTGGAAGGATCATACCTATGTTCTGGTTTGCCTTTTCTTTCCTCCTTGCTGGGAAGCAGAACTGAGAGCTAATGTGTGCCCACCTGCATTCACACACATGGACGTTACCTTGCTTTCCCGCATGATTAATAGTGAGGATACATTATCAGAGCTAATAGGACTCAAATGAAGAAAACTGGTCAAGTGAAACCCTGTAAATTGGTTTGTGTGCTTCCTCTGTCTGTTTTAATACCTGATGCTGGGGATTTTCATCCTTGTCCAGCCAGGCTATAACGGAAAAGATTAGCGTAAATAACTCCCAAGGCAGCGATAAGGGCGCTGCCAGCTGCTTCCATGGCCCATTTATTAACATGACAAGAATTCAGATCCACAACAGAGGAATCTTTTCCTTTCTCTGAAAACACTGCCTTGCTTCAGAAAAAAAGGATTGAAAATATACATGCCCCTCTGTCCTTGTCTTCCTCTTTTCATTTTGCTTTTTTACCCTACATTTTCTGTTTTAGTCCATTCAGGCTGTTATCACAAAATATCATAGGCTATGTGGATTGTAAACAACAGAAATTTTTCCCACAGTTCTTGAAGCAGGGAAGCCAAAGATCAAGGAAAATTTGGTGTCTGGTGAGAGTCTGCTTCCTGGTTCATAGGCAGCTCCTGGAAGCTCTGTCCCCACAAAGTGGTGGGTGAGAAGTTACCCTTGGGCCTATTTCATGGCACCATTAATCCCTTTCACAGGGGCTCTGCTACCATGAGTGAATAAGTTCCCAAAGGCCTCTCCTAAGGGTTTTGGAGGGATACAAATACACAGATCATAGCTGTTTCCTTCTGTCAGTATGGGTTTGCTTCCTTCCTATCCTTTCCCTGATAGGCTTTCTGCCTTGGGATGAATGAAGGATGAAGTACCAGAGGACAGACATGCTTGGAATACTTTTGTTTCCTCACACAGCAGTAGGAGCAGCAGTAAGAGGGAGTGATAGGAACCAGATGCCTTAGATTCCCAGTCTAGCTTCTTATTTACTCCTGTGTGATACTGGGTCTTGTGTTAGCTTCCTGTCATGATGAAAATCCTGGGGAAATAAACTTAAAGGAAGAATGCTTTCTTTCGGTTCATGATTTCTCCTGGGTTTCTATGAGTTGAATAGCAGCAGATCAACAAATCTGGAGGGTTTCCCTCCATGGTTTACTGGCTCCAAGGTAGAGACCTCATGGCAGAAGAGTGCTGCAGAGGCAAGTTGTTCATCCCATGGCAGCCAGGAGGCAGAAATAGAGAGGAAAGAGCTTTCAAGAAAGAAGTCAAGGAAAAGATATAGTTTCCAAGGTCACACCCCATGACCCATTCCCATCAGCTAGGCCCCACCTCTAAGCATCGATTATCTCTCAATTATGCCATCAAATTATAAACCTATCAATAGGTTAACCCACTGATGGAATTAGAGACCTCATGATCCAACCACATTCTAACACCCCTACCTCTGAACATAGAATACTTTAGGGAGTAGTTTAGATCTAAATCATAACCTCAACCTTTCTGTGCCTAACTCCTCTCCCAAGACCCCCATCTACTCCCTTCCTCAGAAACAAGGATAATCGCAACATTTTGTAATAAAAGCCAAGAAGAACGTGGTAGGTTTCTATGGTGTGGATGTGGTTTGAGCACGTACCACAAGGCTGATGAATTGAAATTTCATCTTCAGGTGAGTATTATGAGAATGGAAACAACCTGATTGTGGAGTTTGGAGAAAGGACCTTTGGAAAGTGATTAGGATTAGATAAAGTCATTGGTCCCCATGAATGAATTCTGGTGGATTTATGAGAAGAAGGACAGAGATGAGATAAGCATTTGCTGCCTGTTCTTGCCATGTGGTATGTCCCTTGTGACTCTGCCAGAAGCCATATTTGGCTCCTAGATCTTAGATCTTCAGAATCATAAGTCCAAATATACCTCTTTTCTTTATAAAGTGACCTGGCTAGATTTTTCAAGGACTGCTATTTTAATACAACTCCCATTGACTAGACACTTGGGAGAGATTCTAGCATAGTATTTAAGAACATGGAACTAACACACTTGAGTTAAAATTCCAGGTTCACCACCAATTAGTTATCCCACCTCTGGAGGTCATACTTTATAGTTATGAGAGCAAGAGTAGCACATCTAGATCATCAAAGTGTGAGGATTAAATGTTACTAACATACACTAGGCATTTAGATCAATGTCTGGCATATAATAAATGTCTAGGTAATGTTCTTACTACTACTCATTTATTAGGACAGCATAAGTGTAAAATCACTCATATTTGTTGATCTGCTGCTAGTCAATCAAATGCATTAGAGGTTATTTATGTCACACCATGCAGTAGGCAGAATAATGGTGCTTAGAAATGTCCTTGCCCAAATTCTCAGAGCCTCTGCGTACATTACCTTATGTGGCCAAAAGGGCTTTGAGACGGGATTGTTCTGGAGTACATGAGTGGCTACAGTCCTTACCCTGAGTCCTCAACAGTATGAAACCCTTCCTTGCTACAAAGAGGAAAAGATGGAACAACTGGAGAGGGGTCAGATAGATAAGATGTGAGAATTCAGTTTGCTGTTGCTGACTTTGAAGATAGAGGTAAGACCCTAAGAGCCAAGGGGTGTGGTCAGCCCACAGAAGCCAAAAAGGCAAGAAACAGATTCTTCGCTAGAACTCCTGGAAACTCATGCAACCCTTCCCAGGCCTTGACTTTAGCCTATATGGCCTGTCTATACCAGACTTCTAACTACAGTGAGATAATAAAGTTGTATTCTCTTAAGCCAGTGTGTTGTCATTTGTTCTGGAGTGATAGAAAACTAGTACATATTCTGAAATAATTCATTTAGATGTGGACTTTAGTTATAGATAGCAGAGAAAGAATACAGTAACCAGAATGCTATTTAAGGTGGACTATAGATAAATGAAATATATGCAACTGCAACTGGGTAAAACAGAATCCATTATAAGTTCCTTCCATGTGATCCTTAATCATGATATGTCAACTGCAATGGATTAAGAAAGGCACAGCATATTAGTAAAGCAAGTCCTGAGTGTGTCTGTGAGTTGTTGACATACAGGCCAGCAAACTGAAGTGGGGAGGACCCAACCTCATTGTGAGTAGCACCAACCAATAAGCTTGTAGCTGGATGGAATAAGAAGAGGAAGAAGAAAGTGTGCTCGCTTTGAAGAAGTTTAGTCTTCCTGAGCAGGCCCCACATTTCCTCCACCCATTTTGGACATTTTCTCCAGTGTCTTCACCCTCCCAGTGTAGCCTCACACCAGCGATCTTCCAGAGAGCTTCTGTGCCTTCGACCTTGAAATGGTGCTGCAATTTTGATCCTTCTCGTTCTGCACCCTCTATTTTTATTTTGCATCAATAAAAATATGTACCTTAAGTTTATTATCATTACCACAGTAGGTATTATAGTATAAGGATACAAAAACCACTTAAACAAAACAGCTCCAATATATGGGATTGTCTGATGCATAGCAAAGGTGACACCACAATGCACTGAAGAAAGGATGATCTTTTCAGCACTGGTTCTGGTAAATAACTGGGATCACACATACAAAAAAAATAAAAGACTAGCAACCTAAGTATTGCTGAATATTTGGAGCAACTAAAACCCTCTTTTGCTACAAATGAAATATGTATTGGTAAAACCCTTTGGAATGCAACTGCACAGTATCTGTTAATATATTCTCCTTGATCGTAATTACCATTCTTGATTCTTATATATATAATTCCGCTCCAGGGAATTATGCATATGTGCTTACCAAAAAATATTACAAGAGTATTCACAGCAGCTCTACTCATAACTGACCAAACTAGCATGCATGGTAAGCAAGTACACTGTCACTGAGATATTCCCCCAACCTCTTTTAAAATTTCTAACTGTATTGGTGAGTGTTAAATAGTATCCCATGATGCCTTTAACTCATATTTCTTTGCTATGAACTAAATTTTAACTTTTAAAAATATGTATATGGCTCATTTTTATGCACCTTCTATCTTGTTGGCTGAGCAGTTACTGGATCTTTTGGATGTCCAGTGTATAGAGGATCATTGTGGACATGTTGGATCCTCCTGCTTTGGATCCTGTCAGCCTACCTACCAAGTGCTCTTGCATAATTATACATATATGTCCTATTGATTCTGTTTCTTGACAGAAACTTCAGCAATAGATCCAATTTTGAAATATATCTCAGAACTTTATATTTTTATCCAACTGGTTAAAGTAGTAGAGAAGGTGACTTATGAAATGTAGAATGTAAAGAAAAGTTGGCTTTCATATTGTTGGATAGTTTCTGAACATTACAAGTGACCCCATTTTTTAGTCTTTCTGCCTTTTGAAATGAGTCTGACTCCAGCCCTGGGTTCTCTGTGGTGGTAAATGGCTGTGGTTGTGGAAGGTTTTATGTCTTCATGCTCAACATCGACAGAAAGAACCTTGGCTTCTGGTAGGTCCCTCAATCTATCCTAACACCTTATTCTGCTACGCATATGTAGAAAAGGATGCCTTGTGCCAAACTGAATAGACTGAGTTATCAGAACTAGACACTAGAGAAAGAGGTATAGAACTGTCATGACAGGATTAAAACAATCAGATCTTACTTCTGGAACGGGAGGGTGAACCAGTCCTCTCTCAAAATTATATTGCTGATGTAAATTAAAGGAGGCAGAAAAGCTGTTGAGATAATAGCTAAGAATTCTAACCAGTTCTGAAGTCAATATTCGGGCTTTCAAAATGTGAAGCATAATATGATATAAAGAAGGAAAATAAAGTCAGAGGTAAAAAGATAGTCCAAGGGACGTTAGTAGAAAAGGAGATGCACAAGTTAGGAAATAGAAGGAACAATAATAAATACTTTGAATGATCTTGGCAATATCTTCCTAGGATTTCTGAAACTTAAGTAATGAAACATTCTCCCTTAAGAGAGCGAATAAGACCGGGATCTTTGAGGAATCACATTGGAAATGATTAAAGTCATAAGCTTTAGACCCTGAAATCCCGCCTACTGGTCATGCATCCTCACAAAAGCAATTATTCCCTCTGTCTCTGTGTTTCTTTTTCTGAGGAGCATAATGATACTAGCATCTTGGAGGGTAATTTCTGAGGAGTCAATGAGTTAAAATTTGTACATCCACTGATATCATATCTAGTTCATTAAGACCTATTTAATGTTAGCTAAATAAAATGGTTATTTGAACACACAAAATATATTCTAGGTAAATCATTTTACACCATGTGCCTCATAAATCTTTTAAATAAACATAAATTGAAAGCAGCAGTTAATGCCTAAATGTTTGATCAATTTTGCACGCCCAATATCTGGTAACCTGAATAACTACTTTGAAGATAACAATATGCAATATAACAACCATTGTTAATTTCCTATCATCTTGTTTTGAAATTCGGTACCGGTTTTATTGTTTTTTAATTGTCTTTAAAAAATTAATACTTTGGGTTTAAATTACAAAATCAGCCACTTCAAATTGTCAATTTCAATTTAATGTGATAGACAATGTGTTTTTAATGACTGAAATCAGCGCTCATAAAAGCATCTCCGACTATTCCAGAGCTGGTTCTTTTGAGTCGGGCAGCTTTTAGTTTTTCTGTTTTTATTTTAACATGATGTGTTTACTCTTTCTACGGTCCTTCTTTCTCCCAGGCACCACACAGACTGCCATGACATCACTTGGCCTTTCTCCACAGGAAGTGTACCTCATGTGTGATATCTGCTTCTGTTCTTTCTCATTAAAACCTGGAAATTTTAAAAAGTACTCTTTGGTGCCAGGATAAATGAAAATGCACATCCTGAAAAGGTTATAAGTCTAGGATACATAAAAGTGTTCTCTTTGGATTATTAAATAAAAGGAGATATACAGTTAAATAGTGTTCAGAAAGAAGTTGTGGATCTCTGAGAATGCATCTTCATTCTAGTAGCTTGAGAATTACTGCTTAGTCTTGGGGTATACCTATTATACCCTGCCCCTTTCTTGCGTGGAGATCATTTGTTTTTTGCCTGCATGGCCCTACTCACTTCTCTATATCTTAGACCTTCCTCCATTTATTTACTGCCAAGATGATGTTGTGGTCGCTTAAGCCTGGGACCAGGGACTCTGTGTGTATGTAAAGACATAGAGGGAAGGTGGCCACCTGCAAGTCAGGAGAAAGCCCTCAGCAGAACCTGAATCATCTGGCACCTAGATCTTAGCTTTAGCAGTCTACAGAGATGTAGGACATGTGTTCCTGCTGTTTAAGCCACCCAGTCTATGGTATGTCATTGTGGGAGCATTTCCTGACTGAGATTAGCCAAGTGTTTGGAATTTCAAAGCCATTCTACATAGCTGTGAAGAGAAATGGAAGATGGGGGCATTTCCATGGAAACATTGTCATCCTTTTCACAATATTTTGATATTTTGATGGCATAGGAAGGATTGAAATCTGAGACTTCTAGCCTAGCTTCTGGGTGTGAATAATTTGTTTTATAGAAATTATGAAAATACCTGTCACTTGTCCTACTTCAGCCATTTGGCTGTGACTTGGACCCTGTAGGAATGCTCTTGTTTCAGGTATTCACACTAACTGCTCTCTTTGCCTGGAATATCTTTATCCCAGGGCATCAGAAGATGCACTCCTTTATCTCCTCCAGGTCCGTACAAGGGTATCATTTTCTCAGTGAGCCTTTTCTGCCCCACTCTGTCAAATCACCGCACTCCACCCCAACTACTCATTCCTTTCTAATCACTCTTATCTCTAACATGATGTATATTTTTCTTTCTTACATTGTTTATTACCCATTTCCTTAACGTAAGGAAAGTGTGGACACTTTTGTCTACAGTTATGGTCTTAGTACCTAGAACAGGCTCTAGGTGGTGCGCTGGCAATATTTCTTGGATGAAGTAATGTGTTGAGTTCCAGGCTCATTTTTTTCCCCATGTGGAACATCTCATTAAACTCTCATCATAACTCTTTGGAGTGGATTTATTTTTATTATTAGCTCAATTTTACCAATTGGGAAATCAAGACTTAGAGAAATTAAGTAGCTTATGTAAACTCCTACTGCTCACAGAAGGCAGAGCCAGCATTCAAGCCCACGCAGTCCATTTTTAGAGCCCACAGTTTTACCCATAAACTATACTCTTCATAATCTTTATTGCTTTGTTTTTTGGTGATACAAAACCGGGTTAGTATTTTTTATCAGGGTTCATTTGCTTCATTAGTGAAACTCAACTATAGGGTTTATCCAAGTAGAAGCTGATTTTCCTTATTTGCCAAGAAGGCCTGGAGGGAGTTTTCTCAGAGAGGGGACACTTCAAGAACCGAAGTTAGTGCCTGGCCAGGCTGAGTGTGTTGGGTGGTCTACTCATGAGTATTTAGTTTACAGATCACAAACAATGAAGAAGAAACAGGAAAGTGCACTCACAGATATCTTTCTTTTAAAAGTATTTTTTAAAATAACACAGTTTCTCAGAAAGCCCAAGTAGACAAAAATGTACATTACATTGTTCAGAAATGATTGTGTATTCATAACTGGGGTGCCTGAAATTAAGCAGAGCAATGTCAAGGAGGTTGAAAGAAAATAGGCATTGGGTAATTTATAGCCATGCCCACCATGGTCTTGTTATTCTCCTTAAGACCCTTTCATAGGAATGCTTTGTTCTTCAACAATAAGAAGATTTAACTCAAATTGGCATAAACGATTAGGAAACGTATTAATCTCACCCCGGGATGTCCAGAAGTAAGACAGATTACAGTTGGCTGATTCAGTGGTTCAAGTCGTCTTCAAGGAATTAGGCTCTTTTCATCTCTCCTTTGCCATGATTAGCAATGCCTTCATCTTCCTGCTGCAAGGCAGGAGGCTGCAGTAGTTCCATCTGTTAGGTCTGTACCTAACAGCACTATAGGAAAAATAAAATTTTCATTATTTTCAAGAGTGAGATTCATTCTTCTGCAGATCCTTTAATAGACTGTTCATGTCTTGGTATTATGGTTTGTGTGATGATTTAGCTTGCTTGTGTCAACTCGTGTTGGGAGCCACCCAGAGGGTTGATGGAACACATTTCTGGGTATATCACAAGGGCAGTTCCTTGGGTACTGGTCTCTCTGGCACTGTTCCATGTTCTGCTTCCTAAGCACCATGAACTGATCAGCTTTGCTCCATCACACTCTTCTAGCATGGTGTTTCTGTCCTGGACCTGGCTGATTTTGGACTTGATTCCTTTAAAACTGGAGCCAAATTAACCTCAGACTCATTTGTTTAAGTTTTGGGTTTCAGATATTGTGTCCTAGCTACAGAAAAGCTAACTGAAACAGAAAATTTATATCGGGACAAGGCTTTTTACTGTGACTATAATTCACCAAGTGGTTTAGAAGCTTTTGGAACTGGTTTGTAGGGTAGGTTTGGAAAGATCTGGAGATGTGGTTTGAATGCTGTAAGTAAAGGCTTATGATGACTCTGGTTGGAGCTCAGAAGATCAGAATGCTGATAGAAATTCAGACCATAAAGACCAAACTCAGGAGGTTTCAGTAGGAAGCAAGGATTTCATTGGCAGTTGGACTACAGGCTGTGTGTTTTATGCTTACATTTTGCCCATGATTAGAGACTTTGTGGGTACACTGAGATTAAAGGTGGTGGACTAATTGATCTAGTAGGTGAAATTTGAAGAAGTTAAATTTTGGTCCTAAAGAAACCACATAAAAGTTGCAGTCAATTGAGGTATGGTAAGTAAAGACATTAGTATCATCAAAAAGAATCCTATCCCTAACCCCAAAAGAAAGCAAATGCTTCCAATGGAACAAAGAGAAAGATGCCTTGAAGATATCTCAGGAATTAGCAAGACTCTATCCATCTCAGCCTCACTTCAGAATAGAGTTCCCAGGACCCTTGCCTGAGAAAAGCCTCCTAGGAAACTGGTTCTTCATGAACCATTTCACTGAGTTCAACCGTACAAGAATGAGTGGTTATGATACCCATGGTCTAAGAGGACCTGGCAATGACTTCCACCAACAGCAGACCTTCTCATCTGTGTGATGCATCTTTTACCTCCATGCAAAATGCAAGTGCTGTGGGATCAGCAAAGATTCTACTCATATTTCAAAGGAAGACCTGGGAGGCCAGGCAAAGGGCCCTGAGAAGGCAGTGTCTAAACTGTCGGAATGAATCTAAAGATGTAGGGGAGACTCCAGGAAGCTGGAGATAGCAGCAACATAAAGTGTTTATTGAGGAAAGCCACAGGCACTGAGTTGAGCCAGCCAATGAATGAGGGGCCATGTGGCTGCAATAGCAAGGCCCTGGGGTGGAGCTTCCCAGGTCCTGTGAAACTCTCATCTCACTAGAGTATGCCCTGGATACTGTACAGGGAGTCACAGAATTTAATGTTTTCCCTGCGGAATTTTGATCATGCTTTGGTCTAATTTCTTTCTATCTCCCTATCCTCTCTCCTGTAATATAAATGTTTACCCTGTGCCATTGTACCTTAGGATTACATAACTTGATTTTCACAGAGGCTTATAGTCTAAAGTTTGCCTTGAAGAAGAAACTTGGGCTTGTATTTTCAAAAAATGCTGGAGCTGGTGATAATTTAAGGAAGAGATTATTATGTGCTTAGCTGCATGCAAGATAGTTGTATCAGGCTAGGCAGAATAATGATTATGTATTTATTTAAGGAATAAATAAGGTTTAAGGACTACTTTGGTGCCAAATTGACAAAGGGTAGGATTAATGATTAAACTGGATTGGGTCAACTTAATTGGCTTGGAGTCCACCCAGGGGATTAATGGAGTGTCCTCATAGGTGTATCTGGGTGGGTGATGGAGTCATGACCTTGTGTACTGCATATCTGGTTTCTCACCTGTCTTCTGTAGCACAGTACCCTTGTTCCACCTCCCAGCCACCATGAAAGAAGCAGCTTTGACTTCCACCATGATATTTCTTCGTTGGAGCCATTTGATCATGGACTTGAGAGGCTTGCCTCTCATCCTTTAAATTGTGGGTGTTGGGTACTGTGCCTAACAGTGGGAAAGCAGATTAAGACTGCTAGTATCTGTTATACTTCCCAAAAGTTTGTGTGTAGAAGGCTTGTTCCAGAGCTGGTGGTGACGTTGGGAGGTGATGTAGACTTTAAGAGGAGGGGCATAGTTGCAGAAAGCAGGTTACTGGTCTCTCTGCTTCCTGGTCTCTGTGAGGTGAGCAACTTTCCTTTGCCATACCCTTCTGCCATGTTACTCTGTCTCACCATAGGCTAGAAACAATGGAGTCAAGTGACCATGGATGGAAACATCTCAAACTGTCAGCCAAAATAAGTCCTTCCTCCCTTAAGTTATTTATCTCAGGTTTTGTCATAGTGACAAAAAGCTAACTGACATCAGGAAGTTTAATCCTGACCATAGAAAATATTCACAATTTACTAATAAAAATGGAGTAGTCACTAGAAGCTCCTGGTCACAAAGAGCTGGGAAGAAGTCAGAAAACACCTTCTACTTTGTTAGGAAGAAAGAGAGAATAATAGAAGTTGAACAAGCAACCATATGTAACTGCCAAAATAATAATAATCAATTTTTGAAAGGCAATATAATTTGGTTCATTCTTTTTCATCTGGCTTTTGTATAATGAGCTCCTTTAAGGTGAATTTATGACAGGTAAATTTCTAAAAGTTCTAAAATGATTAGAACAGTTAGAATCTATGGTTTCAATTAATTTAAATAATATCTTTGATCACATTTCTGCACCACTTCTGTACTTGCCTAGCCAAAAGAAATTTGGGGGGCTTTTCCTACCTGAGAAGCAAGCCAGTTTCTTCATGTCTTCCTGGCCTTGTAATTCAGGATTGTGTCTGTGTTAGTCCTTCTGTAATGCACTCTTCATGTGAGTGAGGTCATAAAAACAATTCATCATTGCAGCCATCAGATTCTCCAAGACAACTCCATATAACTAACCTGAAATATTTTTCATGGAAATTGATTTCCCAATTTAAACTTCATGGTTGACGGGCTGTGCTGTTTATAAACACATAGAATGAATAATTTAGTTGAAGATTTACTATGAGTTGCATATATCATTCTTTTTGCTTTTTAAAAAAGTCATCTGAATATGTTGTTATCAAGAAAATACATCTTTAAAGTCAGAGAAGTCACTATTAGAGTTTTGTGCAGATTTTGTGAAGGAGTTTGCTATATTTGGTAGAAGTTTATACCAAGTCCATGTCAGTTATAAGTGAAATCAACCTAACATTGGCAAGTATGTTCTGTGGGCTGAGTATTGTCTTGGGGCTTTTAATATGGATTATTGAATAAATCACAACACCCCATTTCATACAAATGAAGAAAATGTGGGTAAGAGAAGTCTTGGGAATTTCACCTTGGTTAAAGTTAGCAAAAAGTAACAAAATTCTGTTGCATTTATCATACCTATTTTAATTGCCATAACTATAAAGTAAGGATATCTGTACCCTTTTTGTGCTCTCTGCTGCTATTGCTATAGAGTTTACATTTTTTTTCTCTTTATAGTGGGTCTCTTTGCTAAGATACTAATGCTTCTGCTGACTATAAATGCATCAATGTGATCCTCTTGCTTTGCTAGCTATTTGAAATCAATCATTAAATACTCATGAGGTGCACACTGTGTGCAAGCTCTGGAACAGAGCAACACAACTTTGTGGTGGGAAATCCGTGCTGCCGAGCAAACATTTCCATCTCCCTTTCACACTTCCTGGTGCCACTTCCTGGTGGTTGAGTGAGTCCACGCTTAGTCCTGGGTATTGAGTGTGAGCTTTACTGACATATGTCACTTCCAGATGAATTATTTAATTGCTGGCAGCAAAGCCCCTGGAGAACTCTTTTCCTCTAACATGATGGTTGGCAACATTTGAGTTGACATTTATTTCATCAGTCTGAGTCCTTGGGTGACAACAGCGAATACAGCTCCAGTGTTCATCTGATACAGACATGTAGTTTGAGAAAGAAATAAATCATAGTTATGTCCACTTACTGTGGCTTTGAGAGTTGACTATTATGGTAGCCAGATACAATTTGAGATTAAATAATTATGATATATTAGGTTCAGTAAGTAACTGCATTCAATATGTGTATTATCTTCTCAATAACCAACTGAAATGACATAAGTATCCTTATTTTATAACTTTGGGAAACTGGGGCTTAGAAGGTTAAACTTGTACAGAGACATGTAGATCTTGGGTCAAACTTCTGAGGCCAGTTCCTGATCTGGGGTTCACTAATCTATATTGGACTGAGATGTTTTTTCTGATTAGTTTAACAAATTATTTCACAGTAACACTTGCCATTTTTTTCCTTTCTCTAACCTGCATCTGCACCTACACTTTGAACTCTTCTAGATGAGACTTGTGTTAATCCTGAGAAAGAGGAGTGAAGTACTTATTTCAAGATTTCTCTTGTTTGATAAATTAGCTAGAAATTTATCTCAGACCTAGGTCAACAACATGGATAAATCTGGAGGGCATTATGTCACATGAGATGTTTCAGGTACAAAAAGACTAAAATTGTATCTGAAAAAGTGAAATACACAGGAGTAGAGAAGAGATGTACGGTGGTTACCCAAGTCTAAGGGAGAGAAATCACATTGGGAAAGGGAATACGACCAAAGGATCAGACAAAAAGAGTAAGTTATAATGGTCTATTACATAGCATAGTTATAGTTAATACAATGTATTTCAAAATGGTTGAGTAAATTTTTAAGCATTTTCACCAAAATAAAAGTTAAGTAGATGAAGTGATAAACATGATAACTGGTGTCATTTAACCTTTCCAGAATATATACATATATACAAATATGTCACAGCATACCCCATAAATATATAAATTATCACTTGGCAACTAAAAACACAATGAAATAAAACTAGCATCTGCTGGTGTGCTCCATGAGCTGAGTATTGTCTTTGACACTTAGACAGGTTATCTCATAAGTTATAAAACTTCCTTCATGAAGAAACTGAGGTCCAGAGATGTTAAAAGATACTTGATCTAGGATAGGGTTACAAACAGATTCAAACAAGATACATATGTGTATTCACAATGCTATGCAGGAGGTTTTGTATGTAGACAAGACTGGTTGTTTCCAACACATCATGTCAGCGTGTCTTCCACAGAGAACGAGGTTACATGAGTCTCTATAAACCAAAGGGTTCCATGGTCAAATTAAGGTGACAACCAAAGCATATGGTAGTAAATCAGCCCTTTTGGATATTTGTGGTGCATATTAGTATAATTAAATTCTTGAGAATTTCTTCTGTCAAGAGTTTAATCTATTTAACTTTGTACAACCCAGTTTCTCAAACTTATTGGAATATTGAGCACTCCTTTTAAAGTCTTGCCCTGATTTTAGTTATTCCTGTAATAACCACTGTTGTCCATTTTGAACATGTTTTGGAAGATTCAATGATAGAAATTAAAGGTAGAACTTAATACTGTGGTGGAAACAAATATGACCATTGCAGACTAAAAACCAAGTGGGTGTCTGTGCTTTCTCCTTTAGTGATTTAACAAAGCAAGGATTAAGACTTAAACCAAGGAGCCCAGCCCAGCACCATTTCCTATAGATTGTCACAAAGATGGCACTATGCTTGCTTTGAAGTCTTCTGCTTCATTTCTAACTAGGGATATTTCCTGATTTTACTTTTTTTCTTTCTCACTATGTTAACAGAATCTTTCTCTTCTGGGGTTTGGTTCACAGATGGATCATGAAGCCAATCTAGCCCAAGGAGAATCCTCCCTGGGACTTTCCATTACTGCTACTGCAATTTTCTCTTTTCCCAGGATGTTGCTTGTGCTAGGATATGTCTTATGCAGCCATGATTGCAGCGTTTATATATTTAGCTACAACCTTGGAATTGATCCTTGAAAACAAAGCTTGCATCTATGAATCCTGCCATCCTTAAAGCCATACGTGGTATCTCAAGACATTTTCATTATATGAACAAATACTTGCGTTGTTTGTTTCTACTTTGGTTTCTCTCAACCTTTTTCTTCTTGTTCTCTCTTTCTCTCCCTTTTCTACTTGTTCTCTCCTTCCTGTTCTTCTTTATACTAATTTGAGTATTCTAGTGTTGGTACCACGAATTGAAAAACTTCTGATTAATGAAACTTTAAGAAACTCGGGTAGGGGCTGGGGATTTAGCTCAGCGGCACAGCGCCTGCCTGGAAAGCACGAGGTCATGAGTTTGAAAAAAAAAAAAAAAAAGAAACTCGGGTTAAAAAGTATTCTTCTCTCCAGGTTGTGGATACAGCTAAATGCCTAAATAATAGAGGGTACACACAGAAATGCTGTACAGGCTAGGAAATTTCTCCCAGTGTTTGCAGAACTAGGGAATTTGAGAAACGTTCATTGTTCTCAATGTCACAGTCCTGGCACTAACACAGCTCAGGGCTATGATGAAAGGTACTCCAGGAATATTTATTGATTAGTGTAATGAACATAAATAGCTTCATCTTGCAAGGAAGAGCAGGTCTTTTTCTTTCTGTAAACATTATATCCCAGGAACACGGAATTAAGAAAGAACTCTTCAAGTAGTTTGTATGTTCATGGGAGAGAAACTTGGAAACAAATGTAAAACATACAAAAAATAAATCTGCAGAAGCTACATGTCAAGGGTGGGAAACAAAGAAATTCTGACATTTGCCAGGTGTGAGGGGTTAAAGCACATGCAGTAGACTCAAAAATCTGGAAATCTAGCTGGGCATAGTGGTGCATGCCTGTAATCCCAGAATTCGGGAGACTGAGGCAGGAGGATCTTGGTAATATGGTTAAATAGTTGAAAATTTTACATAAAATTACATATTTATTTTGTTACTTTAAGCACTAGAAAATGTAGCAACACTGGCTCCTGGGTCCCTGCAGAAACAGTGGGCAAGAATAGGGTAAGAGTTCAGCCTTTCGTGTGGTAAGAAACATGCCCAGTTTGACACAGCTTTCACTTGGTCCTATTATCTGATATTCAGTCTCATGACTCACTTGCACCACCTGGCTGCTCTATAAAGGTTTTTGCATTTGTAATCCCTGTAGCTGAAGAAAAAGAGCTCAGATACAAAGATCTAATCTGTTGTTCAAAATACTTTTTTTGGAAAGGTGCTAACGATAGAAATAGAAAGTATAGTACCGGGGCTGGGGATTTAGCTCAGCGGCAAAGCGCCTGCCTGGCAAGCGCAAGGTTGTGAGTTCGGTTCCCGGTACTGGAAAAAAACCAAAAAAAAAAAAAAAAAAAAAAAAGAAAGTATAGGACCGAGCGGGCTGGGTGATGGGTTCTTATCTGGCAATCCATTCAGAGGAGATACATCAGCCTTGTATTTTCATTCATTTGCCTCATCTGGGGTATGGAAATGTAATTACTCAATCCCACCAAAAAAAAAAAAAGCCTATGTTTTGTTAAGGCAGAGAACCTCTCTTGGGTAGAAACAAGTTGACTATCTGTTCTAAACATACAGGAGTTGTGATGGTTTGGATCTAAAATGTTCTCCCAAAAGTCTTATGTATTTAGAGGTGATTGGATTAATCCATTGATAAGTTCATGGGTGAATGTGCTGTTAAGAGGTAGGGCTTGTTTGAAGGTGAGTCAGTGGAAACATGACCCGGAAGGGTACATGCTTGAACTCAACACCTTTCTTCTTTCTCTACTTCCTGGATGCCATGGGTTGAGCAGTGTTCCTCTGCCATGTCCCTCTGCTATAACATTTCTGCTTTGCAACCCACCAACCATGGACTGAATCCTCGGAAACTAGAGCCAGAATAAACCTCTTCTCCTTTAATTTGCAGATTTTGCCCTAGAGATGGGAAAGTAGGTAATATAGGTAAGTTTAAACTCTTTACTCTAGAACTTGATTAAATAGAGTGAAATGTAGTGTAGTATAATGGAAAAGCCCAAGTTCGAACCTGGGTTATGTGATTAAATAGTTTGGTGACTTTTCTTTGTCACTTTTTATTTCTTTGTTTGTTCTTTTATTGATAAATTTCGATGATATAGCATCTAAGTTCCCACCAGCTCCACAGTGACAAGCATCGTACCATATTTTGCATATATGGAAGCAATGTAGTATAGCAACATAACTCAGCCTTTGGAAATGGGGATTTAAATTCCAGTTCTCCCCCATATCATCCAGTATGTCTTCAGACATATTTGTGAATTCTCAAAGTCTCAGTTGTCGCACCTTTCTCAGATATGGGGCATGGCATGGGATGGAAGGAAAGATTTAGTGTAAACTATTTAACACAGTGCCTGCTATATGGTAAACACTCCATAAATGATACCTTCTTTAGAGTTACAGATGCCTGCTTTCTTTTAAAAGGTTATATGCCCCCTGTTTTTATTTTTTAGTTGTTCTCTGCTTTTTTAATTTTTATGCACATGTTTTCCTCACCAGGAAATTGATGTTGTGGAGTCTGGTAAAGGAAACAAACGTCTTTCCTTTTATGTGCATTGATTTATTACCAGTGAGAATTTAGAATTTACTGGAGTTAATGGCTGATCTTAGCAGCAGTAATTCAAATAACTAAAAAGCTTGACAGTAGGATCAGCGGCTTGCCCAGCACTGTATTTCTAGAGTCTTACACTGTGCTCATTGTGTAGAGAATGATCAATGGATATCACCCGATTAAATCCTTTGGAGTTTACTGGAAGGTTAATTTTTGCAATGATTAGTATTTATTAAGTACTTACCTGTGTCCAACAATCTTTACTAAGTGTTTACAATTGACCTTCCATGTCCCTGGGTTCCCCATCAGTGGCTTCAATCAACTGCAGATCAAAAATATTTGGGGAGAATAATTACACGTGTATTGAATATGCATGGTACATATCATCATTGTTTCCCAAACAACACAGAATAATATTATTCATATAGAATTTATAAATTATCTAGAGACACTTTTAAGCATATGGGAAGATTTACATAGGTTATGTATAAATAGCGTGCCATTTTGTACAAGGAGCCTGATCACCCATAGATTTTGATATCTGCATGGGAGTTTGGAACAAATCCCTCATGGAGGGACAACTGTACATATCTTACCTAATTTAATTCTGGTCTGTGGCACTGTTATTTCTCCCATTTTAAGTCCTAAAAATAGCAATAGTTTGGTCAAAATCACACAACAGGCAAAGTAGCAAAGTTAGAATTCAACTCCAGGCTTGCCTTCTCTTACAACAGGTGATCTTTTAATCTTCAGCCACACCCTCCTGGTGCCATACTCTTTGTCTCATGGGTAGATGATGTGATGCTGACCAGGAATGAAGCCCGGTCCCAATTACTGGGCTGGTAGATACCATAGGTATCGAGTTTCAGTTCTATGGAGTCCGGCATCATTCTTGTAATTATCAATATCATCACATATTTAGAAGTTGCTTTCCTATTACCCATCAGATGCTGGTACACTTCTTGTGCATCTCAGCAGTTCCTATATACTGTGTTTGTCACACTGATATTTCAGGTAATGACGTTATAGATGGTGACAGCAATAGTAGGGTGCTTTATTTTAAAGGTAGGCTATCCCATGTGTATTTGAAAGTATATGAATTCCCTGAAGTCTTCACAGTCAGATGAATGGTGTGGGAGACCAATTTCTCTTTCTTTTCTCTCTCTCTCCCCTTCCTTTATTCAGTATTCTGTGGCTTTTAATATGTTTTGTGACTCATCAACATGCAGTGTTTGGGAAATTGAGAGGGAGCAAAGACTTCTCTTATGCCATGATGTAATTTTTAATTTTTTTCCATATCTGGCTGGAACATGACACAATTTTCCCTCCATTTATATTATCCAATGTCACAAAGAGTCTCAATATATCTGGGCTGATGAAAGGCACCCATTAGCCCCAGAGATCACTACCCTTTCCCTCTCTTCAAGTATATTTAATGAACAAGTATATCTTGTTTGTGTGACATTTAATTTTATACAATGTTAATTTAAGAAATGGATTAGTACAGTGGATGTATTAATGGCTATGTCTCTTCAATCTATTATTGAGCTGTCGGATTATCCCTGAGAAAATATTGCAGGGCCAAGGCCATAGCTCAATAAAAGTAATTTTGCATTGCCGATGGCTGTGCCCTTGTTTTGTCAGGGCTACATTACAGGCATTCTTTATTTTCTAGAAGTTCAGATTGTATAGTTTGGGAGTTGTAGATGATTCAGACTAGATTAACCCCCACCTTTCACCTGTGCAAGTCTCTTCTTTATTCTCATTTTCATTGTTTGGCAATCATTTAGATAAAGGAAACTTGCTTTTTGCTTTTTCTTGAGAAACAAATTTCTTTCTTGGCCCTTAATTCAAGTCGTCTGAATAATGACACTTCTTAGTTGATAGTTCATGATCCTCCTTACTCTTTACCAGACCTATGGGACTTTATTTCTTCACTTGTATCCCTAGTTCCATTCCCTTCCATTCATTACAGCAATCATTTTAATAACTTAATTCATATTTCTTTATTGTGTGTCTGTCTTTTAAAATGTGTGTTCCTGTTTTATGTGGAAGTAGTTTCACGTATTTACCTTTGGGTGGAGTTCATTTTGTCACAGGTGGGTTCACAATACATTCACCATGAAGAGAAATGTAAGAACAAATCAGATCTTACTTATACTGTGGGCGGACATCCTTTTAAATTATGGAAATCATATGCTGTCAAATATTTCAATCCTATTTTTCAAATCAAAATCAATATGGTCCTTTTAAGATCTCCCAGTGTTTCCATGTGTACACCCAGTGCTTTGCTTCTAACGGCTTCTTTTCCACCCCTGTGAGGGCCTTGCCAGTGGCTGCCATTGTGGCCACTCTGATATTCAGCTCTTAGATGAGGTTGACGTCAGAGCTGCATGGCGGTCCCAGAGGCAGCCATATGTGGTTTATGCACAGTCCTGATCTTCTGCCAGCATGTGTGAAAATGTTTGTTTTGTTTTTTTTGTTTTGGTTTTTCTCCGGTACCGGGAACCGAACTCAGGACCTTGGGCTTGCCAGGCAAGCGCTTTTGCTGCTGAGCTAAATCCCCAGCCCCCTATGTGTGAAAATGTTGAAATGTATCTATCAGTTCCTGAAGGTGTAATGATTTTTCTTGTGAAGAAATGACAGTCAAACCTCACAGTGTCATGGAAGAGAGAAAAAATTTAATATGAAAGCAAGCCTCAGTTTCTTCATTAGTAATATGGAAATAATAACAGTGTTTACATCCTGAGGCTGTGGAGGTTACTATGAGGTAATTTATGCATTCTGCTTAGTACTGTACCGGCACATTGATAAATGTTTTGCAATTAATATTCTAACTCCAAACCCAGTGATGTACTCGTACTACAATGTACTGATTTACAGCAAGGAAGTTTTCTCTTTTATTGATGTGGCCATTACACAGATTCTCTGAAAAATGCAAGGATGTTGAGGGATGCTGTGTATTATGCCACGTACTTGTGAGCAGACGCACTCCTGGTTCATGTGCAACAAACTGAAAACTGAGAGTATGAACACAGCTTGTTGCAGTGAAGCTCAGCTTACAAGAAAGGTTTATCTCACAATCAAGTACAAATTTATAATTGGAACTGTGTTGCCTGGTCATTACACATAATTGGTAAATGCTATGCATACATATCTGCTAAATATTGCTCTTTTAAAAATGTATCAGTTTTTTATTAGTACATGTTTGGATTATATGTTTATATCCCTTGTGCGGAGCTGGCACAGGTATGTAACACAGCCTACATCCTCTTTTCAGCCCCTTCCCTGGCCTCCCTTCCCCCACTCTTTATTTCTTGATCTTTCCATTTGAGGAAGGTCCAGCTCCCTACTTCCTATTATCTGTTCTTTATTTTGCTCTTTACTTATAATTTGAGTTTCTCATGTAAGAGATACCATGTGATATTTCAACTTGTGTGTTTTTGATTTATTTCAATTAACATTATGGTCTCAAGGTGCCTCTATTTTCTTACAAATGACTCAAGCACAGTAGTACTCCCTTGGGTGTAAATACCACATTTTCTTTACTCATTCATTTGTTCATGGACAGAGACCATCATGAATTGTGCTGTTATAAACATGAGTATGCCCAGATCATGTAATATGATGTCTTTAACTCTTTTTGGAAGATATCTAGAAAGGTCAAATGCAATTTCTACTTTTGCTTTCTTAAGGAATCTTTGTACTAATTTCTGCAGAGGCTTTATCAGTTTATATTCCAACCAGCAATGCTGAAATGTCTTTTTCACCATATCTTTACCAGGATTAGTTACTTTTTAACTTCTTGATGGTGGCCATTCTTTTTTGAGTAAGATAGAACCTCTGTGTTGTGTGAATTTGCATTTCTGTAATGGCCAGCAATGGTGAGCAGTTCTTCGTATAGTAACTGTTACCCTTATTAGCAGACCATGTCTATATTTTCCAGTCACTTTTTCTACTTTGTTTTCTGTTTCTGGATAACTTTCATTCATATGAGAATGAGTGTATCAGTTAGGGTTCACTTCTTACTATATGACCTAATCTAGGTTCTCCTTCTCCTGCAGAGTCAGGTGAGGAAGAAGGTAAAAGGGCCATCTGCTTGCCGGAGAGCTGGATGATCCAGTCAAAAGCTGAAGGCCTGGAGCTCACTGCAGAGTGCCGTGTGAGTTCATGTCAAGAAGCCAGAGGGTTTGCCTTGGAAGGCTGAAAAGTCTGAGCTGAAAGCTTGAAGGGTCTGTGCTGGAAGCCTGGAGATGGATATCCAAAGACAAGGGTAAAGATGGAAGCACACTTCTAGGTACGTCAGAGTGGCTCATGAGGGTGTGACTTTGAGGACTATATGTGGTCCTTGCCTCTTCCTGTCAGGAGTTCTTCACTTCAGCAGCCATGAAGTCAGCAGATTTCCTCTACCATGCCCTTCTGCCATGATGATTTTGTCTTGGGGCCAGTTTGACCATGGACTGAAGCCTCTGAAACCTTGAGCCAAAAGTAAACTTCTCCCTTAAGTGAGATTTTTGTCCTAGTTTCAGAGAAGGTGTGTTAGGTAGGGCAGAGGCTTGGCAGTGGGAAAACTGACTAATCTGTGTTCTGTCTTCTAAATGACAGATACACAGTGAGTTCAGATCAGTCATACCATGCTTGGGTGTGTTAGTCAGCTTTCTGGTGCTGTAATGAACACCTGAGATAATTAACTTGCTAGGATAAAAGGTTAATTTTGCCTCTTAGGTTTGGAGGTATCAATTCCTACTTGGTCAGTCCTATTGGTTTTGGACCTGTGATGAGGCAGCATATCATGCAAAGAGCACATAGAGGAACAAAGCTGTTCACCTTAGAGCAAGGATATAGAAGAGAGGAAGAAGAGCCAGGGTTTGCTATTCCTTTCAGCCTGTTATCCTCCAAGACCTAAAATCTCCCTCAGAGTAGGCTCTGCTTCTTAGGGTTTCCACCACTTCTCAATAACACCAAGCTGGGGAATAAGGTTTTTCCAAATGGGCCTTCATGGGACACTCAGGATCCAAACTATGGCACCGCTACAGCAAAACTCGGAGTTCAAGGTACAGAACTGCCTTCTGAGCTTTGTCCTACAAAAATGTCAAACGACTGAGCCAAGGTTATCTTTGATGAACCTGGTAGCCTTCACGTCTTTGGCTTGACATTCCTATAATTCAGGGGCTTGCAACTAAAATGGGCAGGCTAAATACACTGCACTGCCTTTGTCTGTTAGTGATGTTCTATTGGTGTGCAGTCACTTTTTCCTGTTGCCTATCACATGTGGTTGATTTTTGTGCACAGAAAATGTTCTCCAATAGCTGCTCCAACTCAGTGTCACACTTCCCTTTCCATGGATGAAAGTGAGTGTGCAGTTGACGGCAGTGCTGCAGAGCATGAGCTCTGAAGCCAGAATGAAGACTGCAGCTTTCTCACTGTGTGACTTAAGGTTCCTTTTTATTCCTCTGTGAAGCAGGAAAAATATTCTGTGTACCTCCTAACATCCTTGTGCAGAATTAATATGATAATGCGTGCAAGGCACTTAATGATGCAGGGACTCTAGGAAGCATTGGACACATGTTGGGTATTTGTAGAACTGAAAAGATAAGTAACTGAACCTGAAAGGTAGAACACTGTGGGCAAGTATAAAACCACTCCAGGAGATGGTGTGCGTGCCAGAAAAGCATGTTGCAGTTAATTGTGTGACAATGATCAGGGAGGGCCCTAATTGTTGGAGGTGAATGTTGCTCATATATTTCCCAGGGTCTGGCCTGGTCACTCCAAATGCATAAAAGTACAAATTCAGGCTCTCTGCTGTCTTCTTTTGTGTCCACTCAACTGTCATGGGAACTGTGGAGGGGAAAAAAGGTTTCCTTCAATTAACACAAGTTATCTCCTGTCCTCCTGCACCCATGAGGCTCAGGTTAGCTCCGATACCCAGGAGTGACAGCCTGTTATCATGTCCAGCAGCCACTCACTCAGGGAACCAGGAGAGGTATGAACTGCTGCTGTGTTTCATGTGGGGAAGTTAATGGGCATCCAGGACTCTGCTCCTCGGGTGTTGGCAGTCTAACCTAGGAAGCATTTCACAAGATATAAAATGAGAAGTGAAAGGCTCAAATTAGAAATGCTCCCTACTATCGAATGGTAATGAGCCCACATTCTTACAGGCTTGCTTCAAAAGACAAACTCCCTGCAAAGCTGCTTTTGAGTAGTAAAAGATCAGGTAGGTCAATAAGAGGTAGGATTTAACCAGTTCTTTCCCATCACACTGGTCTTCCTTGTAATATGTACCACTATTATCAAATGAGGTTTACTTTTAACCTACCACTACTGGTGTTTATGTCTTTCTTATCTACCTGCACTTTATAAGAAAGCCACTCACCTTAGCTGCTGCCCCCATCACTGGGAAATTTTTGTGAGCATATGGGTTGAGCAATGTGTCTTTGTTTAGAGCGAATGCAGACCATGACACATATCTGGTAGTTAGTAATTACTTATTTTCTCCCTACCCATCTCCCCCTCCCTCCATCTCTCAGCACCCTCCCCTTTTGCAAAAGATCTATCTTTCTACTTCATATTATCTACATTATATTTTGTTGTTTATTTATATTTGTGTTTCTCATATAAGAGAAACCATGTGATGTTTAAGAGTGTGTCTGGTTTATTTCATTTAGCATAATGGTATCATGGTGTAACCGTTTTTCTACATATAACTCAAGTTTATTCTTCTTTGTCACACAGTAATACTCCACTGTGTATAAGAATCACATATTCTTTACCCATTCATTCATCTGATGGACATATAGGTCTCTTTCAAGATTTAGCTTGTGCTGCTATAAACATGGGTAGGCATGTATTAATGGAATGTGATGTTTTTACCTCTTTCATGAACAGGAATATCTGGATATCATCTCATCAGTTCAGACTCAGATTCATTTAAAACCATCCAACTTGAAACAGAGAGGCAGAGCTGTGGGAATATCGATATGCCTTTATTTCCAGCTGTTCAGCAGCTTAGCTCAGCTCACTTCTGTGCAGTTGCCCAGCTCTTTAGTCATAGCCCATCTCTTTATTTAGCTGCACTCACTCACAGCAGTCCTCAGCACCCCAGCTAGCCGCACACTCTTGCAACAGTCTACATTTATAGTGCTGCACACAATAGTGGCTCTTTGCCAGTACTGAACTTGATTATACATGTTATTCATATTGAGACTGTGAACTGCCCTTGTGCTAGAGTCAGGCTGACTTAGGATTTCAGGTCCTCCAGAAAGCACCCCTCCCCCAGCCTGAGCTATACTGTCATGATCTTGGGCTTCAGTTTTCCCTACATTGTGTCTAATGGACTTTCTAGCTTTAGGTTTTTGAGAAATCTCCATCCTGACTTCCATAGGGACTGTAGTAGTGTACATTCCCACCAGTCAAAAAAATGGGCAACTGAAGTGAATAGACAGAAGAAGTACCAATGGCCAATATATGACAAAAATGTTCAACAGTTCTGGACGTTAGAGCAGTGTACATTAAAGCAACACTGAAATTCCATCATACTCCAGAAAGGATGGCTATCATCAAGAAATCAATAATTATTTGTCAAACAGGGGTTTTATGATGATCAAAAAATAAGTACATTAGACATGGACTTCAGGATATGAATGGAAGGGTAGGAGGAATCCTACTAAGTGTCCAGTGATCAACTCTGTGAGGTAAGTATCCGTAAGGTATATCACTGGAGGTTCAGAAAGGTTGTCTCATGCAGCATGTCATGCAGCTCTAAGTGGCAGTGTTAGGATCTGATCCCAGGTCCAACCATACACTCTTCCACCTTAAACTTTATCACACCTCATAAGCAATCACATAGATAAGGAATTGTTCAGAGATCATGTGTTTGCCTGGAGCGAGCAATTTGGAGAACAGGATGATCACACTTCTTCCATGTAGGAATAGACTTGGCTTTGGCCACTTATTTGCAGAAAGTGCTCCTTAAATGAAACAACTGCTCTGGGAATCAGAATATTCTGCACTGAAACTGGTTGAGACCCCAGGGCTCAGGGTCCTCACCTGTGTACGAAAGCAGTGATTGTCAATGTGGACCCAGGACCTCTGCCTCTGATTACCTGGAATGCTTGATAAAAATGCAACTTTCTGGGCTAATTCTAGCATTGCTAAAACTGATTTTTTTACACAGCTCTCCAAAGTATTTTTATGCACACTTATGTTTGAAAACCATTACTTTAGAGGTTGTGCCCTTCAGATTTCAGGGTAACAGAAGCCACAAAGTAATCTTGAATAGAAAACCATTTGCTAGACGGGATTAGATGGTTTTGCTACCATTGAAAAGGCTCGGGAGGAAAGAACAAGACTACTTCAGGCTTTCAGGAAGCAGAAAGTGGACACTTGCAGGTAAGCTGCTGCCAGTTGGCTCAGTTGTCTGCATATCCTAGGCAGGTGGTTGTTGTGAGGGAATCTGGGAAGGCTCCAGTAAACTTATGTCTGATGTACTCCGTCTTCAAGACTGCCTAACTCTCTTGTCAGAGGGGTCTAGCTCCACTTTCTCCCTTCTCTTCTGATTTCCTCACAAGGGTCTCTCATTGGCTGAAGCTTACTGAAACAAGGATTCTCAGCAATGCAGTTTCCAGCATATCAGCTTCTATGACACAGGGAGAATCTATTAGAATCAACAAGTAGTAGCTAGCTTATGGTTGCTTAATTCCGTGTTCTATTAAATAAAACTATAAAAATGAGTGGAGAACTGATTCTGAAAATATAGGTGATCTCTGAAAAGATATTTTAAAAGAGATATTAGCAATTATACCATCATCATTATCATCATCATCAGGAGCAGAATCCACATCATTTCAATAAAAGAGGTCTTGGTTCTGATTGGTGGCTTCCCCATTACATGAGCCATTAAGATGTGCTTCATTTGCTTCTGGTCCAGACTTCTTTCCTTCCTTTTTGTTGGGTTCCTGGCTGTGTCTCTACCTTCTCCTCTTGAGTTTTTCTCTTCAAACTATGCTGTAAGGGCTACATCAGAACAAATACATTCCTTACTCAGAAGAGCTAGTCTCAGTGTGCAATTGCTTAAAATTTAATTTGAATGCCACAAAGACTTTCTACCTTGCCTATATAAATTATTTTCATACTTTTACATATTAACTCTTCAGGTATTACCCAGGAGAACACATCAGAAATACCTGGGGAGTTTTAAAATTACAACTTCTCTGGCCTTACCTCCAATGATTAATTCACTTGAAGGAGGTCTTTCTGCAGCTGTTTTTTTAAAACACACTCTGTAGGTAACTTTGATATATTCCCATTGCTGTGGCCCCATATAGTTATTGTATATCATAGGAAGTGCTGAGGAAATGTTTTCCAAATGTCGAGTGTCTTCTCTGATTGCAGTAGACATGGCTTTATAAAAATCTCTGCCTTTAGTTTTGAAAATAATATCCTTTAAACTGAGGGCAAACTTTTCTACTCCTCAGAAGCCCTCATTGACTAGTTGTTTGTCCTGCTTTCCTTCTAAATGCCTACTTGGCCCTCATGAAGCTGCCATTGCCGATGGCAAAAGTATTCGACTCATCAGTCACTGAGTTCTACATTGAATTATTCTGTGTAGATAGACACCAAGAGTGATGGTCTTACTCCATACACTAAGTGTCTCAGGTACCTTACAAGGACCTTCTTGTTTCTCCTAGCAGAATTTGTCAAGGTGGATATCTGATTAAAGATGGGAGAAATGTATGCTTTCTCCTGGGAATGTAAAAAGAAAGCACAGATGTAGTCAGAATTGAGTTTGCATTTCAATGGCATTGAGAGTTGTATTGTGAAGACCTGGTAATCCACAGACCTTCATAACCTACAGTCATGGAGAAGCAGCAGATATGGCACATCACTAATAAAACTCATCAACTGTAAGTTCTACTGCTGGGAAAGATACAAACTTCCACTTCCAGTTTGGCTTGATACCATGGTAATATAAAATTGTTATCTTATCCCTATTGAAAGAAATCCTTTAGACCATTTCAATCTTAAAGTTTTCTCATATTTCATGCTTTAAGCATTTTCCTATTTCTCATAAAAAGGAAGATACAAATAAAGTAAATTACTAAACTGCTTTTAAATCTTTGTAATCAAAGTCCAGCTTTTTGGATTTACCTTTGGGTTGGTGCATTTTCCCCTCTGGTGTAGTAATAGTATTCTCAAGTCTGGGTGCTGTGCTTTTCTCCCTCAGTGTACCCACCATCCCTGCTCGTTTTTGTCAGCTGCATCTTATATGACTAGAAATTAAGCAATTTACAAGACATAAGCATGTTAAATGTGGGAAAATGTGAATTCTAGAACCCATGAAATATAGCTTGTTTTGAGAAGAAAGCTGAGCTTCAGAGAAAAGGGAGGACAAGGACCGAGAGCTCAGCAAACAGGGAAGTACAGAAGGCCCCAAGGAGAGGGGCAGAACCCTCAGTTCTGCTGAGGACTGGGTGAACTCTTCCCCACCAGTTGTGTTGCAATAGCTTCCAGAAACATTTTGCTCTACTTAAACTAGCCCAAGTGGGCTTTTTTTTTTCCTCCTACAATTAAAAATCCATAATTAGATACTCTGGAGAAGTTCATGCCTAGTGGGGAATGTGATCATGTAAACAGAGACAATTACAACAGTGCCTGATTTGTGCCTTGAAGAAGATTATGCAGAAAGTCCTCTGGGAGACCACAGGGTGAGTGTGTTCATCTTCACCTTCCCATGCAGCTCTGAGCTGGGGACAAGCCTCATTCAAATATTTTACAAATGATGCTCATTAAGACACAGGGTGTTGCAGAAACAAACTGATGATGATGTTACACTGTAGAATTCTAAACAGGCTGATAGCTGAGGGAATGCTGGTCAGGCATTGCTGCTTAGGGAACTCAGTTCAGGCTCCTCAATGGTGATTATATGGTTGTTTTTCAAGGTCCTATTCTATGTTTTCCCAGCCATACTCTGTGTCTCTTCTTTTTCTCCCTCCTACCTGAACTCAGCCTCCATTCTGTTGAGCTCATTCTCCATCACAGTAGACAAAGCTGTATATCTTCTATTCTCCTGTCTCTATTACTGCTTTGTCCTTACTGTTTCTCTACCTGGGTCAGAACCACCCTTTGAGGCCCAATTCATTCTCTCCTTTTTTGGTAAGCCTTCCCTGGTTCTATTACACCAACCTACAGCTTCCTTTTCTTAAAAATCCTTACAATAAGACCATATTTATTTATTTTAATGTGATCAGTGCTATTTCTCTTGGCTAGATTGTACAGTCCTTGAACATGAGGAATTTATCTTAGTAGTTTTGTCCTTCCAGCAAATACTGAATTATGAGCTCTACACTGAGCTCAGTGATGGTAAAAAAAGATACTTTAATGTATATTAAAATGGAGAAGGTTTTAAGAAAAATAGAGACAAAGATCTATAAGGGCTTAGCAGAGGAAGAGCTGGCTTCCTATTTTTAATCTATAAGGGGAAGTTTCCCTGACACAGGGTCTTTGTAGTGGGAATGAGAAGATGGTTAGGATTTAAGAGGATAGTAAATGAGATGGAAGTAGGAACCCCAGTGTACCTCACAGTCATGAGTGCATGACTTAGTGGCAAGTTGTCTAGGGTGGGGGTTGGAAAGCGTTTTCTGTAGCATTTGATGGTCAGTGTTTTAGGCTTTGAGGACTGTGTCTTCTCTGCATTAATTACTCAACTCTGGCACTATGGTGTGAATGCAGACATAAGCAATATGTAAATGAATGGGCATAGCTATGTCCTCGCACAATTTTATTGACAACAGGCAGCAGTCCAGATCTGGCTTGCATGCCAGAGTTTGCTAACCTCTGATTTAGTGTGATTGAATATGTGATGTAATATCTAATCAAAGTGTCAGCAGACCCTGTAAATTAATAGCTTTTTAAAAGTACAAACAATTTATGGAAATGTCGGCAAAAGTCACTTTTGATTCCTGAGACCACAAATGTCACTTTTTGTTCTGCCTACTTTTTAACTTTTCCAGATATTTTATAAGGATTATGAATTAATTTTATTTTGAGAGACAAAAAGCAACCTTTATTTGCAAAATTAAGTGTAGACAGCAGTCATATAACCCAAAGCTTGGAATAAGTATCCCCAGGGCTTACCTGAGTTTAACTAATTGGCATCCTTCCTGCAAATATGCTAAAAAATGACTAAGCTTGCATCAAAAAACAAAAGACTGGACTGTTTCTTCTGTGGCCCCTGTCATCACCGCCAAGGAACCATTATATTGTTCAGTGAATATTATAACAAAAGGCTACCTAGACCAAAACTAAATTGATTTTTGATTCCACCCTTCACCTTATTTTTGCAGTTTCTAAAGGGAGTGCCAGGCTTTTGAATGCCTTCTCTGTGACATGCTGCCAAACCAGAGAGTAGATGGAATAATTGTAGACTTAGCCTTTACCCCAGATCACAGAAATGTCAATGAAACATGGTGAAACAACAGCAGTCTGGTTAAAAGTGAGCTTTGGAAAGAGACATTAGGCTTTAATTTCCCCTCTGGAAATGTTGCTAATGGTAAGAGCTTGGCATCTTGAATATCTTTATTGTGTTTTTACTTTGCACACAGCTTTGACCTTTCAAGCAGTACTCCAAGGGAGGTACAGCCATGCCCATTGCATAGGTAGGAAAATGAGGCTCTGAGATTCATGGCTGTTTGCTCACAGTTATAAAGGGAGTTTGTATGAAAGTCAGGATTTGAACATAGATTTGCCTGATTTTATTTTTATTATTATTATTATTATTATTATTTTGGTTTTTCTCCGGTACCGGGAACTGAACTCACGACCTTGCGCTTGCCAGGCAGGCACTTCTGCCGCTGAGCTAAATCCCCAGCCCCAGATTTGCCTGATTTTAAAGGATGCTCATTTCATATTGAGCAGCCTCTCTTTTCTGTTAGCCCTGGCCCTTCTCTCCATACATGTACCATGTGCCCTGGATTGAATCTTAAATTAGTTTTAAATTCAAGGGCAATTTTCCACATAGTCTCTCCTGAAGAGGGTATCATGGGCCAAATAGCTGTGGACAGTGCCATTTTGCATGGAGAGATGGCAAATCACATAAGGCTTGGGGATCAGGATGCCAAGACATTTGACAGTTTAATTTAAAAGTGGACTATGGGAAAGTTGGACATATTTAGAAGAAAATGATAGAATGTCTTACATTTGCTTTTCCTTGCAAACCAAAGGTACTGTCAGTTTTCAGAAACACCCATTTTGGCCCCATGGAGAGTTAAAATGGCTAATGAAAATTTTATCCGTTGAGAAACATCTTGGGGCATGCTTTTGAGTCAGACTGCCTCAGTTCAAATCCAAAGTCTTCCAGTTACTATATGTGTTAATCATGATTCTCCAGAGAAAGAGAACCAGTAGGATTCTATAATATACTACTAGTTAGTTTAAGGAACTGGGCCAGCAAGTCGGAATTTTTCATGACAAGTCAGAAAGCTGTAGACCTAGGGAAGAGCTGATATTGTATCTGAATTCCAGAGGCAGTCAGGATGTGAAATTCTTCCTTCCTTGGGGAATCTCTTTTTTTTCTTAAAGTCCTCAACTGATTGTGTAGCAGAAAATACCTCCCCAGCCAGTATACTTCAGTTTATTAATTGTCCAGGTAATGGTTCCTGTTCCAGATCCATGTGCCCTTGTCTTTTAGAAATGGTTGGTCACTATGATGCATAGTTGGGCACTATGATGCACACTGTATAAACTAAGTCCCAACTGACAAACCATTCTGCCTCTACTTCCTGCTTGTTTATCCAATATAAGCTCTTGATCACCAGAGATCAGTGCCTGATATTTTGGAAATGATCACAACCAGTGCCTATTGGCATGTAATAAATCTGGGGGGTCATTTTGATGTTTCTGCCTTCCATTCCATCTGGTGCATTGGCTGGGAGGACTGACCATGCTGACTTCTTTGGTCACTGGTCATGGTCCTTGAGAAATGAGCAAGGACCTCTCCAGGTCCTGATGGGAAGGTGCACCCTCAAGATTTCTCAAGCCCCCTGAAGGACTCCTGGATCCCCACTTGAACAGCTCACATAGGACCCCAAAGGGAGGAGGATGCAGTCTGCCTGCCTGCCTACCTGCCTGATTCTGGTTAGATCCCCAGGAGCACCCTAGTTAGTCAGTCTGTAAGTCCTGTTTAGTTCAAGCGGAAGAGCTTGGTCAACTCTTGTTAGTTAAGGCCACCCTCAATGGGAAGGGGTTGGAATGTTTAACCTCTGAATGGGGACTGATCGGGCCCTCACCTGTGGTTCTGTGGTGATTGACATATGGCATAGCTGAGGTCTCCCACCCTCCTTAGAAAAGGTGTGCCTGAGTACCTGTGAGGGGCATAGCCAGGTGGGCATTTGAATGATCTTTCTCTGATGGGCACCCACCTTTTTTGTGTTGCATCATCATTCAAAGGTATACAACATACACTGTAGGGAGATAAAATAGGAACTAATTAGTTAAAACCCACAGTCCTTAATTGCAGGAAAAGGGGCTTCTATGGAGTTAAAAATGAAACCAAACTGTTCTCTGCATCTCAAAGGAAAAAAAAAGAAAAAGAGGCCCACTCTTCCTGAGAATTCCACCTTGGCACCCTTGGCTGCTGTGGGAGTTGCTAACACCTATAACTTTACTACCCACTCCTGACTTCTCTATTTCCAGCCAGCTGAACTGGTTCCAGTTAGCCATTACTTGCATTCATCCCAGACAGAGGCCCTCCCTCCAGAACCCTCTGCTTACATGCCTATCTTGGTCAGATAGCATCATCTAATGCCCACCTGAAGTGGTTGCCAACTGTCCCTTCTGAGTTCCACACTTTGACAGGAAAAATTGGACTGTCATCCCTGATGAATGAGTTGCCATGGCCTTTCTAAAGGCTGCCTCAACTAGAAACAACCCAGTTGAGCATTTCTCAAACACAGCAAAAAGGGGGACAAAAAGCCCATCAACTACTTGTTTCCCAGAAACATGATAAAAAAGCACCTGATATGTAGGAAAATCCAGTCTCATAGATGACCATACCATCTGGTTATGAATTGTAAGGACTATGGACCTGTACCTTTGTCCTTCATGAAAAGAAAGCCATCCAAGTTGTCAAAACAGCCCACAAGGCCATCTGAGAGGGTCTCAGATTCAGCCCAAGCCAGAAAAGCTTTATCCTGTTCTGCCCAAAGACCCTGAGTCTGACCTGCCTCCTCCTCTTGTTCATCAACCCCAAGCTGCTCAACCAGCTGCCACACCACCACCACCAGTTCTGTCTCCTGCACCACAGCCTCCTGGTCTCCCAGATTGGTTCACTCAGACTCAATTGCCATGAGTGGTTCAGAACTCTTCCACCTTGGCTCGGCACCTATGTATCCACTTGCCAACATGGGACAACTGTCAGTAACTTCTTTGGACTCTTCCTCTTGATTTTTGTGTCTTTTCAGGCTGCTTATCCCAGTTCTTGTTTCACTGTCTCCCTGCTAGCTCTAGTGTTTGTTAATTGACCTGGATTCTAGTTACTCTAGTCCTTGCGTCTTGGCCCTCTGCTAGCTGATTTTTTTTTTTTTTTTTTTTTTTGGCTTAAACTGCCTGGACAGTTGCCCCAAGAAAATAAAACAATCAAACACTTGACCAAGATTTGATGAGCATCCAAGGCACACTGGACACTCTCCTAGATCAGATTAACTCCCTCAGTACCTTGCCAGAGTACTGTTACAGAACAGACAGGCCTAAATTCTAGTTGGGCCTTGTCTCAGAAAATCACATATAATATGCCCAGCAAATATGCCTAGTCTGAAAAGACCCAAAATTTTAGGAAACTAAAAGAGGGGGTAAATGTAGCAGAAAATGCTGTCCCCCAGTGTACTTCAGTTAGTTAGTTGCCTAGGTAATAGTTCCTGTTCCAGATCTGATTGCTTCTGTCTCTTAGAAACCGTTGGTCACTGTGATGCACAGCTGGTCACTATGATGCACGCTGTATAAACCAATCCCCAAGTGACACTGTACTTCCTGCTTGCTTATCTAATATAAGCTCTAGATCACCAGAGATCAGGGTCTGATATTTTGGGAATGATCCTGATCAGTGCGTGTCAATGTAAATAAGTCTACCTCCTAATCCTGGGAATCCTTTTAGTGTTTGTGCTTGCTGTTGCATCTGGACAAGGCCCACTATGCAGGACCCCTGTAGTGAACCTCCAGTTTCCTGCAAGGTATTGTGGTGCACATGTGAGAGAAAAAGCAACAAACAAGCAACAGACAGCAGGGATCTAGGATGTTCAGTTTTTCAACCAAAGGCCATGAAGGAGGCAGCCGGAACCTTGGTATTAATTGATTGAGGAAAATGTTGAGGGGATTATTGGATGACTCACAGGGAGGTGGTGATCTTAAGGTAATGAGAATCTTGCCCTGCAGTGCCTTTAGTCTTAGTAGTCTTAGTCTTAGTCTTAGTAGGTGGGAGAGGGTGGCCCACTTCTAATGGGATAATGGAAGATCTCGAAAAGGATGATACCAATAATCCCAAACCTCTGTCCATCCCTTAGGGAGTATATAAAATTAGCCATTGTGAATGTGTGGTCCCCAACAGCCCATTCACATCATGAAAAGTAATCTGCCTTATTTAAATCTACTGATTCAAATGTAAATTTCATATAAAAAAGTATCATCACAGCAACATCCAGATTGGTTGGGTACCATAGGTTAGCCATGTTAGCACATTGTACAGGTGTCACACCATGTTGTATCACATTACATAAAGACCCACAAGTAATTTAAGTAGCCCAAATTTGTGGCCTTCTCTGTTTAATGAGGATAGCAGTGGTATCCTTGGTTCATCTGAGGCTTACATAAGCTATTGCAAACACTTTTCATAATGCTGGCACATGGCTAGCGCTTAGCAGACTTGAGTGAGTAGCATTACCGTGAGCATAAAAGCTTCTCTCAAATTTGTCTTGTTAAAATCTTTTAAGAAATATGAAGGACTTTATGTATTGCTTTAAAAATGCCCTCTTTCTATTTTGAGCAGACATTGAAAATAGCCATTTATTAAATCAGAAGTAGGCAGAGCCCAGCAAGGTCAAGGGTGGAGTGATTGGATCTAGGTCAAACCACAAGTCAAGCAGAAATAGTTCAGGGTTTTCAGCCTCTGTCAAGCACTTCCCATTAGACTGTCATCATTTATCATGTTCCATTTACTTACAGATGGAGCTGTTTCCCTAGGGTATTTTCCAAGAAATTCACATGTAAATCCAGGCAGTGAAGCGGGGCTTCTTTCAGTAAGATCTGAAATGTCAAAACAGGTAAAATGTTCAGAAGGTGAAACATTCTCAAAGTTGAGAGCCACATCAGTCTCTCTGCTTCAGTTTGGGGGACACAAGTTGATCATCATGATGAGGAAGAATGTTGGGGAGGTTTAGAGTGTGGAGCTTGGAGCCAGGGTATTTAGGTGCAAATCCTGATTATGCAACTTTTTATCTGTATAATCTTAGGCAAGTCAGCTCACACTTCATGACTGAATGTCCTCAACTATAAAAATGGGGATACTGTAATCTTATAGTACCTATGATTCATACTGCTATAATTTACACATTGAGTATTTCTTAAAGACTCTTGTGTTGAAGGCTAAATTCTGAGGGTGCTAATGAGAGGTGGTGAAGCCCTTGGGGGAGGGGTAGAGTGGGAAGTCTTTAGTCACTGGGGTCTGATCATAAAGAGATTATGAGACTCCGGCCCCCTCCTCACTTCTCCCTCTTTATTTATTTATTTATTTATTGCTTTCTGTCCATGAAGGAGCAGCTGTTCTCCATCACATGCTTCTGCCACAATGTGCTGCCTCAGCATAAGTTCAAAGCCAATGGAGCCAAGTGATTACAAGTTCAAAGCCAGTGGAGCCAACTGATTAAGGACTGGAACCTACAAAACTGTGAGCTAAAAGAAATTTTTTCTCTTTCTAACTTGATTACCTCAAGTGTTTTGTTACAGTAGTGGAAAGCTGACTAACACAGTACTTTGGTGATATTGAAGCTGTTCATGGAATTCGGAAAGTGTTGAAAAGAGCTGGGCTATCTTTTCTATCATCTTTTTCATACCACCACCACTGTATCTTCTTAATATGATGTCTATCAAACCTGATTTTTCTCTCAGAATTTAGAACCTAAAACCAAATTGTTATTAACATGACTCTCTAGATTGTAAAGAGCAAATATCCAACCAAATCTAAGACTAGTCTAAGAAAAAGGAAAATTCTTTTTTTTTTTTTTTGGTTTTTCTCCGGTACCGGGAACCGAACTCACGACCTTGCGCTTGCCAGGCAGGCACTTTTGCCGCTGAGCTAAATCCCCAGCCCCGAAAAAGGAAAATTCTTAAGACTGGAAGATCAAAGATCTAAATTCTTTCCAAATTCTATTTTCCTCCTTCATCTATATTCTTCTCTATTTCAAGCTTTATTTTCTTAAGTGGGTTTATTCCTGAAATAGAGTGCACGTTCTCTGGCACCTCTTTTCTCATGTGATATTGTAGATCAAAATGGAGAGAAAAGCAATTTTCACTGTCCTTTCCATGCTAGCTTCATTTTGAAAAATTCTAGGCCATGAAATCACTCAGACTGTCTAGGTTTCATGTCTTCCCACAGAATGGGAGGGAGGGCTGGCCAAACATGCTCATGTACTAGTTTGTATGAGGGAGATTAAATGCCATTTACATGAAAGAATGTTACATGTTAAAAATTAAGAAAAAGGCTTTAGAAGTCAAGTCTCCTCAGTGCTGCCCAAAACTCAAATTTGGTGGAGTAATTCAGCTTGGCCATATATCTGTCTTGAATAGTGACATAAGTCTTACCTTATTTTCTGTTCCACCTTACTTACATGCTCATTATGTCCATGTAAGGATGCATAATGACTCTAGTGGAATAAATTGATAGGCCTACAGAATTTTGGATGTAAGTCTGTGTATGTATAATTTAAGAAGACCTAATTGACTTCTTGATTTACACTCTTGTTGGGAGTTGAGAGAGGGTTGGGGGAAAATAAGGTCTCTCATCTCTCACTATTCAAACTATGAGAATCATTACAGTAAACTCTCCTAATATAATGATTTTAATGCAAATCACCTGGGAAAAATACAAGTGAGCTTTAATGAAAAAGTGTAAACTATCGAGTTTATGCTAAGAAATGCTATTTTGAAGCTGATGTATATAATTAAAAAAATTAATACCAAGTATAGTATTTCCAGGTAGACCTTTTGATTAAAACACTTATTTTCTTTAGTAGGTTAAGCATTCCCTCTGAGATCTTGTTTAAAGTTGAAATTTGCAGAGCAAAAGAATTTTGAAGAAACTAATGCTGAGTGAAGCCAGGAGACCAGACTGGAAGTTGAGACTTTATTGTTTTTGAACGTGAACGATAAAAGGGGTTTTGGGAAGTCATAATTCAGTACTTAAAGTTGCACTGAATCCATGCATGTTCTGCATGGTAATCTAACCTTATTTGTGTCAGGTGACTTCAAATCTCATTTTTAAAATCAGTTTTTCCAGAGAATAAAGCTCAAGACTGATACAGCAGTAGGAGAACAATTTTACCTTGCTGGTGGGATTTGAGAGTGATCGTTGATGTAAATTCTTTTTTGAAATGATATTCCAGCAGCATTGTTTTCTGAACTGTATGAACTGCTTCTTTCAGAGTTAGGTGGAATTTCTAATTCTTAAGAAATTCTAAGGTTTCTTGGCATAAACTCTCTGCTCTGGGGCCTTCCATGGGTCAGTTTAAGTTTTTGATTCATTTTTGAATTTTACAAGAGAGTAACCCCATTCTAATTTAATTTTCATCTCCCACAATTCTGCATCTACTCCTGTTATCTTTGCCTCATTGGCCATTTGATTAAAAATTCATGTTATTGTCATTTTAGCAGTGATTAATTAGAACTTGAAACTGTCTTTTTTCACTTAACCATATAACTTGAAGAAACTTTCATAGACTTTAATACTAGATACTACAGTTTTTCGTAGCTACACAGAATTTTATAGTTGAAACAAACTATAATTCAAACTGTCACTATATTTTATAGATATACTTTATACTCTCATTTTTCACAACTATGAAAAATAATATGATGAGTATTCTAACGATTATCCTTTTGTGCTTCTGCATGTGTCCTTGGGACTTAGTGTGACACTTGAAAGATCTTTGGTCCATGCATAGGAGAAAATATTTTCATGTGTTCTTGGATCTTCTAGGGATAGTCAGTCATTATCTTCTCTTAGTCAAAGACTGGAGGGAGATTGAGAATCTTATCTCTATACAACCATCATGAATCATTTTAGAACCATTAGCTTATATTTGTCATAAATGCATTTTTGGCATGAAGATTCACAAATTTTGAGAAAATCATGTTGGAGAAGTCTAGAAAAGTAACCCCAAAATATCTTATGTGAAATGCTGATGTATTTAAAAGTTGGAAAGCTTAGTTCATGAGGTGATGTTAATAAAAACTATAGGATGGAGGAACTTTAAGGATCAAACTTATTGGCATTAATCAAAAAAATATGCATCCATAAGGTCATCCAAAATTAACCTGTAATTTTCACTTTTATTGGACATTTCATTGCATGACAGGCACTGTTCTAGGGTGAGTATTTTAAAAATTGCATAAAATAGGCCTAGTCAGCGCTTTCGTGGAAGGTACCATGTAATCAGGGAGATATGGGCAAGTAGAATTCTGGTAGATATGTAAGGATTTGTTTCTCATTAGTAAGATTCGAGGGGTTCAGATTGAGCATCTCTATTTTAAAAACCCCAAATCTAAAATATTCCAAAAGCTGAACATTTTGAATTTTAACACAATGCCAAGGTAGAAAAACTCCTTCATCCACAAAATTATTAAAAGTATTCCACAAAATTATCTTTAGGCTACATGTACAAAATGTACATGAAACATAAATGAATTTCATGTTTAGAATTGGTTTCCACTCTCATCAGATATATGGAAATCTTTCAAAAATCCTAAATCATCCATATTTTGAAATACTTCTGGCCTCAAGTATTTCAGAGGAAGGGTATTCAATTTACGCTATATTATCATGATGTAATAGTCGTTTGTCGAATGTTACTGTGAGCCAGAGACCATGGTAGGTGCTTCAAATCTTGTATAATCCTTTGAAGAAAACATTTTTAAAAAGTGACGAGCCAGGTACTATTATAAGTTATTCTTTTAGAAGGGAAAACAGCCTACAGAATTTAATAACAATTTTTTGATACCCATAATTAGCTGGGGGCTTGGACACGTGTACTCTAGTTGACTCTGAGATAGGCCTGAAGTATTTTACCCATCCCAGGGTGTAAGAAATCAACCAAAAATCATACAAATGTGTGAAATCCACTGGAAGGGACAGTTCTACTTTGCAGTTTACACAAATTTCTTATGCAAGCATCTGAAGTTACTACTTGATTGCAGTGAAATATTATGGTATAGATATATCCTTTCAAATGAGAGGAAAAAAAGCTTTTAACTAAATTTATAAACTTTTAGTGTACGTTTTTAGTCCTTGGAACAATGTTAAAAGCCAGGAAATATTTTGTCTGTTTTACAAATAAAGATGCTGAGGTGCAGGGGGAAAATGAGAAAAGCTGTTCTTTTCTTCTCTTTTTCCTAGTTTCGCGTAGTGGATAAGTAGCTTTTGGTCCCAGGTATGTTTGGCTATGAAATTATACTTCTAACCTACTGGATTAACAGTGAAAGCCTAAATATTCAAAGATCTTAAAAATCATAGAAAAATATGTAGGAGACTAAGTATCCTACCTGATAGAGTTACTATTCTTTATTTTGTCAGATAAGTGCAAATAGATGTGTTTCATCTCTTCATTATGCCTCTAGAAGCTTTTAAAATGTAGTCTCACTTGTCATAGTCATCAAGAAATGGCAAAAAATAGGATTTATCTCATTTTACTCTTAAGTACACAGTAGGCACAAATTGAGAGTATTTGTCAATGGGTCATTGTGATTTGAAAGTAGAGAAGATACTTTGAAAGGAGTTCTATTGTGGTCCTTAGAAATTTCATTAATTCTTTGGATAGTGAAATTAGTGTGCCTATTAAATATCCCATTAGCAGCAAGTTGGATGTGCTGTAAAGCCTTAGGAACAGGATTGAAATTGAAAATAACCTTAACAATTTGAAGATGTGGGAAGATAGAAAAAGGGTGAAATTCAATGGCTAGCAAAATTAATAGTGGGAGGAAATATCAATATACTCCATTCTTTTATTAAATCTATCAAATGGAAGAATATCAGGGCTGCTGGCCTGTGGTGCTATTGTTGTTGCTGATTACTATTATTAAAAGCCACGTCCTGAGTTTTCTAGGTGATAACAGTAGAAGTCAGTGGAGGAATAACTGACTTTTATGCTTGTGTGAAAGATTAGGTGATTTAAACATTGGTATAGACTTACCTTGAATGGTGACTTGTGACTGAGTCTTGTTTAACCTAGTCCCTCTAGCTGTGATATTTAAGTTAAAGTCTTTATGTCCTCCACCCCAGAGACAGCCATATCTCTAAAAATGTAATAGTGGGAGAATCCACCTGAAGATTGAACTTTCTGGGAAACAAGAGTTTGAGGGTCCAAGTCCTGAGGATTCCACTTTTATGTTGTTGGGTGGTACACAATCTTAAGTGTGTGATAATAAAACAACAAATGATAATTACTACAGCACAAAGATATAGCAATGATGTGTACTAAGACATTTCCAGCAGATTCAATAACAATCTAGATTCCTGAGCTCTATCTATCCATTTCTATCCATTGAGATCTTGTAGAAAGCACACTCACCTTTCCATCTCTGTCTGACTCTTCTCCTGTTTGTCTCTCCTTTCACTATTCACTGGCTTAAAAACTCTAGACAGGTTTCTAATCTGCAAGGATAAGCTCCCCTGCCCTCATTTGTATCTAAAATAAGGCTACTTTCTTGGATACCTACATATTTCAGAATTGTGAATTGGAAGTACAAAGGCTCATTCCTATATAAAATTAGAGTGACGTATTAATGTAGCATGAAATGGGATTGTCTTGTTCAACTCCTGCCTTTTCAACTCTTGATATATTTTGCCATCTTTCATTTGAGATTGTGCGTGTTTTTCTCTGTAACTCATTTTCTTGGGGGGCATTTCATGTTTGAAGACTAATAGGCACTTCTAGCAGCCTGTCTGTGTGTTCCAAACACAGATGCCTTTGGGAAATTGCTCATGGTAAGAGAGGTCGTTATACTTAAAGGCTTTAAAATAGCACAGTATGACCAGTTGAATAGAAACTTTAACCTCCTCAAAGTGTCAAATTTTCCTACAGGGCGTGAACTGAAAGTCCTTTGACAACTGCCTGGTCTTCTGATATCCAAAAAGTACATCCCTTGAATTTCAGAAGTTCAAAACACCCATGTTTGTGTTTGGGAAAAGAGAGAGCCCTATTAGCAGAGTGAAGAAAACAGATAGGATTTTTTGTGTTTGAAAGCATGAATGGTGTAGCGGTGAGATCAGAGCTGTGGCTGCAGAAAATTTGCAAGATTACTTCACCATATGATCTTCTACATTCATCAAATACCATCAGATTTTATCCTTTCTCCCTCCTTTTTTGTTCTGTTTCTCATATATAATATACATGTGTTAGATGGTGTTCCATTACTATAACAAACACCAGAGATAATCAGCTTCTAAAGAAAATAGATGCATTTTGACTCACAGTTTTGAAGGTTTTAGCCAATGGTTGATTGGCTCTATTGTTTTGTGCTGAGGCAGCACATCATGGGGGCAGTGTGCATGGCAAAACCACTTTCCTGATGGCCACGGCATGAAAAGAGGGCATGGAAGTGACTAGGGTCCCACCACACCCTTCAAGGGTACGCATCCAATGACCTAAGACCTCCCACTAAGTCCTGCCTTCTACAGGCTCCACAGAGTGAGGCCCTAACCTTTAACACACAGGGACACTCAAAATCCCAACTCTAGCAGTACACATACACTACATTCATTTAATTGTGTGTGCTGAACTATTTGAGGATAACCTGCAGGCATCCTCATGTAAATGCCTCAGCAACTATACCCTGGGGACAGAGCCATTTTCCTATGTAACCACAATATAACAATCACAATCAGAAATTCACCAGGATTAAGCCTATTTCTAATACCTGGCCAATGTTAAAATTTCTTCAGTTGTCTCAATATTGTCTTTTATTTTCTATACTTTTTTGCTGATCCAGGATTTAATCAAGGATTATGCATTGTCTTTACTTTTTATGCCTCCTTAATTACTGGAGTTCCCTAATATTTTATTATCTTTTATGATTATGATCTGTTTTGAAGAGCCAAGGCTGGTTGTTGGCAGACTGTCATCTGACTGGAATATGTCTAATTGTTTCTTTGTGAGTTAATTGTGGTTAAATGGTGATGACTGAAGTACTCCATGGGTGACATAATCTCTCCTGTACATGACATCAGAAGGTTCACAAGACCCCTTTGTTCAGTCACTGGTCATATTAATTACATTAATGAACACTTGATTAAAGTGGTATCTGTGGTTTCTCAGTTTAAAATTTACTTTATTCTAGGAGTTCAAGTTTTGAAGTCTAAGAAACCTTATTTTGCGTCTTAGTTGTCCTACTCAGTCATAGAGAATTTGTCAAACCATTTCCTAAGTTCTTTTAGTTCTTTGTCTATGAGATGGGGCTAATATCTTACCCATGGAGGCCAATCATAAGGATGAGGGACTAGGCATAAGTATGAACTCTGACAATGGCACCATTTGATCATCTTTTTTAGGGCAAGTTGAGTTTTGGAATCATGTGTAAGCTTTGGAATCATGCAGATTTAAGTTCAAAGTTTGGCTCCAGTCTTTCTAGGTATCAAAAAACATGGTAATTAGGTTTTCTAAAGTATTTTAGTTAATAATCATGATGCTAATTATTTCAATAAACATTTTTAAAATGCTTAAGTTTATATTTCCTCAATTTTTTTACTGTAGGAAAATACACATAACATAAAATTTACCATTTTGACCATTTTTAAATGTACATTTCAATGTCATTCACCTTGTTTCACCTTGTGAAATCATCACCACTATCCATCTCCAAATGTCTTTTCATCTAGAGAAATTGAAAGTCAATATCTATTAAATAATATCTCTTAATTCTCTCCTCTGCCCAGCCTCATGCAAACCCTCATTCTACTTCCTGTCTCTATGATTTTTGCCTGCCTTAAGTATCACATGCAGTGGAATCATATGCTATTTGTCTTTTTGTGCCTGTATTATTTCACTTAGCATAATGTTCTCAAGTTTCATCTATGTGGTAACATACGCCATTTCTCCTTAAGGATGAATAATCTACATATATAATGGACATATAAATGCATTTATAAATATGTATACATTACACCACTGTAGTAACTTGGTTCATGAACATAAACTGTTTCACAATTTTGGAAAAGATGGCCACGTTCACCTTCATAGGGAAAAGTCCTGCTCATTACCTGATGCAGTGCTGGCAAACAAAAAATTTTCACAAACAAAACCAAACTGATCGAAACAGAAACATTTATGACCTGAGGTACCACTGTACACACACATACACATACTTTCAATTTTTATTTTTATTAGTATATAGTTACAGTATATAATGATTACATTCTTGTGGGGAATTGGTACATGTACATAACAAATTTTAATTATTTTCTCATCCCCTGCCCCACACTTCTTCTATTTCTTGATCCCTCACCCATTTGCAAAAGATCTATTTCCCTATTTTTACATCATTTATATTGTTGCCTGTTTATACTGTTCTTTATTTATATTTTAAGTATCTCACATCAGAGAAACCAAGAAACATTTAAGTTTCTATAACCGATTTATTTCCCTTAACACTACGGTCTCAAGGTGCATCCATTTATCTACAAATGGCTCAGGTTTCTTCTTTACAGCACATTAGTGCTCCTGTATTAATACCATGCTTTCATTATCCATTCATCCGTTGATGGATATATAGGCCACTTCCAAGGCTTAGCTATTATGATTGTGCTCTCTAAACATGGCCATGTATGTATCACTCTAATGTAATATGTAATATATGCATATGTATTTTGTAGTTTTATTTAAAACTTTTGTGTACATATTCATCCATCAATGACACTTGGGTTGCTTGCATGTTTTAGCTATAAATAATGCTGCTAGGAACATAAGTATGCAGTTAGCTAGGTTTTTGAAGCCTTGATTTCCCAAATGTTACCAGAGAGTTCATAATGTCTATTTCAGAAGTCAATGAATTTTCTGTGAAGGACCAGCAAGTGAACATGTTCAGCTTTTCAGGCCTTATGGTCTGTGTTGTGACTACTTGAGTCTGCTATTGTAGTATGAAAGCAGGCATAGAGAATGTGTAAATGATTTGGCACAATTGTATCCCAATTAAACCTTACTAATGTGTACTACAATTTGAATTTCATATTATTCTCATGTGTCACAAAATATTTTTCTTTTAATTTTTTCTTCCAACTATTTAAAAATGTAAAAACCCCGTTTAGCTCAGGTACTATACAGGAACAGGCTAGATTTAATTCACAAGTCATAATTCACCAGTTCTTTATTTATTTTATTGAGTGAGAATGAGATATTATAGAATCTTTTTATTGTCTGGAACTGACACCTGATCAATTGTAACAATTATTTGGCAGAATTTTTATTTTTAATTTGGCTTAAAAGTTATGAATTTTTTTGAAAATTAAAATGTGTAATATTTTAATTTTATTATAAAATACAAAAATGATCACCAGTTTCTTGCATCTTCTTCTATCAAGAAGTTGAGGGGGCTGGGGATTTAGCTCAGCGGCAAAAGCGCCTGCCTGGCAAGCGCAAGGTCGTGAGTTCGGTTCCCGGTACCGGAGAAAAACCAAAAAAAAAAAAAAAAGAAGTTGAATCTATTTTTCCCCTTCCTTTGAATTTGGGCTGTTCTAATGACTTTCTTTGAACAAGAACATGTGGAAGAATGAATGTTGTGCTGTTAGCGGCCACTTGTCTGGGAGGTCTTGCAGTGCCTGCTGTTGTGAGGAACAGCTTCCTGAAATCCTGTGTACAAGCACTGGTTACCCTGATGAATAATGAGACCGTGTGTGAGAGGGTCTGAGATGTCCCAGTCATCCAAGCACTTCCAGAGGTGGGGCTTCGATGTTTGTCACAGCCCAACTGACATGATACAAAACAGAGACCAAATTGCTAACCAACAGAAGCATAAGACCTTAAAGAACTATTGTTTTAAAATTATTGGCTTTGGTGCTGGTTTGTTATGCAGAAATAGCTGATTAATACGAGATGCTAGACTGTATAGAAGATAAAATTTCTCCAGAGCATGAAAGTTCTTGTGGAGGATAAAGTAAGCCACATAAATAAACTTTGTCAGAAGGGTTTATAAACTGTAAGAGCTAATTGTGTGGACAACTAGTAAGAAGACTAAGATAAGTAGCTTTAAACTGGCGCTAATGTTGGTCACATATTTCTTTTTATTTTTTCTAATTTTTTTGTTTGTTTTGAGATGTGGTCTCACTTATGAGACATAGCCCAGGCTGGCCTCAAACTCATGGCAATCCTCCTGTCCCAGCCACTCAGGTGCTGAGATTATAGGCATATACCACCACACATGGCCCATGTTGGCTTCTTGTTTAGCTGTAGTAAGGCCAACTCCACATAAACATTTTGTTCTCAAACTTGCCTAATGCTCTCTTGTTTAATCACGTGAAATTTCAGGGTTTTTATTCCTCCATATTTTAATTATTTACTATATACTATTTCAATTCATCAAAATCAACTCCCTTATTTTATCTGTAACACTTTTGTTATAAAACCATGACGAAACTTTCTGTCATCTTTCAAGATCAAATACAGGGTGAGACTACAGAAATGGGTATTATGATTCCCATCATCCATCCATGAAGTGAATAATTATTATGTTTTACATTTTATTTTTTTATTTTAAAAATAAAAGGGGGAAAACATTAACAGACAGATAATTTTTTACAAAATAGCAAAAGAACAGTACAGACAATACAGAGTTACAAACAAAGTGGTAGGAAATTAACAGTGCTTGTTGTATTACATATCGATATCCTTAAAGTGGTTTCTCATGAAAACAGATAGATACATGCAATATTGATCAATCAAGGACCATTGACAGTTTCTTTCAGCAAAGAAATAGAAGACAGTAGAACAACTATACTAACTATCATGTATGTATATACATACAAAATTTTCCTTCTTTCCCTTCTCTTTTCCCACTTCCCAGTTGCCTTTTACCAGATTGAGGTAAAGTCCATCTATTCCAATTTTCTGTAAGGATTGTATAAAGAATAAGTGTTGGACTTTGTCAAAAGTTTTTTATGCACCTATTGATATGCTCATGTGATTCTTGTCTTTGGCTCTGTTGATAGGATGCATTACAGTTATTGATTTGTGTATATTGAACCATCCTTACATTACTGGGATGAATTCCACTTGGGCATGGTGTGTAATCTTCTTGATGATGTGCTTTATTCTGTTTGCTGGTATTTTATTGAGAATTTTTTGCATCTATATTCATTAGGGAAATTGGCCTGTAGTTGTCTTTTTTGGTTGGGTCTTTCTCTGGTTTTTGTATCAGGGTAATACTTGCCTCTAGGAATGAGTTGGGAAGAACTGCTTCTCGTTCTATTTCATTAAACAGTTTGAGAATAATTGGCATTAAATCTCTAAATTTATTGTAGTGGTCAGCTGTTAATCCATCAGGACCTGGGTTTCCTTTGTTGGTAAGCTTTTTATTACATTTTCAATTTTGATGTGTGATATTGGGTTATTCAGGATTTT